>NW_012103142.1:3893427-3918196 GCF_000951045.1 Mandrillus leucophaeus | reverse complement strand
GGGGGGGTGGGCAGCACTTACCTGGCCAGGTTTACCACAGGCTCCAGGATGTTGTGACCCAAGGCGGCACTGCACTCCCCAAAAGAGACCCCCAGTTCCTGCAGGCCAGACAGGGAGGGGCATGTGTGCCTTGGGAGAGACAACTGCAAGGCCAGGCTGTACCCCACCGCTGAAGTCCTGGCCATCAGAGTCCCAAGGCATCCCTAAGCCGACCTCAGTGGCGACCAAGACAGCCCCGTCTCGGCGTGGGCCACCATCCCTGGCTGAAGCCCTTTGCCCACTGTCCCTTCACCCCGGCTGGCCAAGGTGTCAAAGAATGCACTGAAACGACACTTCACAGCCTTCGGAGTAGCGTGGGAAGCCTGCATCCCAACTTGGAGAAAGGTCTCTGGAGACATTTTATAAATGTTAGTTTTTTTTTTTTTTTGAGACAGAGTCTCGCTCAGTCGCCTAGGCTGGAGTGCAGTGGCGCGATCTCGGCTCACTGCAAGCTCTGCCTCCCAAGTAGCTGGGACTCAGCTTCACGCCATTCTCCTGCCTCAGCCTCCCAAGTAGCTGGGACTACAGGCGCCCGCTGCCACGCCCGGCTAAGTTTTCGCATTTTTTTGTTTTTAGTAGAGACGGGGTTTCACCGTGTTAGCCAGGATGGTCTCGATCTCCTGACCTCGTGATCCACCCGCCTCAGCCTCCCAAAGTGCTGGGATTACAGGCATGAGCCACCACGCCCGGCCAGTTATGTTTTTTAATTTCAAAAATATTTCATTGGGAGAATATTGGAAGATACAGTATAAGAAAGTACACGCTCAATATCTAAACCACTGCTGTTAGTGTTTGGGAAGATATTGCCATTCTGTTTTATATAACCCTTTTATGGGGCGGGGGCTAAATGTCCTGTACAGTTAGGTTAAACCAGATGAAATTGCTATTTTTGGCATGCCCCAGTCAAATATCAGCAATTTCATATGTTTCAACCTAACCTATATCTAGATTTGTAGCTGCTTATATGATTTTCTATTATATTGTAAACATTTCCCCCACACCCTTAAACATTTTTCCAAGACGGGATTCTTAATGGCAAATACCTCTCGTATGAACATCCACAATTTAACCACCAATTGCTGCCAAATGTTTGTTCTTATAAATAATATTTGAAAGCCCTCATATAAACATGTGCGATTGTACGTTATACATGGGTATCCATTAGGTGTTCCTTTAGGGATTATTACTTCCGAGTCTTCCCTTAGGATAAATTGCTAGAGGATAAATTACTATGTCAAAGGGTTGAGTTACTACTTTTAAGAAAAAGGCCGAGCACAGTGGCTCACGCCTGTAATCCCAGCACTTTGGGAGGCTGAGGCAGGCAGATCACTTGAGGTTAGGAGTTCCAGATCAGCCTGGCCAACATGGCGAAACCCCGTCTCTACTAAATATACAAAAATTAGCTAGGCCTGGGGGCGCGCGTCTGTAGTCCCAGCTACTAAGGAGGCTGAGGTGGGAGAATCGCTTGAACCCTGGAGTCGGAAGTTGCAGTGAGCCGAGATCATGCCACTACACTCCAACCTGGGCAACAGAGCAAGATTCCAGCTCAAAAAAAAAAAAGAAAGAAAGAAAGAAAAAGAACAAGAAAAAACTTCCTTTCAGGCAGGAGCCACAATGATGACCTCACGACTTATGGGAAGTGGGAAGAGAAACAGGAAGAAAATGTGGCATGAAAATGCCAAGAGGGGTTGCGTGAGAGGTGGGGCGAGGAGTGATTTTCCCCTCTATTTTTATTCTCTCCAGATTTTCTGGAATGTGGTTAAATGCTATTCATGAATAAATAGTATTCACTGTCTGGCAGTGGAGCTTTTGATGTAATCATCCCAAGGGAGAATTTGAGTCTTAAAATAGGAGAACTTAGAAGGCAGCACGTTAATTAGAGACCAGAGATAAAATTAAAATTTGATTGGGAATTTTAAGCAAAGCCTTTAAAACCTTTTTACTCTGAAGCTATTTCTTATGTAGGTGGGGACATGGTGTGGGAATGTGCTAATTCAACAATGAGGTTCAGTATCACCCTCGCCACTCCAGCCTCGGGTTTGGGCTTAAAACGCATCTCCAGAGGCCGGGGCTGTGTGGGAGGCAGAGGCGGCCAGGCTGTTCGCTCTGAGCAGGGCTTTGGTTGGGGCAGGGGCAGGAATGGGCCATGGGTTCTCCTCGGCTGCCCAGGTCAAGTGACGCCTATCCACTACCCGCCAGGGAGGCATCTGCCTGGTCCACACACAGAGACGGGCTGATGCCCAAGTGCTTACCCGGGCCAGTTGCTGCCCAGCTTCTGTGGACACTTGCCGTTCTTCTTCACAGTCCATCTTGTTTCCCAGGAGAAGGATGACCACCCCATCCGACCCTGCGTCCTGCACACAGAACATGTTCTCTCAGCCACAACCACTGTGTGCCAGGCCCCTGGCACATTTGCCCTCCTAGAAGCTGAAGTGTGTCCCCCATGTTCCCACTCTCAGGCCACATCCACTCCATATCCTTCTCACCTGGACCCTTTCCCCCATCCTTCCTTTCTGCTGATAAACATCTCACCTATTTTCCAAGGCCAACCTTAAGAACAACCTTAAGGAAGCCTTCCTGGATTGTTCCTGCCCATGCCCTCTCTTCCTGCCTGTGTTGAACAGTCCAGCACTTGATTATACATTTTCCCAATTGTTTCATGAATAATAATAATAATAGTTTCTGATTAATGAGTGATTGTTATACACCAGGTGCTATGCTGAAATCAATTATATCAGTTAATCCTCACAGCTCCCCTATGAAAGAAGTCAGGAAATTGAAGTTCAGAGAGCTCAATTCACTTGTCCAAAGTCACAGAGTTGGGGTGGGTGGGATTCAAATCTAGGTCCTGTCAGACCCCAGCGCTCAGCTCCCCTCTTTACATATTACCTTATCCTGCTTCTTTTGCTAAACTAGAAACTTCCAGAGAGAAGACAACATGGCTAACTTCACACCCCTCTGCTGTGCTAGTACACACTGCAGAATTTCAGTATATATGCTTTGAGGAAGTATGCAGGGGAAAAACTAGAGATGTGTGAACAGAGGAATTATCACGTGGCATGGCACTAGAACTACATTAGCCTCAAGTGTAAGAAGACGACATTATAAACAGAGCTGCCATATGTAGGAAGAGAATGTTCACAGGATAAAGGAAGTAGTTTTGTTTGAAGGCTATACTATGTGGTTGTCGTTTCTTTGTACTACTGCATTCCCAGCTCATCCAACCACATGCTCTCAGTGGGTGGTGTCACCCATACGTCTGTCATGTCGTTTGTAATCCTAGGAGAAAAGAGGGAGTGGCAGGATATAAGGTCCCTCTTGACTGGAGGGACTGGGGCCAACCCCAGCAGCCATCTGCTCACCTGGAGACAGTCTAGCCAGTAGCGCACGTGGCCAAAGCTCTCCTGGGAGGTGATGTCGTACATGAGCACTACCCCATCAGCCTTGCGGAGCAGCTGCCGCGTCATGCTGTGGTACCTGCCCAGAGAGTCTGCATGAGGCCACACCAGGCATCCCGACCCCAGGTCCTGGCCTCTGCAAAGTGGGAGAAGTAACCTATCCTACTTCTAATTGCTTCCCACAGAGCACGTCTGTATGCTTTCCTTCGTACGGTGTAGTTCTTGTTGACGAGGTAACAGTTCTCATGGCCCAAATTTCAAAAGGTCTCAAGGAGAACTCAGTGAAAAGTCTCCTTCCTTCTGCCCCATCCTGGAGCCACCTAGTCCCCCTCCCCAGAGGCAACCAGGGTTATCAGTTTCTTAAATATTTTTCCAGAGGTATTTTATGTATATACATATATATACACACACATATATACACCCGTACACATACATCTTTCCGCCTCTATTTTATACAAATACAGTGTAAAACATTCATCATACTCATTAATATTCAGTGTTCTGCATTTTGGTTTTTTCCAGTTAACAGGATGTCTTGGAGAAATTTCCCTATCTGGCTGGGTGCAGTGGCTCACGCCTGTAATCCCAGCACTTTGGGAGGCTGAGGCAGGAGGATCATTTGCGGTCAGAAGTTCCAGATTGGCCTGGCCAACATGGTGAAACCCCGTGTCTACTAAAAATACAAAAATTAGCTGGATGTGGTGGCGTGTGCCTGTAGCCCCAGCTCCTCAGGAGGCTGAGGCACAAGAATCACTTAAGCCCTGGAGGCAGAGGTTGCAGTGAGCTGAGATCACGCCACCACACTCCAGCTTGGGCGACAGAGCAAAAAAAAAAAAAAAAAAAAAAATCCCTATTAGTACATACAGACAGTCCTCAGTCTTTGTGTGGCTTTACAGTGTTATATTGGGTGGACTGACCCTACTTTATCTAACTGGTCCCCTATTGATGGACATTTAGGTTGTTTCCTATTTTAATAACACAAGTGATAATACTACGAATGGTCCTGGTTCCTTTGTTATTATAGTCATATATGAGTCTGTCTATAGAATAAATTTCTAGATGTGGAACTGCAGAATCAAATAAGATATGCCTTTTAAGTTTTGATTACTGCCTGGTGCAGTAGCTCATGCCTGGAATCCCAGCACTGCGGGAAGCTGAAGCAGGCAGATCACAAGGTCAGAAGTTCAAGACCAGCCTGGCCAATATGATGAAACCCCATCTCTACTAAAAACACAAAAATTAGCCAGATGTGGTAGCAGGCACCTGTAGTCCCAGCTACTCGGGAGGCTGAAAACAGGAGAATCGCTTGAACCCAGGAGGTGGAGGTTGTGGTGAGCCCAGATCGCGCCTCTGCACTCCAGCCTGAGCAATAGAGCGAGACTCCATCTCAAAAAGAAAAGAAAAAAAAAGTTTTGATCACTTCTGCCTAGGTTGAAAGTAGAAGACCAGCATTTTCAGAAGGACAGGTGATTGAGTGGCTGTCCACTAATGACCATGTTGGGACAGCCCTAATATATGCCCTGCCAGGTTGAGGGACCTCTGGCTCTGCTGCCCTCTCTCCCCTGCCTTGGGCTTGACTCATCTCTCCTTCCCTGACCTCCTGAATCCTCGGGGGGCAGTTGCCTCCCGCCCATGTTATTGGGGCTGCTGTGTGTCCCTCTGCACCCCTACACTCAGCCTAGTTCCTGACACCACTGATACACATTGCCTGTTACCTCTCTTGGCCAGCCGTGTCCCAGAGCTGCAGCACAAAGCACTTGTTGTCCACCAGCAAGGTTTTGACCCGAAAATCTACTCCTAGGACACATAAAGAGGGGTGAAGCCTACTAAATTACCATCCAGGACTCCTAGCCAAGGCCTACCCCAGTATACACCTGTTCCCTGAACCAGCTGCAGTGCGATAGAGCCCTTGGCTGCTGGGCTTCCCTTCCCCTCTGCATTCCATCCGTCCTCAAGACCCACTTTCTCCAGGAAGCCTTCCCAGACCTCCCTGCCATACTGGCAGTTTGTGCCAACCCAAGGCACCTTGTCTACGATGTTTATTCCTTAGGTCACCCAGAATACAAGTTTCATTATTTTATTTTTACACTACTCCTTTTTCCATTCCCTAATTATCGCATGCACCTTGCCCTCTCAACCAGACAGCAGGGGAGACAAGCAGCCCAGAGGGGCATAAGGAATGCTGGCTTCAGGCCACTGTTACACTGGTTACAGGACTTCAGGCAAGTCATTTCACTTCTGTGAGCCTCTCTTTCCTTGTCTGCAAAGTGGCAAATTAGAAAGACCTACACTGCAGAGTGGCTGGAGGATTAAAATGCTGTTTTAATCAGCCGGGTGTGGTGGCGCACCCCTGTAATCCCAGCTACTCGGGAGGCTGAGGCAGGAGAATCACTTGAACCCGAGAGGCGGAGGTTACAGGGAGCCGAGATCCTGCCACTGCACTCCAGCCTGGACAACAAGAGTGAAACTCCGTCTCAAATAAATAAATAAATAAATAAATAAGGCCGGGAGCGGTGGCTCACGCCTGTAATCCCAGCACTTTGGGAGGCCGAGGCGGGCAGATCACGAGGTAAGGAGACCGAGACCATCCTGGCTAACACAGTGAAACCCCGTCTCTACTAAAAATACAAAAAATGAGCCAGGCGTGGTGGCGGGTGCCTGTAGTCCCAGCTACTCGGGAGGCCAAGGCAGAAGAATGGCAGGAACCCGGGGGGGCGGAGCTTACAGTGAGCGGAGATCGCACCACTGCACTCCAGCCTGGGCGACAGAGCGCCTCAAAAAAAAAAAAAAAAAAAAAAAAAAAATGCTGTTTTAAGTGAGCAGACCCAGAAAAGAGGATAAAACTTCTGGTGTGGAGGCAGGGCTTTTAAGGTAGGTGGCCTTAACTTTGGGGGCCCAGCTAGGGCAAGAAACTTAACCAGGTCTTCAATTCTCTGCTTTCCTCATCTGTAAAATGGGGATAGATATGGAAAATGTACATTCAAATATAACTCCGTTGGCTGTAATTCTCTATCTGGTCCTGTCCTCAAATGCAGGCAGGGTAGAGTTCTTATGTTGTGAGGTAGCGGGGTGGGGCAAGAATGGAGGGAAGGTGACGCCAGGTAGGGAAATAATTGACCAATGAAGGCAGATCATTTCCTGTGGTATTTAAACCGGAATAGACGATAGCCACCAGGGGGCAGCAAACCGTAGCTGGGATTGGGACAGATCTGGACCAAGTACTTGGATCTCGGGTACACCCAGTGCATGCCGGCTTGCCTGGTTGGTTGGTTGGTTGGTTGGTTGGTTCACAATTATGCAGCTTGTGTTTTTCTTGATTGAATTTTGTGGGAACTTCTCACCACATAATAAAGGGGGAGGCTCCATTCTAAGGAAGGCTGTTGTAAGGAATAAGACATGTATGGAAGATGCCTAGTGCATGGGAGGTGGTCAGTAAACGGTAGCTTAGGTGACTAATAATGGTAGCCTTGGCCAGGCACGGTGGCTCATGCCTGTAATCCCAGCACTTTGGGAGGCTGAGGCGGGTGGATCACCTGAGGTCACCAGCCTGGCCAACATGGTGAACTTCATCTCTACTAAAAGTACAAAAATAAGCCAGGTGAAGTGGCACACACCTGTAGTCTCAGCTACTTGGGAGGCTGAGGCAGGAGAATTACTTGAAGCCAGGAAGCAGAGGTTGCAGTGAGCAGAAATTGTGCCACTGCACTTGAGCCTGGGTGACAGGGCGAGACTCTATCTCAATAAATAAATAAATAAAATAATGGTAGCGCTGTAGATCCTGTGACCCCACTCAACATCAGGCCAGCCTGCTATAGGTTTCCTCTTCCTGAGGGAATTGCATTTTTAACTGGCTCCCAGGTGAGGCTTCTTGGGCAAGAAAAGTTTGAGAACCTGCCCCAGGCCTCTCTTGTGGGGAGCTGTCATTTACCGACTGGTCTGGCACTGATCCTCAGTCGGCATGTGCCCTGGTCTAATACAAAGACAGGCATGGCATGACGTCTTTGTCCCTAGGTGGGTCTCCCCTCCATTCCCTCGGGTTTGCTTTTCTGTAGCTCTGTGTGGGGTTCAGTGGCCGCATATGCTGATACTTTTAGGGAGGGAAGCTTCTCTGCTTTCAGCCATTTCTTGCAGGAGCCACTGAGTTAGACATGATCAAATATTTACTTATAATAATCATAACAATCGTAATAACTAATACTAACGGAGTACTCGCTACATGTCAGTTATTATTCTAAGATCTTGACATATCAACTCAACTAATCCTCAACCGCTCTAGGAAGGCAGCACTACTGTTGTCCGATTATGCAGATGAGGATTTGGGGGTTCGAAAGGGTTAAATCATTTGTCCAAATTCAGACCCCAATAAGTGGCAGGGCTAAAATTTGAATTCAGGCACCTGGGTTCCTAATTTACCACACTCTACAAACACATTCTGTGTAAAATATCCAGCTTGCCCAAGGTGACTTCCTGCCAGACCATCGCCGCCCAGCCTGGAGCTAGTCATGAGCAAATCCAACCAGCATAGACCCTGCTCTGGCCTGCCCACGGGCCACATGAGTGGAAACTTGCTTGTTTTCACCATCAACTCTCGCAGGCACCTAAATTGCAGGGTGCATTGTTGATGTGGCACATTATAAGCTAATCAGATCAATGCAGAAAAAGCAAATTACCTGTAATTAGAGACGATTAGTGAAATAGTAAGGTTATGCCCATATAAAACAATGTCTAATGCAGGGCCCGTGGCCAGGGCAGAACCTGCAGCTTCCTCAGGGATGGCTTGGTCTGGGCCTGCTGCCACTCGTTGGCCCTGGCCCCTGCATCTCCCCTCCTCCCCGCCGCCCTCCTCGGTGCCCTTACCCACGGTAGCTGTCAAGCCGGTGGCGAAGGAATTCTGGTGCAGCAGGTGCAGGAAGGATGTTTTGCCCACATTGGAGTCTCCCAGGAAGATGACATGGAAGAGGTAATCAGGGTTGGCCTGGGGTTCCCTTGCAGCCATGGGGTCTCCCGGGGATGGGGTCAGCCCAGCCTCCCTGGAGTCTGTTCCTGGATCTTCAAGCCTGCTCTCTGCCCTTGATTCTCTGGAGTGACGGGGGCCTTGTTCTTCCGCGTGAGCAGTCATGAGGGATGGCCTGGGTTGGGCTTCCTGCTCAGCCATGGTGGGAGGGGTTCGCGTGGGTTCCTTGGGTCCTGCTCCAGCCCCAGGCTGAGCCCCTCCGGGAGGAGAGCCCCTTGGAGGTGCCGGTTTTCCAGGAGCAGGGGCTTCTGCTTCCACCTGAGCCTGTGGTGTGGCAGATGGGAGAGAAACAAGCAGAGAATCTTGCTGGGGGAGTTGCGAATGCGCAGTTTCCAGGCCATGAGCCTCAACTGACTGCTCTGAACTGAGGTCCTGTTCACCTCGGCCCTCTTGTTTTCCTTCCTCAGACCTGGGTTCCTCTTCTAGCCCCTGGTGGGGGAGGGCAGGCAGCTCATCCAGCCCAAGGACCTGGCCATGAGCTTCTCTTAGCCCCTCAGGAAGGCCCTCCTGCACCACTGGGCCTGCGTGGCCCTGCTCCAACCTCTCTGTGGGCAGCGGACCCACAAACTCCAGGCCCTGGAAGGGCTCAGTTGGCCCCAGGGTGAGGGCTCTGGCCCTCTGGGCCCCCGGTCTTGGCTCAGAGCCAGTGGCATGCAGGTTCTGCTGGAGGGTATCTCTCTGCCTGGGCGGCTTGGCTGGGCCCACTCCTGTGAAGGCAGTTGTGGGCGAGGGTCCGGGCTGGGTTTCCGGCTCAGTCATGGTGGGAGGGGTTTGTGTGGGTCCTGCTCCAGCCCCAGGCTGAGCCTCCCTGGGAGGAGCCCAAGACCCAGGGTCCTTGTCATCTGGGTCTGAGGCCTGGATCTGTTTGCTGGACCCAGCTGGGGCCTGGGGAGGGGGAGGGGGCCCATCCTCCAAAGGAATGAGCACTTTGAATGCAGGTGCCACCAGGCTTCCTGAGAGACCCCAGAGGAGGCGGCCCTCGGGGGTGGACCCCGGCTCCTGGTTGGGGTCCAGGTTGTGCGGTTCGACAGGCTGCTCTGCACTAATGTCCTGCTCATCTGGGTCCACTCCTTTACTGTCCTTGGCACCGAAAGGCACCCCAGGGGGGGTCCTTGGAGCCCCATCTGGATCTGAAGATGGCTCCTGACCAAATAGTAGAGCCTGTGGCTCCGAGATGGAGATCTGCCTGACCACACGGGGTGTCTGGGGGCCTGAGGCGGCTCTTGGGGTCGGGGGTGGGCTCCAGCAGAGCTGCAGGGCTCCGTGCGGAGGGCTGCCAAAGTTGCTCAGGAACTGGTCCCAGTCATCATTGTCCCCAAATAGCCCAGGCAGGGGGGCCTCCTCAGGGGGGACAGCCGGAGGGTCTGGGGTCTTCTCACCCCCTCCAGGAACACTGGAAAGGAAGCAGGGAAGCAAAGATCAGGGGAGGGGCAGGTAGGTGGTGTCACACCCATCCTACCTGCAGCCTTCACCATCCCTTGCTCTCCCCATGGCCAGGCCTCCTCCCAGTCCTTGCTCAGGCAATCCTTCTCACCTGGTGTGTGCTCCCCACTCCTCCTCCTCATCCAATCTCGTCCATCCTCAAGACCCACATGAAGCCTCACCTCCTCCAGGAAGCCTTCCTTGATCATTCTGGCCCATCCCACTCCTCTGAGCTATAACAAGTAGAGTGAGTGCCTGCTAGGGATCTTGCACTGCACTAAGCCTTTGTGTGTGTGTGTGTGTGTGTGTGTGTGTGTGTGTGTGTGTGTGTGTACATGTACACCCACACACGTGCATGTTTTAATTCTAGCCATGTGGTCTTGGGCACAGGTGTTTCCCTTTTTTGTGCCCCAGTTTCCTCATCTCAGAAATGGGCGTGATAGTTCCAGCTTGGCAGAGGGTGGGGTTTAAGGAAGGAAGCTGTGTGTGCACTGTGTGCTAGCTAGATTCTTAGAGAACTCAGAGTTCCCCACTGGTTCCAGGAGGCCCCTAGAGTCCACCCCAGTCCAGGGATAGCAGCCACTTGCCTCAGTTTCTCCTCCACCTGCCAGGACACCCGGCCCCTGGCGGCGTCCAGGCGCCCCCTGGTCACCTGCAGCTGCCCCTGCACCTCCTCCAGCCGCCCAGCCAGGTCACGCTTGGCCTCCCGCAGCTGCTGGTTCTCTGAGGCAGCCTCCTGATGTGTGCTCCTGAGGTGGGAGAGCTGGGCCTCCAGCTGCAGGGTGGAGGGTGAGGCGGAGAGAAGCCCAGATGCCCTCCAGGGCAGCAAAAAGCCTCCCAAGGCCATTGTGAGACACAGACTCCCACCCCCTGTCCAGGCTCCCGGAGACCCAGCTTAAATCAGAGTAAGAATGGGCGGTTATCCCTCCTTGGCCTAACTAGCTCCATTAGCTCCTGTCCAGGAGGGGCATTGGAAATCCTGAGGCAGGGAGGGCAGGGAGACTGTGTGAGGAACAAAAACCAGCAGTGCCACAAAGGCCCCACACCTAAACCAGATCCCACGCTCCTCTACTCAGAGCCCTGCAATGGCTGCTGGCCCCTGAGACCATCTGGTCTACAGGGGGCTCCTGATCCAACAGCAAATCACATGACCGAGAGAGGGAACGCTGCCTGGCCAGGTGTAGGGAAAGGCAAGCCCTTGCAATGGCCTCCGGGACCCTGAAGAGTCTCCCTGCAGCCTCCTCACCTCCCCTCATGACCCTCATCTCCTTTCCTATGGCTGTTCCCTCTCAGTCTGTTCAGTCCACAGCTCTGCTTACCGTTCCGTGAACTTCCACAGCGCATGCCCGCTTAGGGCCTTCGCACCTGCTGTTCCCTCTGCCTGGATGCCCTTCCCCAGCCTATCACACTTCTTCAGGTCTTCGCTCCAATGTCATCATCTCAGCCAGGCCTTCCTTGACTCCCTTCTCAACTTACTTGACTACGATTCCAACTCTTCTATCCCCCTTTCCTGTTTTACTTTATTCTCCTTAGCACTGATCACCATCTCCTATGTTACGTATGTCACCTGTCTCCCTGACTAGATGGTAACTCTGTGGGCAGAGGTTTGTGTCTGTCATGATCCTCAGAACCTGGAACAGTGTCTGGCACATAGTTGGTGCTGGGTAAGTAGTTGTGGGGTGAAGGAATGAATGGTTGGAGGGGAGAGGCTTCACCTTCACAGGGGACAGGACAAAACGGCCCCAGGTGTAAAGCCCTATCTCTTCTCTTGGCAGGAGGGGCCTGCCTCAATTTCCAAGGAGCAGCTGCAGAGGCACCTGGGAAATCAACTTGGTAACAGGGCCAGCCCAGGCCATGGTGAGGAAGGCTCCGAGAATCTTGTCCCAGGCTGAAGGGATGCTTGTTGTCCTGGTTACAGCAGAGGACAATTTTACCAAGGTCAGAGGTCCCCAAGTTGAGGAAGGAAGAGACAGTGGGGCAGGGTCTCAGACCCGAACAGTCAACCACAGTGCCACCCGTAAGTGACTACAGGCTATAAGACCTGCAGTGTCAGGGCAGCAGGTAACCTGACCCTAAGCAGGAAGCTAGGTCAGTTTCAGAGATGGAACAAGTGATGCATAAACTACTATGTACCAGGCACTGTCTTAGGCCCTCCCATGTAGTACGTCTAATCATCACAGTACCTACTAAGGCAGGAGCTCTGATTTCCATGTCTCTGATAGGAAACTGAGGCTCATAGATATTAAAAACCTGTTCGAAAGTAGGTTTCTGGGAAACCCTGTCACTCACCTCCCTCTGGCCCTCAGCTAGTCGCTGCACCTCGCGCTCCTTGGCTTCTAGGACGTCCTGCATCTGGGAGGTGAGGGCCAGGCCCCGAGAGTCGCTCTGTGGAGTAGGTAGATTTAGCCCTCACCCTGCAGCCTCTTAAGAGCCAGCTGGGCAGGCCAGCCCTTCTCACACTCCACCTCCACCACCTGGGGTGCCTGGGCCAGGATGTCCCAGCAGGGAGGGTTCTCAGGACAACTCCCCCAGTTCCAGCCTAGATTGTGGCAACAAGGAGACTTGGCAGAGATGGGAAGGGGGCCCAGGTTCGACATTCCCCACCCCATCTCTCTGGGGAACACAAGCTGCTCAGGGCAGGGAGACGATTTACTCCAGCAGCCTCCTGCACTCCACCCTGGTCAGTCACTGGCCCCACTCCTCAGCTAGCAGAGGTGTCCCGGGCAGTAGGAAGGAGGCAGGCTGCCAGCAGGAGCCCACCTCGGCCTGCAGCTGCTGCTTCTCCTGGCGGATCTGCTGCTCCATCTCCTCATAGAGCTGCTGGACCTCGCGGTGGTGGTCAGAGTCACACCTGGGAGGAGCAGGAGTTGGGGCCAGGCAGCCCATTAGCGCCTCTGGGAGCCTGCTGCTGGCAGGGGCAGTCTGGGCTTGGGTTTGGAATCCATCCTATTGCTTTCCTCACTCTGCCAGCAGTCACTGACCTCTGTCACTCTGAGAACAGCCATCCCAATAACAACCCGCTGACCCATACGACTTTGACTTTGGTCCTGCTGATCCTACCATGCCGACCCTTGTAACCATCACCAGTTCCCCTGGCCAGGGTCTCATTGTCCTCATCACCCCATCACTCAGTCCCACCTCCCTCTTTCACCATCCTCCTGCCCCTATAACCCAACTCCAGGGTCACCACATGCATTGCAATCTACGGGAGCAGGCCCCCTGGAGTTGGGCGTCACAGCGGGTCCTGTACCAAGACACACCCTGCCATTCCCACTCCTGCCATTACCAACTCTGTCCTCCCCGCCAGGTCCCCTGAGCCACCTCTTCCTCCAGCACAGCTCTGCCCTATCCAGCTCACAGGCCCGGCTGTAGAAGGAGCTGGGGAAATTCAGATTCCACTGGAATGTGAAGAGCACCTACTTCAAGTCAGACACCCGGCCGGGTCCCCCACTCACTTCTTCAGGGTCAGCTCCAAGGCCTCCTTGTCTGCCTGGGCCTCCTGCAGGCGGCTGGTCATCTTGGCCAGAAAGCCTGCCAGGTTGCCTGCCAGCTGGGGCTCCTCCTGCCGCAGCTGCCCCCACAGCTGCCAGATTTCTGTCTGCCTGGGGAGGGGAGGACAGCCAGAGATGGGAGGGTCAGACACGAGGTGGGATGGAGAAGCAAGGGGGGCCCCACTCCTCAGTTTTCACGACAGTGCTCCAAGAGACTTTGGCACCTGGGCCAAATCTATTGACACCCTACAAGATGCAACTCAAATGCCACCTCCTCCAGGAACCATTCCCAGGTGTGCCCTCTCCCTTCCTGAACCCCTGCCACACTTTGTCTCTCTATGATTCTGTAATAGTGGGATGGGAGGATTTGGGATACTGATGGCCCAGGGCTTCCATCTGCCCTCTCTCTTCTCTCACTCTGAGGCTGTGTGACCTTCAGCAAGTCCCAAGCCCTCTCTGGGCTCATTTGTAAAATGGGGTGGGGGCTGATACCTGCCAAGCAAGGTCATTGAGGAATGAGAGACGCCTGATGAAAGCACCAGCTCAGGGCCTGCTACACGGTTGGCACCCGATAAAGGCTGCTTTCACATGGATTTAATTAAGTCGTGAGGACAGATGCCAGAGGGCTGAGCCTAGGCCAAGCTGCCAAGTGAATAAAAGGCTGCCCTGCCAGTCTACACCCTAAGTCCCACCCTGCCTGCCTCACAGCACCTGGCCCCACCCTCACAGAGCCAAGCGTGAGGAATCTTGTCCTCACAGAACCCCACGGGTGCGGTGAGCAAACCTGGGCCAGTGCGTGAGGGTGATTCCCCCACTGGTTCTAACAGACCCTGGGAGTCCTAGAGAGGGATGTTTGCAGGCAGGGCTCCCTTTCTTTCTCTCTCTCTCTTTTTTCTTTTTCTTTTTTTTTTTTTGAGACGGAGTCTCGCTCTGTCGCCCAGGCTGGAGTGCAGTGGCACGATCTCAGCTCACTGCAACCTCTGCATCCCAGGTTCAAGCGATTCTCCTGCTGCGATTCTTCTGCCTCAGCCTCCCGAGTAGCTGGGATTACAGGCATGTGCCACCATGCCCGGCTAATTTTTGTATTTTTAGTAGAGACGGGGTTTCATCATGTTGGCCAGGCTGGTTGGAACTCCTGACCTCAGGTGATTCACCCACCTCGGCCTCCCAAAGTGCTGGGATTACAGGCATGAGCCAGGCCAGGGCTCCCCTTCTCTAAGCAAAGGCAACTCCCTATACCCAGAGCCTCAGAAGGATGGGAGGAAATGCATTTCTGTCTCCAAACCTGTTCAACCCAGGGCACAAAATGCCTGAAATCACCCCCAACTCCAGGAATCCTCACTGAGTTAAGAAAGGCACCAGCAGGGATTCCCATGGTTTTAAGAATTCAAGGGCCCTTGGGAAGCTGAGCCCACTTGTTAGTCCTCCTGAAGAGTGACCCTACAGGGCAGGATAGGGCAGGGAGGTGCGGGGGTGGGAATGATTCCCCGTAAGCAGGCATCCTCTGCATGTGGTTTTAACCCCACCACAGCTTTTAGGCTCATTCTGCAACCCAGGAAACAGAGGTCAGAAGTGAAGCCATCCCTGTGGTCACACAGCTAGCCAATGGCCAAGCCAGGATTTGCACCTGGCTCTACCCGGCACCTGCCCCCTTGACGCTATGTCCAGGGGAGCCCCTGCTGTCAATGGCTGGCAGAGCCTCTCCCTGTGCACATGCTGCCCTGGCCTTACTTGGGAAGTAAGTGTCCAGTCCCCAGCTGCTCTATGAAGGCAAGGAACGCCTCCTTCTCCTCAGCATCGGCCTCCTCCAGAGCCGGGAAACTGGTGGTAGCAGACACCCGCTTAGAGGGCAGTGGCTTCCTTCTGCGGAGCCTGTGGGAGCTCTGGCTGGAGCCAAAGATGTTTTCTGTGGACAGAGACGGACAGAGGGGAGCACAGTGGTATTGGGCCCAGGTGCCTGGCCTCCCACCCAGCCCTGCTCCAGCCCTCAGGGAAGGAATTCTACCTGTGCCAGTCACATTTATACAGGGCTACATTCATGTATTTCTCATATCAACCTTAGGAGTCTACTTAAGCTAGTCATTTTACAGATGAGCGTCTGAGGCCCAGAGACACCAAAAGACTTGCTGGAAATCACACCGCACCTCCAAGGCAGTGAACAAACCCTTCATGCACTCAATCAAGGGATGTGTATTGAGCATCTACGTGACAAAATTAACCAAAATCCCTAACGTGGAGCTGACATTCTAGTGCAGGTTGAAAAGAATATTTTTTTTTTAAGCCAACTTGCTAAGTGAGCCAAAGGAATATAGGAATATGCAGGGTAATTTCCACTGAGAGACTGGGAGGATCGACTTAGATGAGGTGGCTAGCAGTGGCCTAAGGAGGTGACACTGGAACTGAGATGTGAATCCCAAGAAGGAGCAAATCCTGTGGACTCCAAGAAGCGTGTGCCTGGCAAAGAGAACAGCACTGCAGGTGCCCTGAGGCAGGACCGGGCTAGCAAGATGGACGGGGTGAATGGCACTGAGTGAGCCAGCGAGGTTGGCAGCGTCTGGAGGGTGCAGGCCCTGCAGGCCCTAGGAAGGGGCTTCCAGTTTGTCCCACAGGCACTGGGAAGTTCCTGGCATGGCAGGCATGATTTGATTCGCGAATGAAGACGGCCCCAAGGCTGTGTGGACAACAAGCTCCCTCTGTGCTGCACTCCCACCGGCAATTCCCCTTGCCCAGCCCTTGAGTTCTCCTCCCAACTCTCAGCTTCTCCATTGCCAGAACTGGAGGAACCTTCTGCTGGAGTGGGCCCACGCGTAAATGCAAATTCCTGGCCTCCTTCTCTGCTGGTCTCCAGGCTTTTGGAGACTCAGCTGACCTGAGAACTCTGGGTGGCTTTGTGGACACTGAAGGCTGATCTGTGTCTTGCAGGGGCTCTGTGAAGACACCACACCATTCATTGCCTGGGCCGGAAGGTCTTCCCACGGAGAGGATTAGCGGGAGGATTGTGCCCTGCTGGTCCTGGGCTCCCTAAGTCTTGTCAGCCCTTCTAGAGAGGCAGGTGCTGGGGCGGCCCTGCCCAGCGGGGGCTCAGCACCTGGAAAGCCCCCACCCCTAAATATCACCCTCTGCTGCTCCCTGGCCCATGGAATTCCCCTAACCAAAGCCACAATGTTACTCTCCTCAGGCGGAAACAAATCTGTGGTGTCAAGACCTCTGGCTCAGGAGAGGCCTTTTACTGAGGAGAAGACATGGGATGAGCAAGCCCAGAGGCCTCCCTGGAGGCAGGGGGGTGGGGGGGTGGAATGCAATGCATGGGGGAGGGCCCCGGACCACTCTAGCAGCCAGGGATGTGGGGTGAAAGTCCCTGGGGAAAGGGCTGCCTTTCTAACGACCCAGTCTAGCCCCATGCAGGGCACACTGCACGGGACACCTGGGTGCCCAGAGGCCCTCCAAGGACAGACATACTGAGTCCAGAGCTGAATTCTTCAAGTGACAGATGTCCCTTCCGCTCCACGTCCACCCAGTCGAAGATCATCTCTGACTCCTCCTTGCTGCCCAGGAAGCTGAACTTGGCCACCTGGAAGGAATGGGCAAGGTGGGCAGGTGTTCCCACCTGGGAAGATTCTCACCCTCCAAAACGGAGAGATGTTTGTCTTCAGCCACCCCTACCTCACCTCGCCCTCATGTCAGAGTCCCCCCAGTAACCTGACCCAGGGCCTAAGCTTGACGTTCCCAACCCCACCCAAGGCAGCCCTCCCAGCAGGGCCATGAACTGGCTCCAGCCCTTTTCACTCTCTCCATCCAAAATCAAAATGTACCTGTCCTAAGTCCCATGTCTTTAGAAACTTGATAAAGGACAGCAGCCAGCCCTCCCCCAGAATGTCGTGATCAGTGTCCAAAAATTATCTGAGGCCGGGCATGGTGGCTCATGCCTGTAATCCCAATAGTTTGGGAGGCCGAGGTGGGCGGATCACCTGAGGCCAGGAGTTCAAGAGCAGCCTGGACAACGTAGTGAAAATCCGTCTCTACTAAAAATACAAAAATTAGCCGGGCATGGTGGCAGGTGGCTATGTTCCCAGTTACTTGGGAGACTGAGGCAGGAGAATCACTTGAACCCAGGAGGCAGAAGTTGCAGTGAGCCAAGATGGTGCCATTGCACTCCAGCTTGGGTGACAAGAGTGAAACTCCGTTTCAAAAAAAAAAAGTCAATGAGTTACATAAAATCTTCTATAAGAGTTCAGTTTATATATCACGGCCTACAGGTCATGATTTTACCTTTTTGAAAATTATAACAAGTTTTGGACTGAGGTCTATGGAGACGGCCCAGTGGGCTCATCTGGCAGAACCCAGTAGCCTGCATGGCTGCACAAGCGCATGTCATGGGCTCTTTTAGCCCACGCGCTTTGGCTCTCAGAGGGAATCCCAAGCATAATAGAACTTGGTGTTTGCTGATTCTCTGTTTCTCTAGTTACTTTGTTTTCCTTTTTGTAAATTTCGTGTTTTTATCTGGGGCTGCACATGAATGATAAGTTATTCCCCATTGGTGGCAGCAGTGATGGTCTGGTCTAAACCAGCGATGGTCTTTATGTTCTATTTGGTGATCTCTGGGGGATGCATCATGGAGACCTAATGCCTGTTGGTTGAAAAGTAACGGAAAAACTGGTTTGCTAATCGTTTTGTTGTTGTTGTTGTTGTTTGTTTTTCTATTTGTGATCTCAAATTAGTGAAGAATTCCAGGCTGGGCACAGTGGTTCATGCTTGTAATCCCAGCACTTTGGGAGGCCGAGGCGGGCAGATCACTTGAGGTCAGGAGCTGGAGACCAGCCCGGCCAACATGGTGAAACCCCGTCTCTACTAAAAATACAAAAATTAGCCAGGCGTGGGCGC
Source organism: Mandrillus leucophaeus (assembly GCF_000951045.1). Lineage (NCBI taxonomy): Eukaryota > Metazoa > Chordata > Mammalia > Primates > Cercopithecidae > Mandrillus > Mandrillus leucophaeus. Next base: position 3,899,951 of record NW_012103142.1, on the reverse strand, counting down.
CTGTAATCCCAGCTACTCGGGAGACTGAAGCAGGGGAATCACTGGAACCTGGGAGAAGGAGGTTGCAGTGAGCCAAGATTGCACCACTGCACTCTAGCCTGGGTGACAGAATGAGACTATATCTCAAAGAAAAATAATTTCGTATCCACTGGGAAGGAGAACAGCTGTTTGAGATCTGAGTTGGTGAGGTTTCATGTTGCTGTTCACTTTTTTTTTTTTTTTTTTTTGAGACGGAGTCTCACTGTCATCCAGGCTGAAATGCAGTGGCGCAGTCTTGGCTCACTGCAACCTCCACCTCCCGAGTTCAACCTATTCTCCTGCCTCAGCCTCTTGAGTAGCTGGGACTACAGGCGCCTGCCACCACGCCCGGCTAATTTTTTGTATGTTTAGTAGAGACGGGGTTTCACCATGTTGGCCAAGCTGGTCTCAAACTCCAGACCTCAGGTGACCCACTCGCCTCAGCCTCCCAAACTGCTGGGATTACGGGCGTGAGCCACCATAACCAGCCTGCTATATTTACTTTTGATCTGTGGCTGGAACTGTAGAAATGAAGCAAGATACTCTCTGTGCGTCTGTATATCTATACATCTGCAATAGAAAGGCCTTTAACTCTTTTTTATTTTATTTATTTATTTTTTGAGACAGAGTCTCACTCAGGCTGGAATGCAGTGGCACAATCTCAGCTCACTGCAACCTCCACCTCCTGGGTTCAAGCGATTCTCCTGCCTCAGCCTCTCAAGTAACTGGGATTACAGGCATGTACCACCACACCCGAAAGGTCTTTAACTCTTGTTGTCAGTGTGAAATACTCTTGTACATCTGGAAGGTATTAATAACTTAGTGTACTATGTCTCTTAAAGGAGTTCTGTGTTGATTAGTTTATAGAGACAAATAAGTGATTATATAAATCTAATGCTCCTAAAAATAACAGAAAATAACTGAAATTTGAATGCTTTAAATGTGTTAGACTTAAAACAATTCTTCTTAGAAATCGCTAGCTCAGAAAATTTTTCAGGAGCCAGGTCCATATAATTAACATGATTCTTTGAACAAATTATACTGGTTTAATAATTGTTTTGACAAAACACATATAATAGCTATCTGTCTTTTCTGTGCTTTATGTTAAGTATAATACAAGTATACATTCTGTTTTTCTTAAGTCTATATTTATTTTCTGTGAAGAAACTAGTTAATCTACATTTCCTATACTTCTCATTTCGACTTTCAGATCAAACAAGTCAACTTTATCTTATGTTTAAGAGTATAAACATGTAAATTTGTGCCCCACTAAATTGATTAATTATTCTAACACATAAATTTTGTATCAACAGTAATTATATTTTTTAGTGTGTCACCTTAACCACAGTTTCCAAGATTCTTAGATAACTTTAGAATTTTGAATTAATATTGAAGTACATTAATTAATAAATAATTTTTGACTATCTGGATAATTTCTAAAACAAATTTAATACTGAAACATTGGTTGCTAATCATAATTTTAAGTTGATATATTTTTTACTTCTTATTTTCACATGCTAGAAAGTAGCTATATCATTGGGTAATGTTAACAAATGAATTCATTATTTTCTGCTTTAAAAAGTTGTGCAGGCGGCCAGGCGCGGTGGCTCAAGCCTGTAATCCCAGCACTTTGGGAGGCCGAGACGGGCGGATCACGAGGTCAGGAGATCGAGACCATCCTGGCTAACACCTGTCTCTTATACACATCTAGATGTGTATAAGAGACAGCCCATATTCATAGCAGTATTATTCATAATCGCCAAAAGAATCCACCCAGGTGTTCACTGACAGATAAGAGGATAGACAAAAATGACATATATGTACAACGGAATATTATTTGGTCTTTTAAAAGAAGAACATTTGGACACATGCTATGATACAGATAAACCTTGAGGGCATTCTGCTAAGTGAAATACATCAGTCACTAAAAGACAAATACTGTATGATTACATTTCTATAAGGTACCTAGAGTAATGAAAGTTATAGAGACAGAAAGTAGAATAGGGATAGCCAGGGGTTGGAGAGAGGGAAGTATGGGAGTTAACTATTCAATGGGTGCAGAATTTCAGCTTGGCAAGATAAAAGAAGCATTGGAGATGACTGGGGAAATGGTGGTACAACATCGTGAATATACTTAATGCCACTGAATAGTACATTTTAAAATAGTTAAAATGATAAATTTTCTGTTACATATATTTGACCACTTTCTTTTTAAGTTGTGTTAGGGATACTCAAGGCTGTAGAAAGTTGGTTTATGTGTATTTGTGAGCTTTGCTTGTCTGCTAAAATTCTTGTATAAGACAGTTCTCAATTATTTATCCTTAGTTCTTCCTATGAAGGAGGTTAATTACACTGGTTAAAAGTGCAATTAATACAGGCTGGGCATGGTGGCTCACACCTGTAATCCCAGCAGTTTGGGAGGCCTAGGCAGGTGGATCACTTGAGGTCAGGAGTTCAAGACCAGCTTGACCAACATGGTGAAATCCTATCTCTACTAAAAATAGAAAAAATCTTCCTGGCATGGTGGCGGGCATCTGTAATTCCAGCTAACTGGGTGGCTGAGGCATGAGAATAGCTTGAACCCAGAAGGCAGAGGTTGCAGTGAGCTGAGATTGTGCCACTGCACTACAGCCTGGACAACAGAGCAAGACCCTGTCTCAAAACAACGGCAACAACAACAATAACAAAAGGTCAATTAACTACAGATGCTTGAGGCTTTGCTAGGAGCAATAGCGACAGAGAAACAAAACTTTGTCTACAAGGAAAATGGGATGCATTGTTGTGTGAAAGTGTCTGGTTATTCTAGAACATGAAAAAGGATAAAAAGGCAAAACTTGAATAGATATAGAATGTTGTAGAAAGTTTGCTGAAAGAAAATTTTATTTGCCTTGATTTATAATGCCTGAGTCTGAAAATAAACTATGAAATGTATTAACATTTTGCCAAATTTGGCCCAGTTTTGATGGGCTTAAAAATTGATAATAAATAGGCTTGGCACAGTGGCTTACGCCTGTAATCCCAGCATTTTGGGAGGCCGAGGCGGGTGGATCACATGAGGTTAGGAGTTCAAGACCAGCCTGACCAACATAATGAAACCCATCTCTACTAAAAATAAAAATAAAAAAATAGCCGGACATGGTGGCAGGCGCCTGTAATCCCAGCTACTCAGGAGGCTGAGGCAGGGGAATCGTTTGAACCCAGGAGGCAGAGGTTGCAGTGAGCCAAGATCACGCCATTGCACTCTAGCCTGGGCAACAAGAGTGAAACTGTCTTGAAAAATAAAAATAAAAATAAGTAAATACATAAAAATAAGTAAAAATAAGTAAATAATAAATAAAAACTCATGAAAATTTTACAGCCACATGTTCTATTAATGCATAACTAGAATTTGGCTTTATCTCTACTAAAATAATAAATTGGTCTTAGAGCTCTTAGCAAGGGTTAAAAAAGAGGCTACTGTTTAGCTTCTTTGTAAGCCTCCCAGATAACAGAGATTCCCTATCTCACCAGAATCATTTCCTCTGCTTTGTTTTGACCTTACTATGTCTTAAATTCTTTTTTAAAAAAGCAAAGGTATCTCCCTTATAAAAAAGCTATCTACTCTTGCAATCATATTACCTTCTTCCATATTTATTTCAAAATCTTTTATTTTATTATTACTTTGATTAAATAGATAACAAAGTAATATTTCTTGGTCTCCCATGACCTCTTAATCTAGTGCCCAAATCTTCTCTAACGGCTCTTTTGATTTTGCCTTCCCAAGATTAGAGTCTAAATTTAGAAAAAAATACAATAAAAATTTGAAGATATCTTTCTCTATATTTTTTAAATACTTCAACACTATTACAAGAACATCATGGGACGAACAATCAAATCAGAAGAGATGTTCAGGCTTTTCTAGGCTAAATTTTCATGGGCAAAGTGCTATTAATATCAATATTTCAGAAATTGCATGCTTTATGGGAAGGTCCTGGAGATTTCTCAATGATTTTGCTATTTATAATATGTTCTCTTTTTTTCTTTCTTGAGACAGGGTCTCACTCTGCCGCCCAGGCTAGAGTGCAGTGGTGTGATCATGGCTCACTGCAACCTTGACCTCCCAGGCTCAAGCAATCCTCCCACCTTAACCTCCCAAGTAGCTGGGACTACAGGTGCACACCACCACACCTGGCTAATTTTTTAAAACTTTTTATAGGATGGAATCTCGCCATATTGTCTAGGCTGGTCTTGAACTTCTGGGCTCAAGTGATCTTCCTGCCTCAGCCTCCCAAAGTCCTGGGATTACAAGCAGTATGTTTTTATCGTCAGGGGAAACACTGATCAAACCATTAGGAAATAGTTGTGCATTGTACCCCAGGAGAGAATTTCACTCTCCTCCATTCTGATACTATTAGGTAGTGTAATAAATAGCCACAGCCTTTCAGTCTCGTTACTGGACACATTTCTCCTTTCCAATGCCTGCCTGAAGTCTCTGTTATAAGCTGCAGGCCACAGATTGCATCTTCAACAAAGAAAAACAAACTCAAAGTCTAGAGAAAAAGGACTGTACCAGGTTCTATGAACTATTTATGCTTCACTTGGTGTAGGCTTCCAAGCTGACAATGGATGACCTTCTGACTGAGCGAGTAGACTGAGAATTCCTACAACTGAGTCCAAAAGCAGACAGCTTACCTAAGATCCAGCAGAACAATAATTAATTACATGGCATTGATTGAACAGCTGAAGGAAATCTAGTTACGGCTCTTTGTGGCAATACAGTTGATATTATTTTTTATTGTTCTACTTTAATAGATCTGTGAGGAAGTTCTTTCCTGGTCTTGAGCTGTCTCTAACCCTCAGTTTAGTAGATTATACTTTTTTTTTTTTTTTGAGACAGAGCCTCACTCTGTTACCCAGGCTAGAGTGCAGTGGCATCATCTCGGCTCACTGCAACATCCACCTCCCAGGTTGAAGCGATTCTTCTGCCTCAGCCTCCCAAGTAGCTAGGATTACAGACACATGCCACCATGCCTGACTAATTTTTGTATTTTTAGTAGAGACGGAGTTTCACCATGTTGGCCAGGCTAGTCAGGAACTCCTAATCTCAGGTGATCTGCCCGTCTCTGCCTCACAAAGTGCTGAGATTACAGGTGTGAGCCACGAAGCCCTGCCAGATTATACTTTTGTAAACTGAAATTCAACGTTTCAAGTGGTATCTGAATCTCATTGATCCCCTCATGATTCAGAAACCAATACTTTTAAGCCTGGGCAACATGGAGCAACCTGCAACCCTGCCTCTATAAAAAATACAAAACATCAGCTGGGCATGGTGGCACATGTCTGTAGTCCCAGCTACTCAAGAGGCTGAGGCGAGAGGATCCCTTGAACCTAGGAGGCGGAGGTTGCAATGAGCCAAGATCGCACCGTTGCACTCCAGCCTAGGTGAGAGAGCAAGACCCTGTCTCAAAAAAAAAAAATTTATTTTTACAGACTCTCCTTACTTTCCATGGCAATATAATTATTAGCACGGGTTCAACAGAATCTCTCCTCCTTTTTTTCTTTTTTATCAAGATATAATTGGATAAATCAATTGTGTAATCAAGGCCCTACCTGGAGTGTGTTTTATGGGATGTCGTCATTTAATCAGGTGTGACAAGCCTACTATGAGGAATGCCCATGGAGTCAATCCCTACAAAACCCTACCAGGAAGCTGGCCTGGAACCCCATGGATTGCTTCCTGGCAGAAGAGGGACCTTAGAAAAATCAGGGACCTCAAGAAGGGAGGAAGTCATTTAAATTTACAGGTGATGCAAGTGACATCTGGTGAAGAGAGTATCTTGAGCTTGCTTTTCTAGCCTTAGGATAGAAGTTGGGTGACCAACTCATCCTAGTTTTCCCAGGACTTTCCAATTTTAGCACTCAAAGTCCCATATCCCAGGTACCCCATTAGTCTTTGGAAAACTGGAACAGTTTGCCACTCAACTTCTATCCTAAGGCTACAGTTTGGGCAACATAGCAAGACCTCATCTCTACAAAATTTTAAGAATCGGCCAGGCATAGTGGCATGTGCCTTTAGTCCTAGCTACTTGGGAGCCTGAGGCGAGAGGATCTCTTCAGCCCAGGAGCTTGAGGCTGCAGTGAGCTGTGACTGCACCACTGCACTCCATTCTGGGTAACAGTGAGATCCTATCCCTTAAAAAAAAAAAAAAAAAAAACAACCTAAGATTATGTATGAAAGCTTCTAAACAGAAGCTAAAATGTCTCAGTACTGTCTCTATTTGTAGGGCAAATTCAAAGAGACTCATGTTTAATTATATCCTTGTTGCTCCTATGGAAATAAGCCAATGCAATGACAGCAGCCTTTTATACATCAAGAAAATTTTGGAGATTATCTATGATCACAGAAAAATTATCTGGCCGGGCGCAGTTTCTCATGCCTGTAATCCCAGCACTTTGGGAGGCCAAGGCAGGTGGATCACCTGAAGTCAGGAGTTGGAGACCAGCCTGGCCAACATGGTGAAACCCTG
>NW_012103142.1:3884355-3892762 GCF_000951045.1 Mandrillus leucophaeus | reverse complement strand
CCCACCTCAGCCTCCTAAAGTGCCAGGATTACAGGCGTGAACCACAACACCTGGCCACCCTAAGACTCTTTATGGGGACACACAACTGTGGCTGATCTTATGTTTCATTGACGTTTACAGTCATTGACATGGTTTGATTTCCAGGGCTCCGACTGCTTCCCAAAATAAATGTCCTTGCTCAATGAGCCGAAAATTATAACATTTGCAAATTACTTATTTGGCTTAAAGTCCTTTTACTGGTTAAAAGACAAATGTTTCTGGAAAAGGGCAACACATAAAGCCTTACCAGTCATTTTCACATTAGTATAAACACATCCCTAGCGTTTTCTGAGAGCTCTAAATGAGAGAAAGGGGCAGGGGTAGGCAAGCCTTGCCTTCCTGTGATGGGGAAGTGGGGGTGTCAGGAGCTGCAGAAAGGGGATTCAGAGTTCAAATGGGGGCCTTGGGCTCACCGCCAGGTCCTCGCGGGTGACAAAGCCCCTCTCCTTGGCACCGCAGTCCTGGAAGAAGGCCTGTAGTTCTGCCGCTGCCTGAGAGGACCAAGACTCTGGCTCTGGGGCCACCTCAGCATCTTCACCATCAGCCGGCTCTCTTGTCTGCCGCCGCCGGCTGGAGCCCAGCTTCCGGACTTTTCGAGATGTTCTCTGTCCTGTCTCCATGGTTCGTTGGCCCTGGGGACAGAGGGGTGAGGGGCACTGGGCTGCTGGACAGTCACACCCTCTCATGGCTCAAAACCTTCCCCTGGCTCCCATCACCTCTGGAAGAAAATCCACTGTGGCTGCCAAAGCCCGGCCTGATGGTGCCCCGCCGGGTCCTCTGACCTCGTCGCCCAGCCGCCTCACGGCCTCTCATCCATTCTGCTCAACGCCTTTGCCCTTTCTAAGTTTCTACCTGGAATGCCCTTCTCCAGGCTATCCCCCTGCCCTCATCTCTTCAGGCTACTACTCAACTATCGAAGTCTTCTCTGACCATTAGAGAATTTATCCTCTTCACCCCATGCAGAATCTCTCTCATGTTTTGACCTGGAGGGTGGTTACGCAGGGTTTTCCAGGATCTAGCTGTCTGAAGGCCATAAGCAGCTTCCTGAGCCATCTCTCTGGTGACTCTTCTCACTCATTGACTCATCCCAGCTGCATCAGGGATCCTTCCACTGATGCCTCCTCCCTCTCTCAGCCTCACCTCTCCTCCAGCCTTTTTTCTCCAGCACCATGTCTCTAGTCCTTCGACATGCGCAGCATGGAATCAGTAGCGCCCCATGCGGCTCTTAGGGCCCCACATGATGTGGCCTCAGCTTCATCCACCCCACCCCTGTGCCCTTGGGGTCCATGGCAACACTATTGAACCACTCATGGCTCCTGGAATTCCTGATTCCCTCCCACCCTGCTCCCTTTGCCCCAAACTCCACAACTCTCTCACTCCCTTACGTAGTTAACACCTTTTGCTTCCTCACTTTACAGGCTGCCTCCTCCAAGAAGCCTTCCCTGCAGTCACCCCGCATTCAAGCTGGGCTCAGTGCCCCCTTGTCTGTGACCCTGCTGTGGTTTGAATGTGTTCCCCAAAGTTCATGTGTCGGAAACCTGATCCCCAATGAGGCAGTGTTGGGCGGTGGGGCCTGGTGGGAATTGTTTGGGTCATGGGGGCACCATCCTCATGAATGGATGAATGCCATTATTGCAAAAGTGAGTTCCTTATAAAAGGATGGACTCAGACCCTCGTGCTCTCTGTCGTCCTTCTGCCTTCCACCATGGGAAGACACAACAAGAAGGCCCACGCCAGATTCTGCCTCCTCAGTCTTGAACTTTCTAGCCTCCAGAACGATGAGGAAATACATTTCTGTTCTATGTAAATTTCCCATTCTATGGTATCCGCTATAGCAGTACAAAACAGACCAAGGCAGGCCCCATGCTGCCCCGGCTGTGGATAACACTGTTTATCTAGGTCCATACTGCTCCCCGCCCCTTAGCACATGTTAGGTGCTCAAGTAAGGGGCGTCAAATTCATCATTCATTCACCAGTCACTGAATGTCTTAGTTCCATCAGTCAATTGATAAGGATTTGGATGGTTGGGGATTCATCCAGATGAGACCTCTGGGATAAGGAAAAGAGAGTCTGTGGTCTGGAAGGGATAAAGTCTGAGCCTGCCTTGGGGGAACAAGTCTGGGGCCCATAAAGCTATGGGATGAGAAGGACTTGATGTCCAGACAGGGCAGCTTCCTGCAGGTGGTGGGACTTATGCAGGTTCTACAGGAGGCATGTAGGATATGGAAGCAGTAAACAGTGTGTGTGAAGGAATCGAGGCAGAAGAGCAAGGCTCATGCCCAGGAGATGGAGGAGACATCTCCCCTGGGCATTCTCTGTTGACGCTGAAGGCCACAGACAGGCTGGGTGGAGTGGTGCGAGGGCTCTGCTTTAGGCAACATGGGCTCATTCCAGGGGGTCATTTCACAGCCTCCCCTTGGGCAAGCTTCCCACGGGGAGCTGCACTGGCTGCACAGAACTTGGATGAAGCAATTTCTTATCCTGAGGAAGCCCCAAACTTCAAACAGAAGTACATTCTCTCTCTCTCTCTCTCTCTCTCTCTCTTTCTCTGCCCTCAGAGTCTGTTTCAGAAGCAGTTTTGGTTTTTTTTTTTTTGAGACGGAGTCTCGCTCTGTCGCCCAGGCTGGAGGGCAGTGACACGATCTCAGCTCACTGCAAGCTCCACCTCCTGGGTTCACGCCATTCTCCTGCCTCAGCCTCCCAAGTAGCTGGGACTACAGGCGCCCGCCACCACGCCCGGCTAACTTTTTGTATTTTTGGTAGAGACGGGGTTTCACCGTGTTAGCCAGGATGGTCTCGATCTCCTGACCTCGTGATCCGCCTGTCTTAGGCGTGAGCCACCGCTCCCAGCCGTCAGATGCAGTTTTAAGATCATAAATGTAAAACCACAGTGGTGTGCTGGGGCTTGTGAGGGCCGACTGTGCACACCTCTTCCTATCTCGGCAGCTTGGAATCAGCCACTGTGGGAGTATTGGTACCATGGGAATCAGCAAATGCTATGAATCAGGTCTCCTGCCCCCACCAAAGAACAGTAACCAGCACATCTCTTCTGAAGACTTCATCTGCCCCAACCCTTCCCACCCTCTGTCATGCACATAAGCAACAACCATTTACCGAGCGCCAACTGAATGCCAGTACAGTGCTAAGCAGGCCCGCCACAATCCATATGTTTCCTTTAAGCAAATTAAGAAAAGATATTTCCTGCTGGCAGACACAGCCCAGTGCCAGGGCTCATGGTTTGACAAGTGGAATGTGGACTGGATTCCAGTCCCCATGCACCTCCTTGGCTGGGCATCCTTGTGCAGGACACCCCTGCACACCCCAGCAGAGTCCCTGGCCCTCCAGGTAGAGGTGTGACTAACTCCTGGTCTCCCCTGGGGGACCTCACAGCCTCATGCAGGAGACACAAACATAATTACAGTGTAGCACAGAAGGAGCAGCACACCTGTGTGTCAGGTGCTGGGAGAGCACTGAAAAAGGAGCAACTCACTGATCAGGGTGTCAGAGAGGGCTTCCTGGGGGAGGTGACATAGCTTAGCAGTGAGCTCCAGGGCAGGAGAGATTATACTTAACCCTGATGCCCTCATATATGCCCAGCCTTGCTTAGGATATGTACTGGGCTCTCAACCCACTTCCTCTGCTGACTCACTGTCCCCAGAATGTGGAATGTTCTAACAGACAACTGAATAGAATCAGAAAATATCAGGGCCAGACACAGTGGCTCACACCTGTAATCCTAACACTTTGGGAGGCCAAGGCGGGTGGATCACTTGAAGCCAGGAGTTTGAGACCAGCCTGGGCAACATGGTGAAACTCCATCTCTACCAAAACCAGAAAATTAGCCGGGCATGGTGGCGTGCACTTCAAGTCGTAGCTATTAGGGAGGTTGAGGAGGGAGAATCCCTTGAGCCCAAGAGGCAGAGGTTGCAGTGAGCCAAGATTACACCGCTGCACTCTAGCCTAGGCAACAGAGCGAGACACTGTCTCAAAAAAAAAAAAAAAAAAAAAAGTCTTTCTACTAAAAAACATGGAGGCTAAAAAGCCAAGAATGAGGAGTAAGATTCTAGGGGTTAGAATAGGGAAGTCCCCATGCTAATCTAACTGGCCTTCACCCGGTATCTCTCACCCCTAATTCACCCCATGTTGCCCCATGGAAATAATGACCACATAGACACCCCTCCTTGGGTCTAGAGGCCTTCCACACCTAGAGAGGCCTTCCACACCTAGAAAGTCACCATCTATCTCCATTCCCCATCCCCCTAAGAGGGGAGCCCCTTCCTTCCATGGGCCGATGACCCTTCTTCAGTGGCTAATAGGGTTTGGCCTAGCAGTTCCAGCCTTGTAGGTTACACTCAAAGACAGACTCCCTGTAGAATAGAAGGAGATTAAGAAACAAAACAACAACAAAATAAGCTGGGCATGGTGGCCTGTAATCTCAGTACTTTGGGAGGCTGAGGCAAGAGGATCACTTGAGCCCAGGAGTTCAAGACCAGCCTGGGCAACATAGCGAGACCCTGTCTCTACAAAATAAAATAAAACTAGCTGGGCTTGGTGGTGTGTCTGCAGTCCTAGCTACTTGGGAGGCTGAGATGGGAGGATCACTTGAACCCAGGAGGTCAAAGCTACAGTGAGCTATGATTCACCACTGCACTCCAGCTGGGGCGACAGAGTGAGATTCTGTCTCAAAAAAATAAAAAAGGAAAAATAAAAGGAAGAGTCACTGAGCCTCAGTACTAGAAGAGGGTCAGTCCCACTCTCTTGACCTGGAGTTGCAGAAAAGGAGGCTCATGAGAGAAAGTGACTTCCAGTCCCATTGCTGTGAAGTCAGACAGGCCTCTGCTTCTCCCAGCTCTGCTGCCCATGGGCTGTGCAACCTTAGGGAAGTCAATCAGTGTCTCTGTGCCTGAGCTTCCTCACTGGAAACTTAGGACTAATAGCTGTCACACAGGGTTGCTATGAGGGTTAGGCAAGATAATTAAAGTTGAAACATCAGTTCCCATTTCCCAGGATGGCCCACCTCCCTTTCCAGATTCACTTTCTCTTAGCACTTGTCACCTTCCCAGAATAGAGAGCCTTTTGCTCATTTTTGTTGTTAATTTTCCTTTTCCTGATGCTGATACAGAGGCCTCACCTGAGTAGGGAGTTGACCATTCTGTTCACTGCTCTATCCCAAGAGCCTAGAACAGCGCTTGGCACACAGTTGGTACTCTGTAAATATTTGCTGAATATATGATCCACATAAAGCACGCTCCAAAGAGTGTGCTTGGCATCCGTGACTACCGGGTAAAGGTAGCAATGACAACAGTGGTGATGACATTGATAAAGTTGAATTCTATTTGAGCCACATAAAAGCCAGGTTCCATGAAGATACAATTGATCCCATTTGACAAATGAGGAAACTGAGGGAGGTTCCAAGAGGCAAAGTGACCTGCCCAAGCCGTGATGTCAGTGGTAGAACTACACCGGATTCTGCTTTTCTGGTTGGTCATGAGATGGACTTCCCCAAGGCTACATCCTGGAGAGGTGGCTCTTCCCTGGGCAGAAGGCCCCTCTGGGGATGACAAACGCCCAGTGGAGTAGCCCTGAGCGGGACAAGGGCTTTGGAGCAGGGTGGGCGTTGACAGGCTTGGCTCCTGTGGTGACGCCCAGTGTCTCGTGTACTTCCGGTGATGGAGATAACACGGCCAAGGGAGCAAGATAAGATTCCCTGTGCAGAAGCCTCCGGAAGCAAAGTCCACTGTGATATGAGTGTCATATCACAGCCTACCGAGCTCCCACAAGTGTAGGAAGTAAGAATCCTGGAAGAAATTCCCTGCAGCCACACCCTAGGACATGTGGTGTTCTTGACATTCCTTTCTGGGAGTTCCTAGCCCAGCTGCACCTCCACAGCCCATTTCCAGAAGTCCACTGGCATTATATAAGGAAATAGCACCTTCCAGATACCTCGCCTGCCCCACCCCAGCATCTGCCCTCTCTGCCAGTCAATCCTTCTCTCCAGGAGGGGCACTCAGCCACCTGCTCCTTGCCTATCAGGTGGTCTGGGGCAGGAAGGCAGCAGATGCCCTCCAGCCATCACCACCTCAAAATCAGTCACTTGTCACCATCAGGTGGGATGGTGCGCTCACCCCTTGTGCCTTCATATTCAGATCCCTGACAGCACCCCACGGCCTGACAGCATACCCTAAAAACAGCCTGTGTCCCTTTTAGGCCAGGCCTAGTCCCTCAGAGACAGTAAGGACATCCTTCAGTCAATCCACAAAAGTACACATGCAAACGTGCACGCACACACACCCTCCTCGGCCATCACCCTCACCCTCCACTCCCTCACCGTCAGCCTCTCGGTCAGACACAGTACCCCTCATGGCCATTCCATCATTCCATTCTGCATGTGCAAGTGCCGTCGCCCAGCACACATCCCTCCGAGTCAGCCAGCAGGGCCACCCTGCCAGCGCCCTTCTCCTCCACCACTTTCCCCTTAGTGCATCCTCATGCCTCACATCGTTAAGAGCGGGGGACCCCTTCATGGCTAGGACACACGTACAGCCCCTCAGCATGATCACCTCTCCCCACATCCCTCACCTAAGAAATCGCATAAAGCTTGAAGCCAAACATGAGAGCAGATGAATCCCACTCCCAAGCATCCAGGGAAATCCACTCCCACTGTGGTGTTCTGTGAGACAGCAGGCACCACAGGCTGCCCACCAGGAAGTGGAAGCCAGAGAAGAAGGGTGGGGTGGGGCAGTGGCAGATTACAACCTGGCATGGGCCCTGCCTGGGGCCTCCGGGTGTCCATCACTGTCTCACCAAAGAGTGCTTAGAACTGGGCCTGCTGTGCACTCGGCTGGCTTCAATAGCTATAAATAATAGCCATACTCGCTAAACCCCAATTGCCCAAGTCGGTGGGCCTGAGAGACCACCTAGTGTCTTGTTCCAGTCTACTTATCCTCACTTCTCCCCTCCTAATAGAGAAACTGAGGCTCTGAGAAACCAGGTGCTTGCCGCAGCTTGCACAGCCATTTACGGGTGGTGATGCACCCCAGCTTCCTGCCCAAGTGCCTTCCCATCCCCTCCCTTAGACTATGCAGAGAGCTCCAAATGCAGGGGAAAAGAGGGCTCTGCCCCTTGCACCCTTGACGTAGAAGCTAAACAGGGACCCCAGCTCCCTCCCCCATCCTCATCCTTCCAAAGAAAAAGAAGCATTGCAACCTTGGGATGGCTCCTACCTCTCAAAGGCTCCCAGTGGAACACGCAGCCCTGGGCTCTGGGACCTGGTGGTGGGGTGACTGCTGCCCTACAGAGCCCACGAGCTCTAGAACTGTTAACAGTCTTGTCTTGCTTAATCGCCCTTTCCGTTCCCCAGCGAGCCAATCTCTGTGCTCATCTACAGGACTTCCTGTGGAAGCGACCACTGGCAGCCCTTTCACAATTTTGCCTGGCACCCCCAGGCATCCCTGCCCTGATTGGTGTCTTGAAGTGGAGAATGCTGGAGCTAGCAGGGAGGCCTTCCTAAAGAGAGGCTCCGAAGACTGAGATGGACTGCTCAAGATCACCTAGCCCTTAGTGGCACAGCCAGGACTGGGCCTGAGTCTCTGGTTGCCAAGGCAATGCCTTATCCCAGACAGCAGCAGGTTGATGAGCCCAGCTGTGGCTGAAGCTAAGTATATCAGATGCCCCAGGAGAACTGCCCACCCTGCCTCACTTCAGGCCCTCATTCTCAGACAGTGTCTTTGAGCCTCAGGGGAGGCTTTATATCTAAATCACCTTTTAGGGAACAATCTAATCTGATACCAAAATATATTGTAGAGCTACAGCCATCAGAACGGTGTGGAATTGGAGCATGACTATAGATGGATGAATCAGTGGAACAGAATAATGAATAGACAGAAATAGACTCGAATATCTGTGGGAATTTAGTGTATCATAAAGGCATCATTTCAAATCATTGGAGAAGAGATAGTTTATTCAATAAACTGTGTTGGGAGAATGGGCTAGGTATCTGCAAAAAACAAAGTTAGAGCTCTAACTCTAAAGGCATTCCAGATGGATAAAAGCATAAGCATTTTAAAAATCAAAATCACACAATTATATGTTATTTGGGATTTACTTCAAAAGTATTGAAGAGTGGAGAGAATAGGTAGGACATAGATTAAACAAGACTGGCTCTGGCCCTGTTCTGATCCCTGCTGGAATTGATGAGGGTACCGCGGGCTCATTATGTTCTTCTACTTTTCTGTATGTTTGAACAAATGCCATAAGAAATCATGGCATAGTTCATTTGCCATGGTTGCAGAAGGAGGGAAAGAAAAGGAAGAAAGAAGGGTGGGAAGGAAGGAAGGAAGGAAGGAAGGAAGGAAGGAAGGAAGGGAGG
>NW_012103142.1:3863203-3884290 GCF_000951045.1 Mandrillus leucophaeus | reverse complement strand
AAAGAAAGAAAGAAAGAAAGAAAAAAGAAAGAAAGAAAGGAAGAAAGAGAGAAAGAAAGAAAGCAAAGAAAGAAAGAAAGATCTGTCATGGGATAGCCTGGGTGTGGTGGCTCATGCCTGTAATCCCAGCACTTTGAGAGGCTGAGGCAGGAAGATCGCCTGAGCCCAGGAATTCAAGACCAGTCTGGACAACATGGTGAGACTCCGTCTCTATTAAAAAAAGAAGAAGAAGAAGGAGAAGAAGGAGGAGAAGAGGAGAAGGAGGAGGAGCAGGAGGAAGAAGAAGAAGAGAAAGAAGAAAAAAAAGGGAAGAAAGAGATCATGGGATAATTTTTAAATAATCTTCGATTAGGCAAGGCCCTTCCAGATATATCACAAAGCATTAGAAGCCACAAAAGAAAATATTGAGTCATTCAACCATACGGAAACTTTTAAAAAATAAATAAAACTGAATGGCAATAAAAGGTCACCATTGACAAGTCAAGTCAAAAGGCAAATAAACTGTGAAAAAATACTCACATATCATAGAAAATAAGTTAATTTCCTCCCTTGGTAAAGAACTCCTACAGATCAATGAAAGACCAATAATGCATTAGAGAAACTGGCACCATATATGAATAAATAATTCATGGAAAAATAAATATCAATGATTTAAACATATGAAAAATGTTTATAAAAATAATACATTGAGATATCAATGTAGTTTTATTCAGCTATTCAATTAGTAAGACCAAAAAAAGTGATATACTATATCATAAAGGATGTAGGAAACACATTCACACAATATTGGCAGGAATATAAACTGGTACACCTTTTATGAAAAGAAATGTATAATATCTGTCAACATTTAAAATGCAAAAATCTTTCTACCCAGCAATTTCACTTTCAGTCATTGGTTCCACAGATGATATACAATATGACAGTATGGAAGGATATTCATTACAGCATTGTCTGTAGTAGCAAAGGATTGGAAATGATCTAAATTTCCATCAGTAGGGAGCTGGTTAAATGAGCTCTGATACATCCGAACATTGGCGTACTCTGCACCCGTGAAGAAAATGAGAAAGATCCAGGTGAACGGTTATGGAATGACCTTCAAGATATTGTGTCATATGAAAAAAGTAAGGGGCAGAACAGTGAGGATAGTGTGCTTTTTATGAAGAAAAAAGTGTATGTGTGTGTATGAAATATATGCAATAGATAAGGGCCGTGATATAGTTAGGTTTTATGTCCTCACCCAAATCTCATCTCGAATTATAATCCCTATGTGTCAAAGGAGGGAAGTGTTTGGATTATGGGGGCAGTTTCCCCCATGCTGTTCTTGTAACAGTGAGTGAATTCTCACGAGATCTGATGGTTTTACAAATGGCAGTTTTTCCTGCGCTTGTATAATTTCTTCCCCTGCTGCCATGTGAAGAAGGTCCTTGCTTCCCCTTCACCTTCCGCCGTGATTGTAAGTCTCCCGAGGCCTCCCCAGCCATGTGGAACTGTGAGTTCATTAAACCTCTTTCCTTTGTAAATTACCCAGTTTCCGGTATTTCTTTATAGCGGTGTGAAAATGGACTAATACAGGCCAGGTGAGGTGGCTCACGCCTGTAATCCCAGCACTTTTGGAGGCTGAGGTAGGCAGATTGCTTGAGCCCAGGAGTTAAAGACCAGCCTGGGCAACAAGGTGAAACTTTGTCTCTATAAAAAAATAAACAAAATTAGCCAGGCATGGTGGCGCATGGCCGTAGTACCAGCTACTCAGGAAGCCAAGATGGGAGGATCGCCTGAGCGCTGGAGGTCCAGGCTGCACTGAGCTCTGATTGCACCACTGCACTCCAGCCTGGGTGGCAGAGTGAGGTCCTGTCTCAAAAAAAGAAAAATGATAGATAAGCACACACATTCATATGTTTGTAAATGCATAGAATATTTCTGACAGGATATACAAGAAACTAGTCAGAGTTGGGCTGGATAGAAGTGTTGGGATGGAGGAGGGGGGTAGATTTATGTTTCACTCTTTACTTTTAATGTATTTTATGTTTTTACTATCTGTGTACATTACCTATTCAAAAAGAAACTTAAAAACAGTGTGTACATATACAAAGAGAGACTGATGAAGGAAACATGGTAAAATGTTAACATTTAGGAACAATGGTAAAGGGTATATGGGGATTATTTTATTATATTTGCAACTTTTCTGGATGTATAAGATTATTTCAAAACAAAAAGTTTTTTAAATTAACAAATTTAATTTATAAAAAAATGAATATTATCACAACCAACTATCTGAGGACATTGATACTCAGAGAGTTTCTGAGGCTTTATTGAACTAAATAAGCACTCATTTATTTTTTATTATTATTATTTTTGAGACACGGTCTCACTCTGTTGCTTAGGCTAGAGTGCAATGGCACAGTCACAGCTCACTGCAGCCTCCCAGGCTCAAGTGATCCTTACACCTCAGCCTCCCAAGTACCTGGGATTATAAACATGCACCACCACACCCAGCTAATTATTGTATTTTTAGTAGAGATAGGGGTTTCACCATGTTGTCCAGGTTGGTCTGGAATTCCTGGACTCGAGTGATCCACCCGCCTCGGCCTCCCAAAGTACTGGGATTACAGGCACAAGCTACCGCACCCGGCTTATTTATTCAACAAATGTTTATTAAGCACTTCTAGGTGCTGGACACTGTGCTACGAAATACAAAATGTAGAAAGTGTAGAATAAGAAAACGTAGAAAACATGAAAATGTAGAAAACTGTAGGGAAAACAAGCCATATGTAATATAATGCCAAAGAGTGGTAATTGTTTTGAAGAAAAGCAAAGCAGACAAGGGCTAGAATGGTGGTGGGAGGTGTATTTTAGATGAGGTGCTCAAGGGAGGCCTGAGGAGGTGATGCTGGAAAGAACAAGTGAGAAACAAGATCTGGAAGAAGAGGGCAGAGGAGGAGGAAACAGCGAATGCCGAGGCCGCGAGGCAGGAGCAGGCTCTGTGTGCAAGAGAAACAGTGAGGAGAGCCCCGTGGCGGGAGCACGCGGGGGGAGGGAAGTGCGGGCGGGCGGCGGAGATGGAGACAGAGGTAACAGGCAGGACCCGTAGACCATATGGGCCCATTTGGAGGGCGACACGAACCGACTTAGGTTTGAAAGGGATCCCCTCCCCGCCCCCCGCTGCTTTCATTCTGGAGAAGAGACTGTACTAGGCAAAAGCAGCAGCAGGGAGACCCGTGAGGAGTTAACACAATCCAGACAAGAGACAGTTGCTTGGCCACGGAGGGCAGGGGTGGAGGTCATGATGAAAGGTGGCTGGACTCGGGATATGTACTGAAAATAGGACCAATAGGGCTTGCTGCTGTATTTGGGCAAATGCAACAAATCCAGGACCTTCATTCCAGCAAAGGACTCTCTCCACTCCTATAAAAACAGAGTGAGGTTGGATTTTTAAGACCCAGCCCTCAGGATCTCAAGGCATCCTCAGTTTATTTGTCTCCCAACCCTCACGGGCCCTGCTCCCCACCATGGAAATAAAAGGGACATGGAGAAGGCAAGAGTGGTCACACCCTCTCGGGTGCAGCCAGAGTGCCAAGGAGTCCTGCAGGTGGTGAGAACTCAGCTTGGCCTTGTCCTCGGCACCAGCACCAGGGAAAAAACCTGCCGGGACATACCAAGTGCTAGGAAAAAAATTAGATCCAGGCACGTTTGGAAACGATGGCGCTAACTGAAAAATACAATGTTACTGAACTGAAAAACACTGTGCTCAGAACTAGGTTTTGCAAAAATAGAATCAATGGACAAGGATCAAGAGCAGTGAAACTGTTTTACAATTAGCAAAGTTTTCACACTCACTGATTTTTAATTCCTTACAAGTGCTTGAAGACTCTTCACAGCTTGTTAAATCCTGAAGCAAGATATTCTCCATTCTAGGGCCCTGCAGTGAGAGCTGAGGTGCAAGCTAGGACCTGAGCCTCCCTGCCTCCAGCTACTGGCTCCAAAATAGCTCAAGAAGCTTAGGCAGGTGGGCAGTCCCACAGAAAACCAGGGTCAGGGAGCTTGCTTCAAAGCTGCGTTTGGGTAGCGCTTTACGTAAGATTGAGAAAACCTAAATTACATCAAAGACTGAGGAGGTGCACAGAAACAGATAGGTCCCTGCAAGCCTCCTCTTAGAACTGTCACAGCGGCAATGACCCTGGGCGAGGCACTTCCCCTTTCTGGTGTATTGAGCAGGCAGTGTGATCTGGAGTCATCAGCATGGACATTCTGGCCCCTCACCACTTCCTAGGGCCGTGAGCTTTGGTAGATATGGATCTGTGTTCACCTAAAGCTTTGGAAGATAATTCCTGGCAGGCTAATGATTTCCCACCTCAAATGTCTTCATCCCTCTGGTTTTCTTCAGCATTACAGGAATTTGTTCCACCCCGTGAGGAGCAATCTGGACTAGGCCCTGGAGGCAGCCCTATCAGTGATGGACAGTGTCCACAGATACGTAGCCTAGGTAGCCAGATAAGTACTCCAGAGAGAAAATTGTAGGGTATGTTCCACACGGTTTCCTCGAGGCTCCCTAGCAGGTTTAAGCCCCAGTTGCACACAGTGGAACTTGTTCACTGACACCTTTATTGACCTTCTCCTTTCTTACATTCTCTACTTTCCTGCTGTGCCTCCAGGGACTACCTCCCAGGTAATCCACCTGCACACAAGTCCTTGTCTCAAGTTGTTTGGGGAGTGGGGGTGGTGGGGGTGACTAAGACAGTTTCCAGAAATGGCAGAAGCAGGATGGGCTTCTGAAAACAGAAGTCACCAGTGAAGTGACAACGTGGATCCAAATGCTGGTGGTGAGTAAGGTGGTGATAACCCTTGGCAGACTACAGCATCACAATGTCCACAATGTGTGTAGTGGGTTGGGAAGAGGCACAGGTAAAATTTCAGGAGCAACATTGACTTATGCCATAAGTCTAACACTTGAAAGATACAGGGCAATAGTAATGATAAGGATTGTGGGGTTGGTTGGCTTTTGTTATTTGCCCTAGAAGCCTTGAAGAAAGACAACTCAGGGTATGTTGTGAAGACAGGAGAACTCCATAACAGCATTCTAAATGACCCTTATTTCTCATGGCCCAAGAGTAGGCTGTGCTGAAAATCAGGCCCAGGATCTGATTGTAAAAGGGGTGAAGTTTCAAGAGAGACTAAAAGCACAGCCTCAGCAGACCTACTACCCCAGGCTCAGAATTCTGATAGGGAAAGAATGGGGCACTAGGACTTGAATGGAGATATTTGGATAGATGCACTTGAGAAGCTTGTACCCTCAGCTTCCTTGAGCCTTCTAGGCCTGTAGAAGGACCCCTTCCTTTACTAGAGAACAATCTCCCATAACCTAAAGACCACGCTAAGGACTCACCTGAGGTGGATGTCTCACAAGGTGATGCTTATCTTCCTCAAGATCCTTCCCTCCTGCCTTCACTGCCTCTAGACCAGGATCAAAAAACATTTTCTTAAAGGGCAAGAGAGTAAATATTTTAGACTTGCAGGCCATGTGGTCTCTGTTGCAACTATTCGATTCTACTTTTGCTCTTAAAACGACAGTGCAAAAACAACCATGGACAATAGGTAAACAAATAGGTGTGTGTGCATTCCAATAAAACTTTATATACAAAAACAGGCAGCTGGTGCATGAACTATGGTTTGCCTACCCCTATTCTAGACCAGTAATTAGGGTCAGGTCTTACCATTGCCCAAGCAGGAAAGTATATAGTCCCCATTGCTGGAGGAAATAGCTTATTCACAATAAAAACTACAGGTCTGGTTGATATATATTAGTAGGAACAGGAAAACACATATAGGAGGAGATCTTGAGGATGTAGGACTGGGGCCGGGGGGAGCTGAGGAATACAAAGCTAGATAAACAGGGTTTTATGGAGTGACCCTTCTTTTGACTCGGAATTTAACATCCTGGCGAGACCTCTGGAGCTGGTCTTAACACGCTACTGAATTGATCCTTAAGGTTTAGACACAATGATGGCTGACAGTCAGTGAGGCAGCAATGCTGAAACAGCCTTGGAAGAGTACTAATGAGGGATTAGAAGGCTCAGAGAGGAGGGCCCAAAAGGCCTTCCTTTTGCAAAGCAATAAAGAAGTGCCTAGTGAAAGGAGCTCAGTGCTGGTTGTCCTCCATAGCCCAGGTTCACGGAGGAGATACTCCCACGGAATGCCATGGCCACTGTCAATGGAGACATTAAGGTTCTGGAAGAGCAGAGACCACATAGGGCCACTTAATCATCAGAGGCAAGGTGGACACAATTACAATGACAGGCAGCAAGGCCTGAATGGTGACCAGGGTTCCTTGATCTGCAGAGCTCTGCAGCAGTGGAGTCCCTAGGGCAAGAGAGCTGAGCATTTAATGAGAGTCTTGCCTGACTTAACCACAAAAATCAAGGGTGAGTGATCAGAGGCTGATGTCACCTGCCGAGATAGAAAATTGCAATATCTTACCTAGTTTCCAGCATTGAGCCAGTTCTGACCCAGGACACACTGATGGAAGAGAAAGATCCATAATCCCACTATAAATATATAAAATAAATGTTTCCTTGATTCTTCCCGAAAGTGCCCTCTGGCTATTTACCAGAATAGCTGTACAGTGTGGAACAGGGAATAACCAGATCATTTGAGGTCTGTTAGATAAAAGGTCTGAGCTTTCATTGCTTCCAGGTGATCCAAAATGCCATTATAGCCTCCTTTTAGAGAGGGGGGCCATAGAAGGCCAGATGATAAATAGAGTTCTAGGCAAGCTCATCTCCCAATGAGTCGGTGGACCTACTCTATGGTTATTTCCTAGCCCTTGAGTGCAAATCGGGATGCATAACTTCACAGATGGCAGAACTCTCACATTCTGCCACATTCTCACATTCTCTGTCATCTGTGGAATAAGAGCCATTATGGAAAGAAAGACTTAGTAGAAGTCTCTAAAATTATCCCGCTGGTCAAGGTCGTAAATCAGAAGTAATAGCATATCCCAGGTGGGTAGAAATTAGTGATACCCTCAGAGACTTAAAGGATACTGAGGTGGTCCCTATATTATCTCCATTGGTTCCACCCCATACTGCCCCTATAAAAACCAACTGAAGCATGGTGATTGGTGATTATCCACGTGGCAGCCCTAATCACAGCCATGATCAGATACAGTATCCTTACTATAATGGTCTACACAGCCTCTGATGGTAAGACGCCAATACTACGACAAGTGTGTTCTTTTCAATCCATGCCAGGAAAGGGGATCAAAAGGGGTTCACATCCACTTTCCCTACAACAATTTAGAGATCTATCAAATTTGTAAAGTTTTAAGTGGTCAAATAAACTGGGGCATTGCTGGGTCATTCCCTCTGTGGTAAAGGACAACTTAGTGTATCTTGCACTTCTTACCACTTTGTTTCTTTTTGTTGTTGTTGTTGTTATACTTTAAGTTCTAGGGTACATGTGCACAACGTGCAGGTTTGACACATAGGTATACACGTGCCATGTTGGTTTGCTGCATCCATCAACTCGTCATTTACATCAGGTGTTTCTCCTAATGCTATCCCTCCCCCAGCCCCTCACCCCCTCTTACCACTTTTTAATTTGGATTTCAGAGGCAGTGTACTAAAGACCACTCCAGCCCATTTATTGGATGATCTGGTAAGCTGCCATGTTTAAGCGGTGGCCGGAGCGAGAGAGGGTTCTGGAACAGGTGCAGGCTATGGGACAAGCACTTGGGTCACACGCCCCAGCGTATGCCCTGGTCCTGGACTTTTATCTGTGGAGAAGCAGACAGTGTGAAGTCCCTGGAAGTCCCCTCGGGCGGGGAGAGTCTCATTTCAGAACTCTATGATTCTAGCAGAAAGCTCTGCCCTGTGCAGCAGAGAATTATTCCACATTTGAAAAGTAGTTCTGGGCCAAATTGCAGTATTGGGAGCAAATAAATGAGTATTGTTTTAAGCCACTCAGTCTTGGGGTGGTTAATTATTAATAGATAACCAGAAGATGCATGTAACAGTACCTTGTTCTTTCGAATGTTGGACAACTTTCCACTATATAAATATACCACAATTTGCATATCTATTCTGTTAGAGACATTTCAGTTATTTCTAGCTTGGGTCTGTTAAGAATAATGCTGCTGGAAACATTCTTTTTGTTTTTTCTTTTTTTTTTCCTTTTTGAGAGAGACAGACAAGGTCTCACTCTGTTGCCCAGACTGGAGTGCTGTGCTGCAGTCAGGGCTCACCGCAGCCTCGACTTCCCAAGCTCCTCAAGTGATCCTCCCACCTCAGCCTCCCAAGTAGTTGGGATTACAGGCACCCTCCGCCACGCCTGGCTAATTTTTTTTTTTTTTTGTAGAGATAGAGTCTCACTATGTTGCCCAAACTGGTCTCAAACTCCTGGGCTCAAGTCCTCCTCATGCCTCAGCCTCCCAAAGTGCTGGGATTATAGGTGTGAGTCACTGTGTAGAACATTCTTACGTGTCTTTCAGTGGAAATATGAACTCATTTCTCTCGAGAACAGATCTAGGAATAGAATTACTGGGTCATGAGGTAGCCATGAAGGTAGGCATCTTTAGAAGATACTGTCAAACAGTTTGTATTTATTTATTTATTTATTTATTTGAGATGAATCTCACTTTGTCACCCTGGAAGAGGCTGGAGTACAGTGGTGTGATCTCAGCTGACTGCAACTTCTGCCTCCTGGGTTCAAGCGATCCTCCCACCTCAGCCTCCCAAGTAGCTGGGATTACAAGCGTGCACCACCATGCCCAGCTAATTTTTGTATTTTTAGTAGAGACAGGGATTTCACCATGTTGGCCAGGCTGGTCCCAAACTCTTGACCTCAAGTGATCTGCCTGCCTCAGCCTCCCAAAGTGCTGGGATTATAGGTGTGAGCCACTGCACCTGGCCCAAACAGTTTTTTAAATAAGAGCTCCAATTGCTCTACAACCTTGTCAACACTTGGCATTGTCAGTCTTTTTAATTTTAGTCATTCTGGTAAGTATATGGTGGTATCTTATTGTGGTATCTTAATTTGCATTTATCTGATGAGTAATGATGTTAAGCTGTAATATATTCTTTACAAAAAGATTACACAACAAACCAAAATGTTGACAGTGGTGATCTTTGCAGAGGTGTGACAGTAGTTTTTGTTTTGTTGTTGTTTGTTTTCTGCAGCATAGTCTTTCTGTTTGCTAAGTTTTCTGCATTCTCTAAATTTAAATGCTTAATTTTTAAAATTATTTTTTAAATTATGAAACCCTTCCCAAAAGCCCATTTATTTATTCTTATAATAAGGTATAATGACCACAATAGTAATATTACAAGTAAAGTCACTAAGAATCATTTATTGAGCACCTGCTGTATATTCAGCACTGTGGGGAGCTGTGAAAGACACAGAACAGTACAGGGTGTGGTCCCTGCCCTTGAGAGGTTTACAGTCTAGGTGGAGAGACAGGGGAACCAGGACACATGGGGAATTGAGAGAAAACAGTCCAGGCCAGTATGTTACAGGAGCTGGAAGGTGTTTGGGGTCAGACCCCAACACCCCAAGTGCACTAAGCACTTCAGTGCCTCCAGGGACTCAACGTTAGTGCCAGGAAAGACAACCACTCCCAGCCCCATAGGAGCCCACGTGACATGCCCTGTCTACAGCCTCTACTGCCACCATCTTAAAATGTCTGACTCCTTGTTCAGCTGCTAATCAAAGTGCAATGAACTGGGGAGGGATGGGGTGGATGAGGAAGGTCGCTGGATGATTTGAGGGGCCAGTGTCTCCCTCCTAGAACGATCTACTCCCATGGGGTGTATGATGGCATACACCCCTAACACAGAGATAACCCCACTCAAGGGGGCCTGTGCCACCACACAGGACCCTCATCCCAGAGCTAAAAGAGGAGGGGGAGTCGCTGCTTGAGCTGCCTGAGGTAGAACTAGGGCGCCCTTCTTGTGTGTCCCTTCCCCTTCCAGTCCATTGAGCTGGGGATGGGAGTGGGACGGGCACCTCAGAACCACCTGGAGCTGAGAGGGTACTGGAGGAAAAGGACAAGAGGGAGGGAGAGCAGCAGAGGGGAACTGCAGAGTCCAGCTGGAGAAGAAGGGTAGCTGGGGCTCCTCAAAAGTTACAGGGGGAGCCAAAGAGGGAAAAGGTCCAACACTGAGACGGGCTCCCAAGTGCAGGTCAGAGGGGCCATGAGGGCAGGCGAGGTGGTCTGCTCCAGGACCCCACCTTCCCCTTGCCTTCAAAAGACAGAGGGGGGTATCAAGAGCCAGGAGGGTACCAAGTCCCCAGCTCAGCCCTAGGCTGTGCTCACTTGAGGGTCACCCTGCCCAACCTTAGAGGAGGTGAGGGGACTCCAAAGTTTTTGATGATGCCCCCACTCAGTGAGGCCCCTTCAAAGTGCCATCTGTTTACTTCTCAAATTAAAAAGAATTCAGTTCTGAGTGTCCAGGAAAGGGGGTGAATTTCATAACCCCCTGTGACGAGAGGAGGGAGCCACACCCCTCCAGAGGGTACCACCCAGCGGACGAGTGGGGAGGAGGAAGTAGCTGGCATGAAGCCGGCCCACCCGACCTCCAGGAGACAGGAAACAGAGAACATGGGATGAGGAGGCTTTAAATAGTATTTCATAAAATAAAAATGCCCAGCACTCTTAGGAACCTCTCATTCAACTGCTTAGTTTTTGTTTAAATAATTCTAAGGCCAGAGGCTGGGGGGCAGGGGGCAGCCAGGGTATGTACATGAGGAGGTGTTTAAATTAAAACACAAATAATAATTAAGACACACAAACTTAAAGACTAAGGCAGAAGATGTAGAGAGGGCCTTTGAGGTCCTCGCGCTTCCAGGACTGCAGGCCTCCTGTGGGCTGATTAGGGCTTCCTCTTGGAGAAGATCAGCCGGCGTTTGGAGTGGTAGAAATCTGAGGAGAGAGAGTAGAAGTCAGCCAGGCCACGAGGAAGAGGACGCGGCAGAGCTGCCCACCCAAGGCAGACAGCAGGAGGCCAGGACACCCTTCCCTGCGGCCGACAGGGCTGACTGCTGAGGATAGGAAGAACTCGGGGAACGCCCACTCTGTCTCTTAAGGGGTATTTACGGAGTGTCCCACCATGCTTCACGGATGTGATTTTGTCAGTCACCATACCTGCACCCATGGGTCTGCTCTAAGCCAAGCTGCCTAGTAGAGGAGCCACTACTAGCTCTGTGTGCTTGTTTAAACAGACTAAAATCAAATCAAATGAACAATTCAGTTCCTCAGTCACATGAGCTGTGTGTCAAATGCACAACAGCCGTATGTGGCTCGTGGCCCCTGCACCGGACGGACACTCCCATCCCTGCAGAGTTCTACTGGACAGTGGTGATCTAGGGATTCTGTTACGAAATCCATGAAAGTGTTCAGCACAATGCCGGGCCCATAGAAACGTTAGTAGTTGTTATTATAATCAGTCCTGACCCAACTGCAAATTCCCTTTGAGACCTTAGACAAATCACTCTACCTCTCTGAGCCTGGTTTTCTTGCCCTAAAAGGATGGCAAGGGGCCGGGCACGGTGGCTCATGCCTGTAATCACAACACTTTGGGAGGCTGAGGCAGGAGGATTGCTTGGGCTCAGGAGTTCAAGACCAGCCCAGGCAACATGGTGAGACCTTGTCTCTACCCCAACTCAAAAAATTAGTGTTGTGCATAGTGGTGTGCATTAGCGGGCATAGTGGTGTGCGCCTGTAGTCCCAGCTTCCCAGCTACCCAGGAGGCTGAGGCAGGAAGATCGCTTGAGCCCAGGAGTTTGAAGTTGCAGTAAGCCATGATCACAACACTGCACTCCAGTCTGGCCAACAGAGCTAAGACACCTGTCTCAAAAAGAACGGCGGGGAGGGTGACAAGAATGTCTTATGGTATAACATTGCTACAAGGACTAAATAAATCTACCTTAGAAGCTTGGCAAAGGGCCTGGCATAATGAACATTCCCAATAAATGTTAGCTAGTTGGTCTTTGCTGCCTACTTGCTGCGTGACCTCAGGGAGGTTGCTTCCCCTCTCTGGGCCTGTTTCCTTCTACCTAAGGAGCACTCTGGACTAGGACCAGACAGGTCAGCCCTTGGACTATGGATTCTGAGAATCCTGGTCCCTTACAACGTCCTTCCCTGCACATGTCCTCACCTGTCATACTGGTCTGCCGCCGTTTTCGACCCTGAGAGTCTCCAGGTCCACCTGGGGACTCTTCAGGCTGCTCCCCTGAGCGAGGCACAAGGGTACAAGATAGCGACAGGTCCACATGGTCTTCCTCTGCCATGCCCTGCGGCAGAGCAGGCGAGGTGCCAGGCCGCCTGCCTCCTCCCAACTCATCCCGGCCCCGCCGGGGCCCTGTGGGAAGGTAGAGCTTGGGCAGGCCAAGGCCCCGCACACGCTCCCAGGCGAAGTCACCCTCCAGTGGTGTCTCGGTGACAAAGTCGAAGTTCCATCGCTCACGGGCCTCCTGGATACAGCCCGCCATTAGCGCATCACAGTCGCGGCTCAGCTGCTCGCTGTCCACTGGGCCGAAGAGGCGGCAGCAGGCCTTGCTGCCGCATGGGTTTGGACGGACACTGCCCGCCTGTTCTGACATGGCGCCTGCAGCAGAGACACAAGGAAGGCCCTGGTCACCGTGGAGACTGGACACTATGTTACCTGGCCGGGCTTTGCTGTGTCACCTCAGGTGACGTCTTCCTACCAGAGGGTCTCTCTCGCTCCTTCCAGCTGGTCTTCCTGCATCCTTCCCACAGGAGGCCTGACCCCCACCAGCAGAGCGCAGCCAGCCTGGCACCCCAAGGTCACTGGCAGAGCAGGCAACTGAAGGGCAAGCTAATGTCAACAAAGGCAAATTTACTGCAAGAGCAAGGACCAGGGTCCTGTTTGCCACCAGGTATTTTCAGCTAAAATCAATTTGTTTTCCCCCCAGAGGTGTCCCTCATGGGTGTGAATGCCCCTCAAATACATGTGAATTGCCAGAGTCCAGCAGTTTCCTAATCCTAGCCGTGGCCAGGCGGTCAATTCTCAGAAGAAGAAACAGTGGGACAGTTCCTCCAGCCTCCTGAATCCCCCTACCCAGATCCCCAAGTAGGGTAACCCTGCTCGACCAAGTAAAATTACCCTGGACTTTGGGGCAAAAAACACCCGGGTTGTGGTCCTAGCTCTGCCAGTTACTACGTAAGCTTTAAAAAACCACTTAATATCTCTAGGTCTCAGTTTCCTCACCCTTAAATGGGCCACGTGCAAGTTTAAAGAGCATGGCTACAGACACATACTCAAGCAATTGATCAGGGAGGCCATGCGCAAGGCAGACAGAACAGAGCTGAGTGAAAGGCTGTGTCTTGGTGGTTAAGCAGGAGAGCTCTGGACTCAGATCATCTGGGTTGGAGTCCAGGTTTTACTAGGTGACCCTGGGCAAGCAACTTAACTTGTCTGAGCTCTATTTTCCTTGTCTATAAAATGGGGATATTACTGTCTCAGAGGATAGACATGAGAATTAACTGAGTTAATGTAGGTAACGTGCCAGCAGCACTTCGTATACAGAAGTGCATGGAAAACAGAAGTATGATTATTCCTCTCTGCCTTCAGTTTTATTGAGCCTCCTCCCTATCACTTCCCCCTGCCAACTACCTCCTTCAGACAGCAGCTGACAGGTGCTGTAGGCTGAGGGCCTTTCCCAAGGATGTCGTCAGGCAGGTGGCCTAGGGGTAAGGAGGGGCCGGGCGGGGCAGCGCAAGGGATGATTTCTCCCAGGCTGAGCCACATCCTGCCAGGCACATCAGGTGATCTGAAGTCTAGACACCTGGCAGCCTCTGCCCCGTGTTGCCTGTGTCCAAGGAACCCGTTTTGCAGGCAAAGAAAATTAAAGGTGGCTGGTCTACCTGGCTCCTCTCCTCCCACTTCAGGAGAGGGAAAACGGAGGGTGAGTTTGCCCATGAGGGAGCCCTGGCACCTACCTGCCTGCTCTGGCTTGACTCCAGGGCTGAGTGACTGCACGACCTTGGCAGCAACTGGGTTTTCCTAGGGACAAGTCCCAACTTGCAGGCTCTGGGGGGGAAAGCTCTGCTGAGTCCTCCTGAGGCAGGAAGCCCGGGACACATGCCACATCTGCTCCACCCCACCTCACCCCACTGCTTGTGATCAGTGCAGCCCACAGTTTCACGTCCCAGCTGGTTGGAAGAGGAGGCTCTTGGTAACTTCACACCAAGTTTAAACGGCAGGAGATGGAAGAGATATGAGACTTGCCCCTAAGTCATACAGCTAAAAAGGCCAAAGGCCACTGTCCCATAAAGGGGTCACCCAGTACAGTGGACAGAGCCCTCAAATAACCTCTGTCCACCCTCCGCTAGGCATGAGTTGGGATTTATTTATATATTTTTATGTTTGGGGGCTGTTCTAAGCAGTTTAAAAATATCAGTCCTCCTAAAAAGTGGATATCTATTAGCTCCCTTTATACAGAAGAGGCAATCAAGTCTCAGAGAAGTTAAGTGACTTGCCCAACATCACACAGTTCACAAGTGGCACAGCCAGGATCTGAACCCAGGCCTGTTTGCCCTGAGTCCTGTGCTCTAGTGTTGAACCCCACTCCCTCTCTAATTTTGAGGTTTCTTAACCAGAGAGGCCCATCAGAATCACTTGGGGAGGCCAGGGGCAGTGGCTCATGCCTGTAATCCTAACACTCTGGGAGGCAGAGATGGGAGAATCATTTGAGCCCAAGGGTCCAAGATTAGCCTGGGCAACACAGTGAGACCCTGTCTCTACTAAAAATAAAAGTAAATAAAAATTAGCTCGGTGGCTGGGTGCAGTGGCTCACATCTGTAATCCCAGCACTCTAGGAGGCCAAGGCAAGCAGATCATCTGAGGTCAGGGGTTCAAGACCAGCCTACCCAAGATGGCAAAACCCCATCTCTACTAAAATTACAAAAATTAGCCAGGCGTGGTGGTGCACACTTGTAGCCCCAGCTACTTGGGAGGCTGAGGCAGGAGAATTGCTTGAACCCAGCAGGTGGAGGTTGCAGTGAGCTAAGATCATGCCACTATACTCCAGCCTGGGCAAAAGAGTGAGACTCCGTCTCAAAAAAAAAAAAAAAAAAAAAAAAAATGCTGGGCATGGAGGGTCACACCTGTGGTCCCAGTTACTTGGGAGGATGAAACAGGAGGACTGCTTGAGTCCAGGATGGTGCCATTGCACTCCAGCCTGGGTGACAGAGTGAGACTCTGTAAAAAAGAAAGAAAGAGAGAAAGAGAGAAAGAAAGAAAGAAAGAAAGAAAAGAAAGAAAAGAAAGAAAAGAAAGAAGCACCTAGGGAGCTTTTTCAAAATACAGATTTTGAAAAATCCCTGCCTCTTGAGACCAACTTAATCCAAATTGAAGTTTCAAGCAAGTGTTTGGCACCGTTCCTCAGATGGGCACTCTTGGGGTGCCAGCCAAAGGGGGACACACTGGTGTGTTTGAAATGGACATTCTTGGTCTCAATACATCATAGGCACAAGGAGGAGGAGCCCGCCTAGGGCTTCATCAAGGAGCTGGATATTCCCTGGCTCCCGGGAGCTCAAGACAGGACTAGGATCTAGGCAGGTACCCTCTCCTCTTCTACCACCCATCCTTCTCTTATGGCTCTTATAGGCCTCTTCTCCCCCATCAAAATCTGCTCTCATGCTCATTGTCATAATAACTTTCAGTCCAAAGAAAACAGAAACGTAAACCCGTGTTTTACAAACAACTGAAAATAGCCTCCTTTATTGGCTTTGCTGCCTTAGACTTCAGCCATATTTTAATTTCCAGTAAGAGCTCAGTAAATACTGTTGAATCTAAGGAGTGCTCCTTTGAAGGGGTGGTAATGGCATAGGGGTTATTCTCGGAGTAGCCGCGGCGGTTCGCGCCGGCCAGCCCCACTCCGCGGGAAAGCCGGTGTGCTGTTCCCGCCAGGGCCGGGAGGGGGCGCCGGCCTCCAGGAAATCACGCGCGGGGTGGGAGGTGCGTGGGCAGAGCCTTGGACTGCGGGAGGGAGTAGTGATGAGTCAGTTTCCTGCAAGGCGCTGCTCGCCCGCCAAAACTCTGCTTCCACTCCGGCTGCGCGTCACCCTGGGGTGGGGAGGGGGAGCATGGGAGGGGACAGCGGGGGGGCGCCGCGAACACGTCACGCTGAGCCGGCCAGGCTTCCGAAACTCCCGCCGCTGTTGGGAAACCGCGCGCTCTTGTGCCGTCTCTGACACACACACACACACGCACACACGCGCGCGCGCACACACACACACGCGCGCCGGGAGCCTTATCTCCACGCCCAAAGCATGGGATGAGTCAGATCCCTGGAAAATAAAAATAGACGGGAGCAACGAAAACAAAACCGCTCGCAAGTCCTCCCAGAAACGCGACGTGGAGGGAGGGAAGGAGAGGGGAAGCTGCCTGGGCGCCCCAAGTTCCAAACCCAGCTCCAAGATGCTTTTCCGCACGAAGAGGGAGCAAGTGTCCCCCAGGGGTTCTGGACGGAGAGGATGCGCTGTGATCCGCGCCAGGCGGCGGCGCCCCAGGGGGCGACTCACCCCCCTGCTCCGCTCAGCCCTGTCGCTTTCCGAGAGGGAATCTGGGCTAGGTCGGGACGCCACCGAGGCAGCTGATGGAGGCCCTGAGCAGCGTCGTGCCCCCCAGAATCCCCACCCCGCAAAGACCTGACCCCTTACCACCTCCCACCCAGGCGTGGGCTCTGCTCTCGCCCCGGAGTCCAGCGCCCCGACCCGAGGGCAGGCTGGGCCGTGATTCTCCCGGCCGCGGTGGGAAAGAGTTAGAGGAGACCCTTGCCCTTCCCCGACTGACAGGCTGGTTGGAGCCCGCCCAGCGCAGAGTCGTGACTCCCCGACCCCTAGGGCGCGCCGCGAAGCGGGGACCCGACGCGGTGTCCTGGACCTCCGGTGCCCTGCTTCCCTGGGAACAAGCTGTTCCAGCCAAATAGGTCACTGTGCCGATGGAAGGACGGAGACCGCGGCAGGGCAGGGGAGAGGGCTTCGGGAGTCCCACTGTACCCCTTCCCGGGCAGGGTTCTGACCTCATACAGTCTGTTCCCTGGGGTCTCCTTGTCACAATGAGTCACCTCCTCGCTTGTCCTTAGGGGACGTGTCCTGGCACATTCCCAAGGGCCGGGAAACAGCCCGCGCTGACCTCAGTGCCCAGCCAGGTGGTGGACACAGTGGCGTAGAGGACCTGAACCTGGGACCTGGGCCAGGGCGGCGACAGTTGGATCCGAGAGCCGCCTAGGACCGATCCTAGACGAATTTACTCCACTCCGCTTTCCTCGCCCCTCCTGGGCCCCTCCAGGGACACGGACTTCATCCCCAGGCCGCGAGCAAACTGCGCCTGGGGCCTGCAGCCAACCGCAGCCAAAGGCGAGCTCTCAGAGCAGTCCGGTCCACGCCCTCCCTCGCCCCAGCTGGGTTTCCAGGGGCGGGGAGCGTGACCGGGGATCCCTGTACTGGTAATCCCGCTCTCTGCCCGGGGTCTCCGGCACATCCCGACCCCTGTCACCCGCGCACTTACAGATACCGTGTGCACAAGCCGAGCGCGCACCGACCCACGCCCGTCATTCACCTGCCACAGAAACACCTGTGAACGAAGCGCACACCCGCGAACACGCATCCTCGTGGACACGCACGGACACACGCGGGCACGCTCGGCTCGGCTCTGGGCCGCCAGCCCGGGGTCCCCTGTTGTCTGCCGCCACCCTCTCACCTCCTCTGAGTGCCTCGGTGCCTCGGCGAATCCGCACCCAGCTCTGGCCCCACAAGGAACTGACTTCGGCAGCTGCTCACACCTCAGCTGGCGCAGCTCAGCGCGGCCCTGATATACCACCGCCCCGCCCGGGCCCGCCTCAAGGAGGCGGGACCCGCGCTCGGCCCACCGCGCCGCCCGGGACCGCCCTCCCCGGGGCCCAGGCTCCTGGTTGCCCAGCGCCGAGCCAGCTGAGCCTGGCCGAGTTCCAGCAGGCCAGCCGTCCGGAACCTCGCGTGCTGCAGGAGGGCATTTCCCTCCTCCCCCAGTCCCTCGCCTGCGTTGGTGCGCTGGACATATTTCCCCACGAAGTGAGCCACAAATCTGGCTTTTTTTACTTGGAGAATGAGTTGGCACTCCCCAGGAGGACACAGCACTGTTAGAATGAGCCCCCTTTCTGGCCCACCGTTGACCCACTCTGGGGGTCGGGGAGTCCGACCTGGCAGGCAAGGATTTACCCAATGCAGCTGAAAAGATCAGGAGGATGACATTAATAAATAAAAATTCATAAATAATAAAAACGATGCACCTCTCTGCAATTTCCAGAAAAGTTCTATAATATCACCTCTATTCCCATTGATCCCTCACTAGGTCACCTCTCCCAGAAGCATCTGGAGCACCTAGACACCCCAACAAAGCATCTTGAGGCCGGAATGCTTTTCCAGTCCCGTTTATTTCACAGATGAGGAAATTGAGGTCCACTGAACTTAAGTATACAAAGTTGTTGATTGTCACATGCTTCCAGGAAGGAGGGAATTGGAGACACTACCAGAAAAGGGCAACCTGATCTCCAGGGAAACCGAAGAAGTGGACATTGAACCAATCTCTGTACACCCTACACTCACCTCAACAGACGAAGCCCCTGTGGTTGCAGCAGCTTTGTTGGCCGGGAAGGGGAGGATTTGACGAGTGAGTTGTCTGTCTCCTGAATACTCCCCACATAGCCCCTGTATGCTTCTGGGGAAACTGGGGCTCAGAGAAGTCTAGTGACCTAACTCAGATCATGCAGCAAAGAAATGACTATAGTTGGAACACAGGCCTTTTGCCTCCTGCCCAGGACTCTCTGCTTGTCATCCTTTATTTCTGTGGCTCCAGAATGACAAAAATGCCAAATAACCCTCATTTGCAGATGGTTTATGGAGATGACATAAATAAAGGACAACTCTGGAAGTGTCTACTGGTGCTTCTGACAGACACAGAGATGAATGACAAGTCTATCTGCTCCCATCTACCGCACACCCCTGCCCTCCCTTGGACTTCACCTTTGCCTCCTTTCTGAGCCTGAAACATTTGCAGTTTTGCTTTTAAAAAATTGCAGAGGGTGGATTGTTCATCTGAACAGAAATCCTACTAAAAAACAGAACCCAGGCTTGGAGCAGCTACAATTACTTACATCTCAGGCTGCTCAGAGTCTGGAAATCTCTGCCCAGACATGCCCAGTCTTCTTCCTTTAACGCAGCTGACCTCGGGGAGGACAGGCTTCTTTCTCCTCTGCTGTGGGAATGGGAGCCCGTAGGGGTGGGAGGACACAGCAGCAGACCCCCTCGGCCTGCCTGGTCCTAGAGTCAGGCCAGGATTGTGGCTAAACCCCAGAAAGGCCACAGCACGGCCTCAGGACCCCACTCTAAGCCCCACTGCTGTCTGCACCTTCCCTCCTATACATCCAAACCATCCAAAGGGTGGGTTGTCAAATGTCCAGCAGAGGATAGGCATCTCCTCCCACTGCCTTGAAGCCCCTCTGCTTTCAGGCATTTCAAATAGACTAGACATTGTCTGTTTACTTTGGGGGGAAAAATTTTTTTTAATAAAGGCTTGTAATGAATTATTTACAGTTTTGTGGTACTGAGCTTCACAATGAAATAATTCTTTTTGTTGTTGTTTTTGGGAAATAATTTTTTTTTATAATTTCTAGCTCACCACCACCACCACATTCAATATTTCTTAAGTACCTACTAAGTGTCTAGTACTATTCAGTGCTTTAAAAAAAAAAGTTTGCAACCATGCACTTGAATGTGTACACAGACACACTCTAAGGGAGGACCTCTGCCCTGAGGAAGGCAAGGGAGCAGGTTGTTAGAAGTCACACACAAAATCTGACTCCCAGCACACATTCACACAAGCACACATGCACCAGATCCCAGCCCTGTCCCAAGGATCTGCCGGCAGATCACATACCCTATTGAGAGTAACAGGCCAAGGTCTACCTGGGGTCTCTAGAGGTCTCCTGTCTCCTACCATCCCCTTCCTCACCTGAAAACAGGCAGTCCAAGGACAAAATAGCCACCAGCCTCTTCTATGCCAGAGCTCAACATGTTGGGACATGTTCCTGACGGTCAGAAAGCCAATCAGAGCCACAGCCTGCTGCCCAAGCATGTTCCCAGGAAGCCGGCAGCATAGGGATGGAGGGAGGCTCAGCATGGGGGACAAGAGCACCCAGACCAGCCCCCTCCCCAGACTGCGGTGGAGCAGCGTGGGGTAGGGGAATGGTGAAAGGTGGAAAGCCCAAACCTGAAGAAGGAGGATGTGAGGAAGGCTCAGTGGTGGCTGCAGGAGCTGCCTAGGAAGGGAGAGGAAGTGCTGGGAACAATGTCACCATTTCTCAGAAAGAGACTGGGGAGTCCCAAATAGGGACAGTCAGCTTTCAGAGGAATTCACCTCCACACAGGCTCCCAAGAAGTGAGACCCCAGAGAAGAGGCGGAACAAAGATAGAACGTTATTGAGCAGAAGCAGCCTTGGCTTTTTGTTTTCATTTTATTTTTCTGTTTTGTTTTGTTTTTTGAGACCAAGTCAGCAGTGGTGCAATCTCAGCTCATTGCAGTCTCTGCCTCCCGGGTTCAAGCAATTCTTCTGCCTCAGCCTCCCAAGTAGCTGGGATTACAGTCATGCGCCACCGTGCCCAGCTAATGCTTGTATTTTTTTTTAATTTTTTTTTGCACAAAATGTTGGATTTGTTGTTTCTGACAAGTGCATAGTAATTTTCAGTTTGCTCATGTTCCTAGCATCACAAATCTGAAGTACAATTTTGCTTCTCAATTAAAAACATACTGGCTGGGCTTGGTGGCTCACACCTGTAATCCCAGTACTTTGGGAGGTCGAGGCGGGTGGATCACAAGATCAGGAGTTTGAGACCAGCCTGGCCAACACGGTGAAACCCCGTCTCTGCTAAAAATGCAAAAATCAGCTGGGCATGGTGGTGGGCGTCTGTAGTCCCAGCTATGCAGGAGGCTGAGAGGGGAGAATCACTTGAACCTAGGAGGCAGAGGTTTCAGTGAGCCGAGATGGCGCCACTGCACTCCAGCCTGGGCGACAGAGCGAGACTCCATCTCAAAA
>NW_012103142.1:3849006-3863153 GCF_000951045.1 Mandrillus leucophaeus | reverse complement strand
AAAAAAAAAAACAAAAAAAAACAACAAAAAAAAAACCACATAAATCTTTGTGTAAAATGAAAAAAAAAATCAAGGCATAAAAATTTCATTGTGTTCTACATTTTTAAATACCATCCTTTGTCTCCTTTAAAAGATTTTCATCCATTCATTCAAAAACCTTTTAAGTTCAACTGTCCAATTTAAGACAGAGTGAAGACATTTTTGAGTATCTGAACTAAGCATTGTCTTGACTGAAACTAAGTAAGAACTCTATGAGAGTTCTGTGGGCCTCCCGGTCATGCCTTTCCGTAGATAGGGAACCTCATCTTTGTTGGTCATCATGCCTGCTGTGTCTAAATGTGCCCACTTAGGATGAGTCACAAATTCTTTCAGGAATGCCGCAGCTGTACATGCCCCCGCAGATCTATATTTTCCAATGTTGTTAACATCCGCCAGCTGGCAATCTACAATCTGTCTTGTATAATGTTTGAAGAGAGGCATCCTCCAGACGCAGTCCCCTGTTTCAATGCTGGCCTCAAATAGCTTGTTCCAGAGCCAGGATAAATTGGTAAAGACCCCAGTGGCACCTGACCCCAAAGCTACACCTTAATGTTAAGGTGGTGGCATTAAGGATGATCTTCCGGTTAAACATGTGCACGTAACAGAGCGCATCAGCCAGTATGAGCCTCCCCTCGGCATCAGTGTTATCAACCTGGATAGTCTTCCCGTTTCTGGCTCTAACAACATCCCCCAGCTTGTTGACCTTGCTGCTAGGCATATTTTCACAAAGAGGGGCCAGACCTGTAATATTAATGGGCAAATTGAGCTTTGCAGCAGACACGATGCCTGAGCATATAGTTGCAGCTCCTCCCATGTCAACCCTCATGAGGTCCATATTTGCAGAAGCCTTGATGGAGATACCACCACTGTCAAAGGTAATTCCTTTCCCAACAAACACCAGGGGTGGTTCGTTTGCATTGGGGCTGCCTTTGTAGTGAATTTCCAAGAAGACCGGGGGCTCGTCAGATCCTTTGGCCACACTGAGGAATGGTCCCATTGCCTGTTCCTCAATCCAAGACCTGCGTCTGATATGAACCTCAGTTTTACTATTAGCACTTTTAAGATTCTTCTCAATAATTTCAGCAAATCTGGTTGGCATCATCTCGTTGGCTTGTGTCTCCATCAAGTGGCGTGCCAAGTTCTGCCCACAAGCAAACAGGACTCCTTTCTGCCTCCTGAGCCCCACTTCCACAGAGCCTCGCCGACATGGCCATCTTCTTCTTTTGCTGTAGGTCATCGTATTCATAGAGACCAAGCACCGCTCCCTCCTCAGCAGCCTGAGCGTCTCCACAGGGATCCACCTCCACGGAAGAGAGCTCCAGGTCTTGAATCTGCCTGCATCCCGCTGCAAGAGCAGCTCTGATGTTTTCTTTGCCTTCACGCCAGTTTCCCTGTTTGTCGATTCTGGCTGCCTTTATGCTGAGGCCAACTAGCACCACGCTGGGGAAGTCCTGATGCAGACCATAAAAGGTTCAAGTCTTGCCTGCCTTCAGAGGTGGTCCAGATATGTTCAAAGTTCCTCTCAGCTTTCCAGCTATCAATTTATCAAAATTCTCTCCTGCACTTGTGAACGGTGGCACACCATCTTCTTTTTCTTGGGAAGAGATTCCTAAAACAAGGCCCTTCGTCATGTCTGCGGCGGAGAGACCCCAGCTCCCAAAACATCTCACGGCCAGACGTCGGATGACGACTCACCCCGCCTAATGTTTGTATTTTAGTAGAGACAGGATTTCACCATGTTGGCCAGGCTGGTCTCCAACTCCTGACCTCAGGTGATTCACCTGCCTCTGCCTCCCAAAGTGCTCCAAAGTGCTGAGATTACAGGCGTGAGCCACCACGCCTGGCTTTTTTTTTTTTTTTTTTTTTTTTTTAGAAGAATAACTTTGAGAACTAACACCCTGACCTGCTGGGAGCTTTACCCAGTCAACATAAGGATCAGGACTGAGCATACATTAAGGTAGGGAAATTTGTGACAGAATTTGTGCAACACAAACACTTCCAGATTCCCAAGCCTACTACTGCCTAAGCCTGAAATTTCACCATTAGAAATTCATTTCTTTAGGTTGGTCTGAGTGCAGTGGTGTTTACAACTAATTGATCGCAACCAGTTACAGGTTTATTTGCTCCTTCTCCACTCCCACTGCTTTATTTGACTAGCCTGAAAAAAAAATTGAAAATAAAAATAAATAGGCCTGGCCAGGCATGGTGGCTCATGCCTGTAATCCCAGCACTTGAGAGGCCAAGGCAGGTGGATCACCTGAGTTCAGGACTTTGAGACCAGCCTGGCCAACATGGTGAAACCCGTCTCTACTAAAAACTACAAAAAATTAGCCAGGCATAGTGGCAGGCACCTGTAATCCCAGCTACTTGGGAGACTAGGGCAGGAGAATTGCTTGAACCTGGGAGGCGGAGGTTGCAGTGAGCCAAGATTGCGCCATTGCACTCCAGCCTGGGTGACAGGGCGAAACTCCATCTCAAAAATAAATAAATAAATAAATAGGCCTGGCATGGTGGCTCACACCTGTAATTCTAGCACTTTGGGAGGCTGAGGCAGGCAGATAATTTGAGGTCAGGAGTTCGAGACCAGCTTGACCAACATGATGAAACATGATGAAACTCCCGTCTCTGCTAAAAATTCAAAAATTAGCCAAATGTGGTGGTACATGCCTATAATCTCAGCTACTTGGGAGGCTGAGGCAGGAGAATCGCTTGAACTCGGGAGGCGGAGGTTGCAGTGAGCCGAGATTGCGCCATTGCACTCCAGCCTGGGCAACAAGAGCAAAACACTGTCTCAAAAAAATAAATAAATAAAAGAAAAGAAAAGACGTGTATTCTTACTGTGAGGCTCTGTTCCTCATTAAATGTGATCTTAAAAGCAAAGTGCTTAGCCTGGCACATAGAAATCACTCTATGAATATTAGTTATAATGATAATTGCTGTGCAAACATCCCCAGGAAAGGCATCCCTTGGAATTTAGTAATTATCTGTATTTTAGTGGCTATCTTAGGTAGGTTTCCCAGAAAACACATAAGAGTTTTGCTTGAAGGAAGTTTATTGGGGAGTGCATTCACAATCAACACTTGTCTGGATATAAAAGAAACAGAATTGGGCAGAGAGAAGAACTGGGGTCTGCTGGAGGCTGGAGGCCCAGAGAGGCCTTGGCTGATCCCACCAGGACTCCTGAAGCTGGGATGGTCTTGCAGAGTTCACTGAGTTGAAGCATGAGAGCTAGATCCTTACACCCTGGGTTTCCAAACAGTCATCTGGATGTGGATGTGGCTGCCCCTGCAGTAGGGAAGTGCATGACCTCAGGCAAGAGAGCTTCCTCTTCTAAGGCCAGGGAAGGACTTGGCTGTAAGCATCAGCAGCCAACACTCATGGCAGCCACTGTGGAGGACAAGTGCCTGTCTCTTGCAGAAGGTTCTGGGTGGTGCAGTGCAGAGGGAGTAAGTTGATCAGATCATTTAGGGACTACAAGGCAGTGAGGAAATGCTGTGAACACAGGCCACCTGAGGGGTGAAGGCCTCTTTGTGCCTTTGCACAAATCTTCCTCTCTGAGTGTCCCTGACCAACTTGCCCCATCTCCACTGCATTCTCCACCTTTTGAATTCCTATTGATTCTTCATGACCCAACACATGTGACTTGGGGTGAGGCCTTCTCCAGGCTCCCTCTAATTCCCAGAGCTCCCACTGAGCAAGACTCTCCACTGTGCTTTGCCCACCTGCTTGGTTTATGTGTCTACTGAGTCCTCTCAGCTGGGCACCTGGAGGGGCTGAGCCCATATTTTATTCATCTTTGTACCTTGGAGAGGTCTACCAGCTTCAGCTGGGAACTCAGTGAATGTTTATTGAAGGGTCATTTTTGGCCTGTACTCTGAGGTTAGGCTTCAGTGCTGCTGCTTCCGAACTCTGTCTTTTATTTATTCATTTGTCTATTCATTCATTCGTTTTAACAAATAATTAACACTCACTGCTCAAACCAAAAACTAGAATATTACAAATCACTGACACTTTCTTGTGTGTTCCACCCCTACCCCAAAGTGAGCACTACCTTGCATTTTATCTACAACTTTCTTTTGTTTTAAATAGTTCTATCACATGTGGCCAAGACAGTAATGCTCAGCCATTTTTCCAGATGTTCTCCAACATTTCCCAGCCCCACTTACAGTGTAGATGGGATCATGTGACTGGTCCTAGCTGATGAAATGTGAACATAAGTGACATTTGTCTTTTTAGAGCTAAGGCCAGGTGAAATTCTCAAGCCTTTCTGTCCTTCACAGTTGTGGCAAAAGTGAGGTCTCGTGTCTCAGATGGTGCAATGGTGCCACTACAACATGGTGGAGCCTCCATCAGCCTGGATCCCTGAGTGAATGTGTGGAGCAGAGTGCCCCAGCAACTTCTATGGGATATGTATATAAGAAAAAAGTAACCATTTGTGTGTGAAGTCACTGAAATGTAGAGGTTATTTGATACTGAAACATAACCTAACCTAATATTTATGCGTATGGTTGTGGATGGTTGTGGTTTGTGGAAGTCAGTGTCACCCAGTGAGGTATACCTCTGGGTATTCACACTCTTTTGTAGTTGCCTCCCCTTGAACATTTCTGGC
Organism: Mandrillus leucophaeus; assembly: GCF_000951045.1. Taxonomy (NCBI): domain Eukaryota; kingdom Metazoa; phylum Chordata; class Mammalia; order Primates; family Cercopithecidae; genus Mandrillus; species Mandrillus leucophaeus. The sequence continues at coordinate 3,858,505 of NW_012103142.1, read as the reverse complement.
TTGTGACTCTTTTAGCCAATAGAATGGGACAGAAGTAACCCTGTGCCCATTCCAGACCTAAGCCTTAAGAAGGTATAATAATTTCTGTTGCTTTTGGATTCTTAGGGACCTTAACCCACCATGTAAGAAGTTCGATTACTCTGAGACCATCATGCTGTGATAAGTCTTGTGGAGAGGTCACATGCAGCATAACCAAGGCCCACTAGCTAAGAGTTCCAGCAGATCTCCCAGCAAACAGTCATCATCAACTTGCCAGCCATAAGAGGACCATCTTGAGAGTCGACCCCCAGCTCCAGTTGAACCTCCACAGGTGGAGCCAAACCCCTGACTGAATTATATAATGTGAGCAAACAAATGATCGTGGTTGTCACTGTGTTTTAACATGCTTTGTTAGGCAGCAATATATAATTTAAACATGGTTCAATCATTTTCCGATTTTTATTTTTATTTACCTATTTGTTTTGAGACAGGGCCTCACTTTGCCGCCCAGGCTGGAGTACAGTGGTGTGATCATGGCTCACTGCAGCCTTAACCTCTCAGCCTCAAGCAATCCTTGCACTTCAGCCTCCCAAGTAGCTGGAACCACAGGTACACACCATGGTGCCTGGCTAATTTTTTTTTCAATAGAGATGGTGTCTCCCTATGTTACCCAGGCTGGTCTCAAACTCCTGGGCTCAAACTTCAGCCTCAGCCTCCCAAAGTCTTGGGATTACAGGCATAAGCCACAATGCCCGACCCATTTTCAGTTTTTTAAATATCCAATGATTCGTTCTCCTATCAATGGGCATTTGGGTTATCGTCAGTTTTTGTTATTATACATAGGGCTACTATAAGTATTTTTATTCATGTCTCTAGGGCACATATGTAAGAGTTTCTGGATATACACCTAGGAGTCGAATTGCCCCATAATCACTCTGTCAGAAGAAGCATGATTGAAGAAGTAGCCACACCAGGTATCTGGGCCTCACTGTCTATCTGTGCCTTTTAGGATTATTGGAACAAGTCTAAAACCCTGAACACATTGGGGATTATCATTGCTTGCATTTTTGTGTAGAACAAAAAGTAATTCAAAGAAATGAAGCCCTAATGGAGGAATTTCAACGATTGTGACACCTGAGAATAGACATTTGGCAGCAAAGGGAGCTGCTCACAGATTCTGAATTCAGTCCTTTGAGCTGCCTTCAAAGCTCCCAAGACACCCCCTCCAGGCCCCTTAGCACACAACGGCCTTCTGGATGATCCCAAAATAATAGGAACTGTGCACTTTGATTTTTTTTCTTCTCTAACATATTTTTTAAGCCCCTCCCAAGAAAAAGCCTCAGCATAGGCTGAGGGGCTTGGGTTCGGGGCCTCTGATTGCACAGTAGTGTGGAATCTCAGTGATGTCAGGTTTCAGATCCATTCTCTCACTCCTCACCATCCATACACTCCTCCCTCCCCCATCCAGGACAGGTGTATTAGACTCTTATACAGACAGAGAAATGGAGCCCCTAGGAAGTGCTGGCTTCGGCTGAGGGGACACAGACCGGGGTCAGGGCAGATCCAGGGCTCTGGCTGTGGCCCCAGCCCTTCTGCTCCCCATCCCATCAGCTGCTTGTCCTTGCCTCTGCTTCCCTAGAGTGGCTCTAAGTGTCATCTGTAATCGTAATGCCACTGGGGTCACAGTGGAATGTGACAGCTGCAACCCCCACGCCCCAAATGCTAGTGGTCACACTGGAGCCAAGCTCAGAGCCAGGGAGGAGGTATTATTCCCTCTTCCCTATCCTCAGTGGTTTCTAACAACCCTGTACCTGCTGGGAGGAATCATTGCTGATGTCTCCTCCAACGTCCATCCTAGCAGCTTAGGATTGGACTTATGAAGAAAAGTCAGGGTGTGTGATAGAATGACATTAGCTCCTGTAATAAACAAACTCTCACATTTCAGTGACAAGCCAATGCAAGTTTATTTCTCACTCACATATGAATCCAATAGAGGTATTCAGGTGGGCAGGTGGCTGCCCTCCGTGTGGTGATTCAGGCTCTTAGGTTCTTTCCACCATGTGGCTCCACCATTCCCTGGGGACTCGTGATCTCTGATTCCAGCTGCAGGTAGGGGAAAGTGCCAGAGAAGCCATGTGCATTTCTTCACACCAGGCTCAGAAGGGACTGGCATCATCTCCCACCTACGTTCCATTGGTGAGAACTTGGATGCACCCCGGATGCACCGGATGCACAGGTCAATGTAGTCCCCGGAGGTCCGCACAGATTTGTGAGGACCCACTAGCCATCTCCATCACAGCTGGGAGCACGGCAGACGGGACTCCTTCCTCTCCCCTGTCTGCCGGTAAGAGGGTCTTTTCCTGCTGAGTCTCTGGACGCGGCCACAAGAATAAGAAGAATGCCACCTGGGCAGAACATGAACTTGGACCTCAATATCTTCATGTCTAAAATGGGTGCTTTCATAGCTATAATCTTACCATTCCCCAGAGAGACTGAGAAAAATGAGGTAGGCATGATCCTCTTCAGTTCACAAAGGAGGAAACCAGGCCACAAAGAGACAGTGAGACTAAAGTTACACAGCAGGACCCATTTCCTCCTTCTGGTACGCAGCTTTTCCTTTTTCTTTCTAAACTAGTCAACATCAAAGTCTGAGAAGTCATTGCACTTAAATGCAAGAAAATCCCTTAGTCGGCAAATCCACCTGAAAATCCCCTGAAGGCCTGGGAGAAGGATTATTAAGAAGAAAAGTTCTTTTACTGCTAGAAATGCAGGTACATAGACCCTGACAGTTTCTTTTCTTTTTCTTTCTTTCTTTTTTTTCTCTTTTGAGACGAAGTCTTGCTCTGTTGCCCAGGCTGGAGTGCAGTGGTGTAATCTCAGCTCACTGTAACCTCCGCCTCCTGGGATCAAGCAATTCTCCTGCCTCAGCCTTCCCAGCAGCTGGGACTATAGGCACGTGCCACCATGCCCAGCTAATTTTTGCATTTTTAGTAGAGACAGGGTTTCACCATATTGGCCAGGCTGGTCTCGAACTCCTGACCTCGTGATCCACCCACCTCAACCTTCCAAAGTGCTGGGATTACAGGTGTGAGCCACCGCGCCCGGCCTGACGGTTTCTTAATGGGGTGTGTGGGACACCAGGAGGGTGGGGGCTTGCTGCAGTGAGACTTCAGGGCAAGCCCAATTCTCCTTTCTCCCTTTTGAATATGCCTGAAATCACCCCCATTGGACCTTCCTCCCTCTAGCTCAGTGATTCTCAACATAGGGGTGGGAGAACCCCTTGTGCCAAATGCTCAGGTCCTGTATACATATAGATTCTCTCTGCAAGAAGACACAAGAGGGGCCACATACTGCATCACTCCTGTAATCCCAGCACTTTGAGAGGCCAAGACAAATGGATCACTTGAGCCCAAGAGTTAGAGACCAGCCTGGGCAACATGATGAAGACCCGTCTCTACAAAAAAATGCACAAATTAGCCAGGTGTGGTGGTACATGCCTGTGGTGCCAGCTACTGGGGAGGCTGAGGTAGGAGCTCAGGAGGTCGATACTGTGGTAAGCCAAGATTGTACCACTGCACTCCAGTCTGGGCAGCAGAGTGAGACCCTGTTTCAAAAAAAAAAAAAAAAAAGAGAGAGAGAGAGGGACAAGAAACGGTGGCAATGGCTGCCTCTGGAGAGAGGAGCAGGTTCACTGTGTTACCCCCTCCAGGGCACCATTAGGAAGTCTGGGTGGACAGCACTCCCTGGGGTTGTGCTGTGCACAGCCTATCTATCTTGGGGTGTAAAGTAGGCTTATTCCTCTTAATATATATTTTAAAATTGTTAATAACATCGTAGATAATAATTAACACAATTAAAATATATATTTCACGTGCCAGCCCCATCTGAACCCACTGAATTAAAATTGGATGAGGGACCGCCGGCTGCACAAGTGTACAGATATTTTGAAAAAATCTCCCCAGGTGATTGAAAGCTCCCCACCCTCCATCCTCAAGGCTTGGGAAACCTAATTTAGTCTCTCCTTGCACAGGCCCCTCTATCTCACTTCTAGAAGTCTCAGTGGACCCTTTCACCCCTGGGAGAGTGAGTAAACTAGGAATAGATGCTGCCACTGAGCAGGGAGGAGGGAAGGAAGGAAGGAATCAGGGTTTGGGGTGGAAAGGCTCCGGGCTGAGTGAGCAAGAGGCCAGTTTTGCCTCCTGGGGAGTCGGGGCCTCCCACTTCCCTGCAGCCCTGAAACGCCCTCCCCACACCCGTGCATCGCCTCGAATCAGCAACTCTGGCCGGCAGATCTCCCGCTGGCCTTGCCCGGGCTTGCCTTTTGTTGCATTGTTGCATCATCATGCGGCCTTGCCGGGTGCCAGAAGAGTGAGCCACCCACTCAACGCTGGAAGAAAACAGCTAATTATATCACCAAGAGACCCAGGGCATATGGTCACTCTCAGCTGGCCCAGCCTGTTTCTACTTGCTTTTCACGATTGTTCTGAATTTTTCAAAATAACAATAACTACCAACCAGGAAAAAAAAATCACCCCTGACTGTGGAGCGTGCTGCTGAAATAAGAGCTTTAGTCTACCTGCTACTCTAGGAGAGACCTACACAGCCCTCTGAGCTCAGAAAACCAAAAGCCAGACTCCCAGACTAGGGTTCAATAGACAAGCGGCTCTGAGAACAGGATACATTGGAATCAGCAGAATCCGAAAGACAAGCATTGCTTTGACAGCATCACAGTAATTTATTTTTCCAAAAACTTTAAAATTCTATTTGTAGTTTAGTCAAAAGTGCAGAGCATTTTGTTTGCCCATAGTTTCCTGTATTTATTTTTTGAGTAGATAATACATTCCATGGTCCACAGTCAAAAGATGCAAAAGGCTATTCAGTGAAAACTCTCCCTCCTACCCCTACCCTCCAGCTACCCGTTTTCTTCCCAGAGACTGTGGCTGCTGGCTTGTGTCCCCTTCCCAGAGATAGTCTAAGAACATCCAGGTCCTTCAGCTAAAACCCTTGGGCACAGATGGGTTGCAGAATCTAGAACTTTTCCCATTTTAGACAGGTAATAAAGTGCATACAGCCTGTATTCCACAACACCAGCAGGCTCCGCCTAGGGAGACCAGTCATCCCAGTTTGCCCCAGACTGTTCCAGTTCCACGTCCAGGGAACCCCTTCAGTCCTAGGCAAACCAAGGCAGTAGGTCCCATTAGGTGTGGGCTGTAATGTGTTCATACTAACAGGGATAATTAAAAACTGCAAATGGCTTCACATTCTTTTAGCTCTGGTTTTGCTACCAGATAAATTTGCCACAAACCAAAGAAAAAAAGTTTTGGCTTCCAGAGTCTTTTGGATTTGGGAATTGTGGATGAGGGACTGGGGACCTATAGGCAATATACGTATATTTTTAATCTGCTTGAATGAAAACACAGTGTTGGGCACATTGTTTTTTCACTCAATTTATCTGAGTGGCTTTCCACCTCAGTACATAGAAATCCTGCCTTTTCCTTTTTGCTGCTGTGTTGGACTTCATCACATGGGTGAACATTTAGGATGTCTCCAGTTTTTCGTTGTTACAAACACATATAGTTTTACATGCTGCTAACAACATGGGCAGAGGAGGAATGGGATCTTCTTTTTTTTTTTTTTTTTTTTTTTGGAGACGGAGTCTCACTCTGTCACTCAGGCTGGAGTGTAATGGCACAATCTTAGCTCACTGCAGCCACCGCCTCGCGGGTTCAAGCGATTCTCCTGCCTTAGCCTCCTGCGTAGGTGGGATTACAGGTGTCCGCCACCACACCTAGCTAAAGTTTTTGTATTTTTAGTAGAAATGGAGTTTCACCATGTTGGACAGGCTGGTCTCGAACTCCTGACCTCAGGTGATCCACCCACCTCAGTCTCCCAAAGTGCTGGGATTACAAGCATGAGCCACCGCGCCCAGGCAGGGATCTTCGTTCCTAATGCTTGTTTATGACCGAAAGTTTAAGTCCAAGCCTGCTCAGAAGTTGGGGGGCAGAAACAAGACCTACTGAGGTCTCCCAGACCAGTTGCCCCGCCCATGCACCCACATCACAGAGAGTCACTCCCATTCAGAATGATTTTTCCAAACAAGAAGACAACTTACATTCAGACCTACTGTATTAGTCAGGGTTCTCCAGAGAAACAGAACCAATACAAGAATATATTCAGATAGATATAGACATAGATAGATAGATAGATAGATAGATAGATAGATAGATAGATAGATAATGTTCCTCAATTTTATGATAAAGTAAAAAATTCATAAGCCAAACCATCATAAGTCAGAGACTATCCATCTATATATAGACTCACATGGGCAAAAATACCACCCAGGGAGGGTCTCTGGTTGACCAGGTCCAGTTAATGAAAGGGGCTAGATTTCAGCTGATGGGGCTGTGGAAATATGAATTGGGAGCCCTCTTCCTAAAACCAAGAGAAGATTCATCCATGTGTGGTGGGGCTGAAGTTTATGCAATGATAGAGGCCTTCTTCACGAAAAAGAAGGCAATTATACTGGGCGCCTCCATCCAAATGAGAGTCCTAGAAGCTTCGTTTCATCAGTTTCACCATTAACCCACCTCTGCGTGTGGCTGAATAAAGATCAGGGAAGTAGCGGTCTCTGAGGGGCGTGGGTAACACCTGGGGGGCCACAGTTCTAAAACTTGAAGGACCAGAATAGCCCGGGCTAAAGGAGGACAGAGGAGAGGCAAGAGAGAGAGAATGGGGCCATCCTGCAGTGCCCACCACAACCATCTATGCATCCTGGACCCCAGGCTGGCACTACACAGGGTACTGTGCGATTCCTCACCCTCATTCTCTGCCTCCACCAAGAGTAACAGGCTGGGCGTGGTGGCTCATGCCTGTAATCCCAGCACTTTGGGAGGCCGAGGCGGGCGGATCACTTGAGGTCAGGAGTCCAAGAACCAGCCTGGCCAACAAGGCGAAACTCTGTCTCTACGAAAAATACAAAAACTAGCTGGGTGTAGTGGTGGGCGTCTGCAATCCCAGCTACTTGGGAGGCTGAGACAGGACAATGGCTTGGACCCAGGAGGCAGAGGTTGCAGTGAGCTGGGATCATGCCACTACACTCCAGTCTTGGCGACAGAGCAAGACTCTGTATCCAAAATAAATAAATAAATAAATAAAGAGTAATAATAAAAATTAAAGTAGTTCACACTTACTGAGGACTGGTTCTAAGTACTTCATCCATAGTTACTTGGTTAATTTTCACCATTACGCATTTCGGGAATGAGGCACCATTACTTTTATCCCCATTTTACAGATTAGGAAACTGAGGTAGAGATAGAGATGAAACCACTTCCCAAACCAGACAGAAACAGAACAAGGATTTGAACCCAGACAGGCTGGCTCCAGAGGCAAAGCTCTTAACCACTAACGACAATAACCACTAACGACAATAACCACTGACACTCAGGTTGTGATTATCCTGTGTCAGTTGTTCTTCTGAGTGTTCACATGTATCAGCTCAACTAATTGTTACAGGTACTGTTATTATCTCCATTTTACAGATGAGGCAACTAAGACACAGAAAGGTCAAGCCATTTGCCCAGGTCACACAGGTGCAGAAAAAGGATTTGAAACCAGGCAGTGTAGTTCCAGAGTCCATGTCCTTCTGCACTGAACTGTACCTCTGTGCCATGTCTAGAGCTAAGAGCAACAATGACTATGGCTTCCAGCCTCCACATCACATGTGGTGTCATCACTGGAGAATTTAATAAGCACTCAATAAATAATCAATGAATCTTCCTCTGAAACAACCCTTTTCATGATATTAAAAAAAAATCATATTCCAAGTTCATTGAAGAACATCTGAAGACTATAGAAAGGCTCCAAGAAGAAATGCAAGTCACCCTTGATACAGCAGGGATAAGCACCACTAATGTTTTGATGTCTTTCCAGCTATTGTTACAAAATAGGGATCTTACTCTATGTTCTGTTTTTTATTCACTTATCAACAGATCACAAACATTTTCCCATGCCATTACATTTTTTTCCCTCAACTTCCACAGAGGAGTGCTCTGGGATTGCCTATGAACCAGAACGCCCCCCACAAATAGCCCCCTCCTCAGGCACAGACTCACACTCCCCAAAATATGCCCATCCTATACACTGAGACCTTTTTTACTTCCTGTCATCTCTGGAAAGCTCGTGTAATCCCTCTACCCTCCTTCTTAGAGTCAAGGTCTCCTCCACTTCTGCCAAGGACATGTCCCATCCTTCCCAGCACCCTCTACCTCTTCTATCATGTTTCCCCCTCACTAAGTCACTGACCCTTCTCACACCCTCCACCCAGGATCAGAACTATTCTATCCTGTGCCCCATTCCCACAGGTCTTGCTAGAGACAATCTAATTCTGTCAGCAAGCTGGCATTAGGCAATGTCTGTTGCAATGCACAGAGTGACAGGCAAGACAATGCCAGTGAAGGTGCTGGAGGCTGCAGCGTGGGAGTCCTTCCCAGGGACACAGGTGCATTTTGAACATGGGTCTTTGAGGTACAAAGCCTCAGCCTAAAAGGGGACTCTCCTGGTATCATTTCAGGCTACCAGGCAGGGCCTGCAAGTGCTATTTGGGTGCAGGGAGCTCTTTTGATGTACCTTCAACCCCAACAGGGAGGCGGAGGCCTAATCCACCCCTAGGGTGGGGCAGCCTTGGCGCCTTGCCCTATTAGGAGGGAATGAAAGGCTTTTGAAGGTTGTAGCTCAGAACGGGTGGCTTCTTGATTCCAACCACGGTGTCTCAGCCAGGATGGGAAATAAAGCAGGGTGTGCAGACAGCTGACAAGAGAGGAGGAGTCTGGGTAGGGGAAGCAGGGGGATAGGACTCCTCCCAGACCTGATCTGTCTGACCTGGACTTCTCTGGCATCGCTGCCATAACAGCACCTATGCTCATATGTTTTTGTAAGGATCAGATGAGGTAAGTACAGTAAAAGTGCTTTGCCAAGGGTAAAACCCCAAAGTCAGGTGTGGTTAGGCCTCTCTGCTTCTTTCCTTTTTTTGGAAGGTGTTGACAGCTCCTCATTGTTCTTAAGGAGTTTCCTCCCTGAAACACATTTCACCCTCTAGACAGGAGGTGGGGGACTGGGTACTCAGGGAGGCACACCTGGGTTCCCTTAGCTCCAGGCCACTGCAGCTCCCATCTCTATTCCCGCACAGCAGCTCAGGTTTTGTGTTTTTTGAGACAGAGTCCTGTTCTGTGGCACAGGCTGTAGTGCAGTGGCGCGATCTCAGCTCACTGCAACCTCCCCCTCCCATGTTCAAGCGATTCTCCTGCCTCAGCCTCCCGAGTAGCTGGGATTCCAGGCGTGCACCACCATGCCCAGCTGACTTTTTGTATTTTGGTAGAGATAGGGTTTTACTATGTTGGCCAGGCTGGTCTCAAACTCCTGACCTCAGGTGATTCACCCGCCTCAGCCTCCCAAAGTGCTGGGATTACAGGCGTGAGCCCTGCACCTGGCAGCAGCTCAGGTTTTATAACTGGTGTTTACTGGG
>NW_012103142.1:3828524-3848956 GCF_000951045.1 Mandrillus leucophaeus | reverse complement strand
GCACTGAACTGTACCTCTGTGCCATGTCTAGAGCTAAGAGCAACAATGACTATGGCTTCCAGCCTCCACATCACATGTGGTGTCATCACTGGAGAATTTAATAAGCACTCAATAAATAATGAATGAATCTTCCTCTGAAACAACCCTTTTCATGATATTAAAAAAAAATCATATTCCAAGTTCATTGAAGAACATCTGAAGACTATAGAAAGGCTCCAAGAAGAAATGCAAGTCACCCTTGATACAGCAGGGATAAGCACCACTAATGTTTTGATGTCTTTCCAGCTATTGTTACAAAATAGGGATCTTACTCTATGTTCTGTTTTTTATTCACTTATCAACAGATCACAAACATTTTCCCATGCCATTACATTTTTTTCCCTCAACTTCCACAGAGGAGTGCTCTGGGATTGCCTATGAACCAGAACGCCCCCCACAAATAGCCCCCTCCTCAGGCACAGACTCACACTCCCCAAAATATGCCCATCCTATACACTGAGACCTTTTTTACTTCCTGTCATCTCTGGAAAGCTCGTGTAATCCCTCTACCCTCCTTCTTAGAGTCAAGGTCTCCTCCACTTCTGCCAAGGACATGTCCCATCCTTCCCAGCACCCTCTACCTCTTCTATCATGTTTCCCCCTCACTAAGTCACTGACCCTTCTCACACCCTCCACCCAGGATCAGAACTATTCTATCCTGTGCCCCATTCCCACAGGTCTTGCTAGAGACAATCTAATTCTGTCAGCAAGCTGGCATTAGGCAATGTCTGTTGCAATGCACAGAGTGACAGGCAAGACAATGCCAGTGAAGGTGCTGGAGGCTGCAGCGTGGGAGTCCTTCCCAGGGACACAGGTGCATTTTGAACATGGGTCTTTGAGGTACAAAGCCTCAGCCTAAAAGGGGACTCTCCTGGTATCATTTCAGGCTACCAGGCAGGGCCTGCAAGTGCTATTTGGGTGCAGGGAGCTCTTTTGATGTACCTTCAACCCCAACAGGGAGGCGGAGGCCTAATCCACCCCTAGGGTGGGGCAGCCTTGGCGCCTTGCCCTATTAGGAGGGAATGAAAGGCTTTTGAAGGTTGTAGCTCAGAACGGGTGGCTTCTTGATTCCAACCACGGTGTCTCAGCCAGGATGGGAAATAAAGCAGGGTGTGCAGACAGCTGACAAGAGAGGAGGAGTCTGGGTAGGGGAAGCAGGGGGATAGGACTCCTCCCAGACCTGATCTGTCTGACCTGGACTTCTCTGGCATCGCTGCCATAACAGCACCTATGCTCATATGTTTTTGTAAGGATCAGATGAGGTAAGTACAGTAAAAGTGCTTTGCCAAGGGTAAAACCCCAAAGTCAGGTGTGGTTAGGCCTCTCTGCTTCTTTCCTTTTTTTGGAAGGTGTTGACAGCTCCTCATTGTTCTTAAGGAGTTTCCTCCCTGAAACACATTTCACCCTCTAGACAGGAGGTGGGGGACTGGGTACTCAGGGAGGCACACCTGGGTTCCCTTAGCTCCAGGCCACTGCAGCTCCCATCTCTATTCCCGCACAGCAGCTCAGGTTTTGTGTTTTTTGAGACAGAGTCCTGTTCTGTGGCACAGGCTGTAGTGCAGTGGCGCGATCTCAGCTCACTGCAACCTCCCCCTCCCATGTTCAAGCGATTCTCCTGCCTCAGCCTCCCGAGTAGCTGGGATTCCAGGCGTGCACCACCATGCCCAGCTGACTTTTTGTATTTTGGTAGAGATAGGGTTTTACTATGTTGGCCAGGCTGGTCTCAAACTCCTGACCTCAGGTGATTCACCCGCCTCAGCCTCCCAAAGTGCTGGGATTACAGGCGTGAGCCCTGCACCTGGCAGCAGCTCAGGTTTTATAACTGGTGTTTACTGGGGTCCCAGGCATAATTCATCTAAACAATGTATAGGGTGACTAACTGTTCGGGATTGCACAGAATTGAGGGGCTTCCAAGGGCACAGGACTTTCAGTGCTAAAACCGTGCCAGTGCTGGGCACACAGGGATGGCTGGTCATTCTAGGTGTAGGTAGGGAGGTGTAGGTCAGATGTGGGTGTGATTTTGTTTGGCGTGGTACATATAAGTAGTGTGTGCTGAGGTGTGGTTACACGTGTGATTATTCATGTTTGGCGTAGAGGGTTTAGTGTGGATCTGGTGGCACATTTGGATTTGTGTGTTGGATTTACTTTGCTATGTATGTGTCCATGTTGTTTGTAAGATGCATGCATATATTAGGGCTTGTATATATGGTGTGTTGGATTTGGTGTACATGGGTAACCTTCATACGCATGCCATCTGTGTGCGATGAACGTGTTTTTTCAGCAGTGGTGTAAATGTATGTTTTGTATTTGGTATAGTGTGGAATGTACGTGTCATTCGTGTGAGGACGGAATAATGCCCGTGGTGTATGTGTGTCTGGTGTGAAACTCAGTATGTGGGTGCTAGTGACTCGTGTAGTCTCTTGCCTAAATGCAGGTGTTTGTAGTGTGTTCATATATAAGCACTAATGTGTGTATTGTGTATGCTGTGTTTGGTGTGTCAAGAGACATATTCGTGTCACTGGTGAGCAGAGTTGAGTGTTGTGTATGTACTGTGAGTTGTGTTTGGTGCGGAGGCTGAGATGTGTGTGTCATCTGCATGCAGATGCGTTTGTGCGGCCAGCAAGATGTCGGGTGTGCAGTGGTGCATGGCCTTTGTTGGGCTCAGAGAGACGTGTGTCATTTGCGTGTTGTGTGTGGAGGTGAGTGCTAGTTATCTGTGCCGGGCGTGGGGTGTCCGAGTCTGCACGCTACGCACATGTGTGGGTTGCAGCGAAGCGCTGAGGGCGGAGGCGCAGCGGGGGCCCAGACAGTGTGACCTCAGGCGGTGTGACCTGGCGGGAGTCCAGTGCCGTACCGCGCCGCGGGAGGCGGGGCATTCTGGGAAGCGGCCACGCCCACCGCGGGGGAGGCGGAGGGCCCGGGGACCCCGCCGTGGCGACGCTGTGGTCGCTGCTTGCCTCCTGAGCTCCGGCAGCTGTTTACCTCTTACTACTTAACAGTGACTCCTAACCAACCAGGGAACTATTGGGAATAAAAATGAAGACATGAGGCCGGACGCGGAGGCTCACGCCTGTTATCCCAGGACTTTAGGAGGCCGAGGCGGGTAAATCACGAGGTCAGGAGTTCGAGACCAGCCTGGCCAACATGGAGAACCCTTGTCTCTACTAAAAATACAAAAAAGTAGCCGGGTGTATTGGCAGCCGTCTGTAATCCCAGCTACTCGGGAGGCTGAGGCAGAAAAATCGCTTGAACCTGGGAGGCAGAGGTTGCAGTGAGCTGAGACCATGCCATTGCCCCAGCCTGGGCAACAAGAATGAAACTCAGTCTCAAAAAGAAAAAAAAAAAAAGGATTGTGGCTCCTGTCGTCCGTGTATTTCCTTGTTTCATCCTCCCAACCGCCTAGATGGGAGTCGTTATCCCCCCCTCCCCGCACCGCTGAGTTCCCTGGGGGTCCTGGAGGTGAGGGAGACTTGCCCTGCCCAGGTCTCGAACACCCCGCTGGTTGCCAGCGAATTGACAGGAGAAAAACACCGCGGGGAAACTGAACTCCCTGGATAGCGGGACCCTGAGGGTCCCGGCAAAACCGGTCAGGTGCTCGCCAAAATCTTTCCCCAGACACCTTTCTGAATTTCTCCCCAAGGCTGGAAGAATGAGGGTGTTAGGTAAGCTTGTATAGTATAATTTGATGCTTCCAAGAGGGTATATAGTTGAGTTAGGACAGTAAAGTTGTGAATTATCCAAAATTAATACTTTTTTGGATTGAGGGATTAACATCGCTTTAAAAACTCCAAATGCTCATACTTCGGATTTGCTTCTGGTAGGATCTACCTCCTCCTCCACCTCCACCTTCTTCCTTCCATCCTTCCTCCTCCTGACATATTTTCATGTGTATTTGATCTATTAGGTTGAATCATATGAAATTGCCCTTGATGTAGATCAAAACTGATCAAATACTTGAAATTTCATATGTCCAACCTAATACATATGGAAAGCTCTTTTTAGATACACTAGCACTCACCTCCACATGCAACACACAAATGACACTCATCTCTCCATGCCCAGCAAAGCGCACACACCACTGCACACCCCATCACATCTTGCTGGCCGCACACGGAGCATGCATAAAGCACAGCACAAACGCATCTGCATGCAAATGAAACATGCAGGAGAATTGTTTGTGTCTGATGAGAGTTGCTGAAGTCCTGAGCATCACACTGATTGGAACAGTTTGCACTTACTCACGGCTGGAGAGGTGGCATGTGGTGTGCTGGAGCCTGCTGGTACTGGCTCACCAGGCAATTGTTAAATATTTGGGAACTTTGCCCAGCCAGTTGGTAAACCACTGGTAGCTCGACATTGTCCATGAGGGAGAATTTACAGCATGGAAACTTGGGCTTCCCTCCCCAACCTCCTGGGAGCTGGTTTACCAACACACTACTGGTTGTTTGGCTCATATGAGGCCACATTAAGTCTCAATGAAATCAGTTTCCTCAGAACCATATAAATCCCCAAATACAAATTGAGAGTTGTGGGAAGAGTGGAAGGGATGCTGGGGAGGTGTCTTAATCGATTCAGGCTGCTATAACAAAGTACCATAGATTGAGTGACTTATAAGCAACAGAAACGTATTTCTCGTAGTTCTGGGGACTGCAAGTCCAAGATGGGGGTGCCAGAGTGGTTGGGTTCTGGCGAGGGCCCTCTTCTGGGTTGTGATCTTGTTATGTCCTTATATGAAAGAAAGAGAGAGTCAAAGAGTTCCCTGGGATCCTTTTTATAATGGCATTAATCCCATTCATGAGAGCTCCTTCCTCGTGACTTTATTACCTCCCAAAGGCCCAACTTCCCCACCTCCTTATACTATCACATTAGGGGTTAGGATTTCAACATATGAGTGTTTGGGAGGACACAAATATTCAACCCGTTATAGGAGGCAATCAACAAGTTCAGTGGTTGTAGGAGAAAACATTGGAAATTTGGGAATGAACCATGTCAGTTCATAACTGTAGCACTATGGATAATATTTATTAAACATATGCCAGGCACTATTTGAAGCACTTTACATATGTTAATTCATTTGATCACCACAATAACCTTATGAGGTGGATATCATTAATATCCCCATTTTACAAATGGAGAAACTGAGGCTCGGGTAACTTAGCCAAGGTTATAGGGCTAGTAAGTAGTAGGGCTTGGCTTTGACCCCAAGCTGTGTAACTCCAGGGTGCATGCTCTTGACTGCTGTGCTATGCTGCCTGTATTCTATCTTTTAGGTTAGGTTGCAGAAGCAATCCCAAACTCTGTGTCCTAAAATAATAAAGGTTTGTCCTTGTTCATATTACATGTTAGCTGTCTGTCAGCTGTGGTTCTGCTTGACCTGTCTTGTTCTGAGACCCAGGCTGAAGGAACAGCCCCTGTCGTGGTATTTCCCCAGAGAAAAGACCAATTCCAAGGCTGGGCGCAGCGGCTCACGCCTGTAATCCCAGCACTTTGGGAGGCTGAGGTGTGCAGATCATGAGGTCAGGAGATCGAGACCATCCTGGCCAACATGGTGAAACCCCGTCTCTACTAAAAATACAAAAAATTAGCCAGGCGGGGTGGCGGGCACCTGTAGTCCCAGCTACTCGGGAGGCTGAGGCAGGAGAATGGCGTGAACCCAGGAGGCGGAGCTTGCAGTGAGCTGAGATTGCGCCACTGCACTCCAGCTTGGGCGACAGAGCGAGACTCCATCTCAAACAAAAAAAAAAAAAAAGAAGAAGACCAATTCCAGTAGCATGTGATGAATCTGAAGAGTCAAGTAATGTATGGCATACAGTATTTTTTTTTTAATCACATTCCATTGTTCAAAGCACCACATCACATGGCTGAGCTTGACTCAGTGGGGGCTGAGGAATAGATTCCTTCTCCTCCCAGGCGCTGCAAGTCACATGGCAACCTGTTTGGTAGTGAATAATTGGGAACTGTTTCAGGATAGGTTCCCCAGAAGTGGACCCTGAGTTAAGGACGGTGGACAAGTGATTTATTAAGGAAGTGTTCCTAGGAGAATCCATAAAAGGAGTTTGGAGAGCAGGACAGAGGAGAAGACAAAGCCAAGAAAGGCTATAATTTCAGGCAAAGTCCTGGGCTCAGCCTGCCTGGAGTTTAAATTACACCTCAGAGTTTATCTCAAGGCAAGGAAGCTGGGCTTTCATGTTTCCACAGCTGTCAAATTGGTTAAGTACTTAAGATGGGCTAAGTACTGCTCCAAGGGGATGTAAGCAACTAGTTTCTGAACCTGGGTGAAGCAGTTCCAGCAGCCCTGGAGTCATCCTCCAAAAAGAGTCACAGGTGCATGGCTGTTAGAAACAAAATCACACAGAAACTGGGAGAGAGAATGGAACCTGAGAGATCTGAGAAGATCTGGGCAGAGCACCAATAATGCCTCTTTTTATACTGTCTTATTTTAGCATTAAAGGTAAGACATTATTTCTCCCATAGTTAATGGCATGTCTTTGATGCTAGGCAGAGGGGCCAGGGTGCGCTCCCATTGGAACAAGAGGCAACAAAGAGTCATTACAAGTTTTTCAGTAACCCAGTATTGTATTTACTGGGCAGATGTGTCTAACACAAATCTTTCCAAAGTGAAGAAAGACGCAAGCCCTACTCCTGTGCAATTCTGGCAGTAACCACCTGGAGTTAATGCAGACTCCACTGGTTAAGGGCACAGTCCCCAATAAGACTGCTCTACAAAGATGCCAGCTGCAAGATCAGGGATCCTCAGGCCAATCACACTTCTCATGAACTGGCTACCAATTCAGGGATTCCCACGACCCTCTCAGCTTCCATAATTTGCTGAGATAATTCACAGAATTCACAAAAGTGCTATATTTACAATTGCAGTTTTATTATAAGAATACAAATCAGGGTCAGCTAAATGAAGAGAAACATAGGGTGAGGTCTGGGAGCATCCCAAATACGGAGCTTCCATGCCCTCTCCCTGTAAAATCAGGACATGTTGCTTTTCTTTCTCTCTCTCTCTCCTTTTTTTCTGTTGTTGTTGTTGTTGTGAGACAGTCTCACTCTGTCGCTCAGGCTAGAGTACAGTGTCACAATCTTGGCTCACTGCAACCTCCGCCTCCTGGGTTCAAGCAATTCTCCTGCCTCAGCCTCCTGAGCAGCCGGGACTACAGGTTTGCGACACTACGCCTGGTTAATTTTTGTATTTTTTTAGTAGAGACAGGGTTCACCATCTTGGCCAGGCTGGTCTCAAACTCCTGACCTCAGGTGATCTGCCCGCCTCGGCCTCCCAAAGTGCTGGGATTCCAGGCGTGAGCCACTGCACCCAGCCAACATGTTGCTTTTCTAGCACATTGATGTGTTCACCAACCAGGAGATTCACCTGAGCTTTGGGTGTCCAGGGTTTTGAGGTTTCATTACATATGCATAATTGATTAAATCATTAGTCATGAAATTGAACTCAATCTCCTTTTCCTGAAGGAAGTTGGGCTGATATCACATGGCTCAAATCTCCAACCCTGTAATCACACAGTTGGTCATTCTGGTGTGACCAGCCCTTACCCTGAGTCATCTCATTAGCATAAATCCAGCTATGGTCTGAGGGCACCACCATTATTAGCCAAGACATTTCTATTTCTTCAGAAATTCCAAGGGTGTAGAAGCTCCTTCCCAGGAAATACCGGACACATTCTTTATTATAGAACATGTATCATCAGAATGAAGAATCATATTGAGCCCTGAGCAGAATCATTTTTCTAATTCCACAGGTAGATACACATACACGAGCAAATAAGGTACACCAAAGACAAAAAGAAAAATCTTACATGCCTCTGGGGAAATAAGATGATAACCTACAAAGGAACTCAAATAGTGTAACAACAGACTTATCCTCGATATCAGTAGAGGCTGGAAGATGATGGAATGATATCTTTTTTTGTTTTTGAGACAGAGTCTTGCTCTGTCACCCAGGCTGGAGTGCAGTGTGTGATCTCAGCTCACTGCAACCTCCACCTCCTGGGTTCCAGTGATTCTCCTGCCTCAGCCTCCGAGTAGCTGTTATTACAGATGTGTGCTACCATGCCCAACTAATTTTGTATTTTTAGTAGAGATTAAAATTTTAGTTTCACCATGTTGGTCAGGCTGGTCTCGAACTCCTGACCTCAGGTGACCCGCCTGCCTTGGACTCCCAAAGTGCCGGGATTTCAGGTGTGAGCCACCAAGCCTGGCCTGGAATTATGTCTTAAAAAGGTCTATAGGCCGGGCACGGTGGCTCACGCCTGTAATCCCAGCACTTTGGGAGGCCGAAGCAGGCGGATCATGAGGTCAGGAGATCAAGACCATCCTGGCTAACACAGGGAAACCCCATCTCTACTAAAAATACAAAAAATTTGCCGGGCGTGGTGGTGGGTGCCTGTAGTCCCAGGTACTTGGGAGGCTGAGGCAGGAGAATGGCGTGAACCCGGGAGGCGGAGCTTGCAGTGAGCCAAGATCGCACCACTGCACTCCAGCCTGGGCAACAGAGCGAGACTCCGTCTCAAAAAAAAAAAAAAAAAAAGGTCTATAAAGTAGGTTGCTCTTTCTCACTGGAAGGTAAAACATAAAATAATTATTGGATATTGTAGTAATATTTATCTATCATTATAAGGGAAAATTAATCTCATGTCATTGAAGTCATCCATTTAAAACCCAAAACATTATTTTAATAATTTCTGATGTAAATCATTCCAAAATATATCACCCCATGTTTACCTTCCTAACAGAGGGTTTAGGTTCAACATTCTATGCTGTTGAATAGTGAGAGTTTCAGGCGTTACTGAGGTCTGCTAGGCAGCTTGCACCTGCACTGAGTGTGTCACACATCCTTTTTAGAGTTCTGTCTCCTCTCTGCACTTTATCAGCCTCTTAATCTGCTGCTACATTTCATATGCAGTTGTCTGCATGTGGGCCAGGGGCTTTCTCCACGCTCTCCATCCTCCTAACATCTGTAGCTCATTAGCTATATGTGGCAGATTATATTTTCCAAAAACAAGCACTGCAATATCTCCCATCCAACATGCAATGTAATGTTAACACTCCACCCATTATTTATGCTCTCTCCTCTTAAGTCGGGTGTCTTCCAAGGCTAGGTCATAAAAGGTGATATGGTTTCCACCCAGTCCTCTAGGAATGCTTGTTCTTGGAACCCAATTACCATGCCACAAGGAAGGGGAGAAACCACATGGAGAGACCATGTGTAGGTGTCTGGCAGACAGCCCCAGCCAGGGCCCCTTTCAGCCAGCACTAATCCTCAAATGGGAGCAAGTGAGTGAGTGATTGAGGCTTCCATGATTCCACCCTAGCCTTTGAATTTCCCTGCTGATGCCAAGTGGTAGAAACAAGCTGTCTCTACCAAGCCTTGCCCCAAGTATTTATGAGCAAAAGAAGTGATGGTTGTTATCTGAGCCTCCAAGTTTGGGGTGGTATTATTCACGACAATAGATAACTATATGACACCACTTTTTACTGTGCTTAAAAGCTGCTCCAGGGTCGGGAGTGGTGGCTTACGCCTGTAATCCCAGCACTTTGGGAGGCCGAAGTGGGAGGATCACTTGAGGTCAGGAGTTTGAGACCAGCCTGGCCAACATAGTGAAACCCCGTCTCTACTAAACATACAAAAAATTAGCCGGGCGTGGTGGCAGGCACCTGTAGTCCCAGCCACTTGGAAGGCTAACGCAGGATAGTTGCTTGAACCTGGGAGGCAGAGGTTGCAGTGAGCCGAGATCACGCCACTGCACTCCAGCCTGGGCGACACTCTGTCTCAAAAAAAAAAAAGCTGCTCCATGTGACGTGTTGGTTTGGTTGGAGTCCTTTGGGAACCCTTAACCCAGAGGTTCCTTTGTCAATTGTAAAGAAGTTCAAGCCTTGTAAATTATTTCAAGTTTCCTCCTACTCTAGACGAAGCCTCTTTGGTTTCAAGGAAAAAAAGAAAGAAGAAAAGGGAAAAAAAAAAATTAGCCTGCTTTGGTGGTGCATCCCTGTAATCCCAGTTACTTGGGAGACTGAGGCAGGAGAATCACTGGGACCCAGGAGGTAGAGATTGCAGTAGCTGAGATCATGCCACTGCACTCCAGCCTAGGTGACAGAGCGAGACTCCATCTCAAAAAAAAAAAAAGGAAAAAAAAGAAACCCATCCATTATCTCAGGAAAGGGGGGTTTTAGGCTTTGTGGAAGGATTCAGAGGGGCTTAGGGAAATCGAAGAACAGCAACTTCTGCACAGCATGGCCTCATGGCAATTGTTGTGTATGTATATACACGCACACTATACACACACACATATATGTATATATGCATACACACACACGCACATATATATACACACATATATACAAGTATTTATAACTTTTCTGTTACCCTCTGCACATATACTCTATTCTTTTCTCATTTCATAGGCATAGGCTTGGTTTTCTAATTCATCAATTCACTGGTTCATTAGGCCCTTTTCCACTTTCTAGTTCCCTATGTACATCACAGCCTATGATACAGGTGCCACTACTGATCAGTGCCCAGTTCCAAAATTCCCAAAAAGATATTTAATTAACACAGCTCCTCTTTGCTAAGCAAGGTCCCATAAAGCACAAGTAGCTGGACTCATTACACCTCAACTGACCTTGGTCAGGTGTCCATCGCAGAGCCATCAGCTGGGGCCCTGGAGGGCCTGTTTGGAAGCGAGAAGTCCCCTAGAAGGGATTTGGGTGGGACATGCAGTGATTGACATTTTCAGGACACCTCCACATTAAGGTTGTTTACTTCTCCACACCAGAAAATGAAAGCTGAGATGGGCACAAGTGTGACCTCCAGATAACAGCAGGACATAATCAGAAACTGCCAACCCAGGGAAGGATCTGGAGCAAGGGTGGATGAAGGGGAACCATGTCTGGCAGCAGATGTTGGGACCAGTAGGTAAGGAAATGAGCCTAAAGGCAAAAAGTCCCCCAAGCAACCCCTGCAGTTGATTTAGAGAGAACGTTACTAAGACTCGCAGATAACCTTTCACTCTTTAAGGCTTCATGATGTCCTAGATACAGAATTGCTGGAGTCCAACAGGCTCTGAACTCAAGTACCAGGTCACCTCATTTAAAAACTGTAAGACCTGAGGCAAAGCTATATGAGCCTTGATTTCTTCATCTGTAAAATGAAGATAATAGTACCGACCGACTGGGTGTGGTGGCTCACGCCTGTAATCCCAGCACTTAGAAAGGCCGAGGCGAGTGCATCATCTGATGTCAGGAGTTCGAGACCAGCCTGACCAACATGGTGAAACCTCGTCTCTAAAAATACAAAAATTAGCCAGGTGTGGTGGTGGGCACCTATAGTTCCAGCTACTTGGGAGGCTGAGGCAGGAGAATTGCTTGAACCCGGGAGGTGGAGGTTGCAGTGAGTTGAGATTGTGCCACTGCACTTCAGCCTGAGTGACAGAGTGAAACTCTGTCTCAAAAAAATAAAAAAATAAAAAGTACCAACCTTGCAGGGCAAGGGTGAGAATTAAATGCAGTAACTCTGTCCAAAGGTTTAACACAGGCTCAAGTTTATCACAGCTACTCACTAAACATTTGTGAACTCCCTTTCTTCTTCTACTGGGGAGTCAGAGTTCCCCCTTTCAGGTTGTGAAATGGGATGGGACAAAGATCCCAGAAGTCTTTTGACTGGAGGTCAAAATTTCAATTTTCAATTCCTAAAAATCTTCAGGGGCTGGGCACAGTGGCTCATGCCTGTAATCCCAGCACTTTGGGAGGCCAAGGCAGGTGGATCACTTGAGGTCTGCCATTCGATGCCAGCCTAGCCAACATGGCAAAACCCCATCTCTACTAAAAAGACAAAAATTATCTGGGTGTGGTGGCGGGCACCTGTAATCCAGCTACTTGGGAGGCTGAGGAATGAGAATCGCTTGAATGCGGGAAACAGATGTTGCAAGGAGCCGAGATGACTCTACTGCACTCCAGCCTGGGTGAGACAGCGAGACTCTGTGAAAAAAAAAAAAAAATCTGCAAAACAAAGAATTAGATTATAAAGAGTTTACAGAGTCATAACCAAGAAATGTGCACATTAGAAATCAAGGCGTAGAGTTTATGGTGCAATGACATTGAAGCAATGCCCTGGATGGGCCCCACTCGTCTTAAGAACTCAGTGAAATTGTGAAACCTGTGGGGCAGACCTCAGTCCCCTGAAGACCTCCACATTCCTCAGGGAGTTCAGCGGCTCAGAAGAGTGGCAATTCCTAAATGTCCAGGATGGCACATCAAATGCCAGAATGGAGTCACCAAGGCTGAAGGGAGGAGCACTAGATCAGGAGTCCAGGCCTGGGTTCCATTTCCAGCCTTGCTGTTGACTAGCTGTGTGTCCTTGGGCAAGTCATTTTCCTACTGGGTACAAGCCTGTATCTCCACAGCTATAAAATATGAAAGCTGGGCCAGATGATTTCCAAGAGGCCTCAAACTCAAGTAGGTAAGGGAATCTTAGTGATTCTAAGATCCTACGAACTCCAGACCTCAAGTGATCTGCCCGCCTCAGCCTCCCAAAGTGCTAGGATTACAGGCATGAGCTACCGTGCCCGGCCCCTGCAGATTTGTAGGAATTGAAAATTAAAGGCTAACGTCAGGCATAGTCTCACACCTGCAATCCCAGTACTTTGGGAGGCTGAGGCGGGAGGATCAAGTAGGATCAAGTAGGTAAGGGGATCTCAGAAAACTTTTAGAGTTACACAGATTCAGCTCAAATCCTGGCTTTTCCCGGAAGGACAGTGATCCCAGGCAAGTTGTTTAACCTCTACATGCTTCACACTTTCCTTATCTGTAAACTGGGGGTAATAGCAGTGTAAGGTTGTAGGTTCTCTCCTACAAGGAGAGAATCCATGAGTGCATGTAACACAATACTTTGCACATAGTAAGTTCTCAATGAATATTAGATATTATTGTTAGTGAAGGGATATTTTGAAATACCTTTTTGAAAGCATATCTCCTTTAGTCACCTTGGCCTCCGGGGTTCCCCAGCCCAAAATCAACAGGTTTCCTGCGTTAAAAGAGGAACAGATACCAGTTTGAAAGACAAAGTCATTGCTTTCCCTCAACTAGCAAGTTTCCTTTATCTGGCAGCGGGGTGGGGTGGGAGCTCTTTGTAAACAATAATCTTGAAAGCCAGGCTTTGAGGCAAAGGGAATTGTCTTACAGTGTTTGAAGTTCCTGTTCCCTTAACAAGTCAGCCTGAAGGATTTAGCCACTGAGGTTACTGAAAGCCTTGCTAGAGAGAACTCAGTATCTGGCACAGAGCGTGTGTCTCTAACTTTCTGGGAGAGAACTAAAAAACATGGATTCCTGGGTCTCTCCTCAAATCTACTTAATCAGACTCTCTGGGGGAGGCACAGAGAATGAATGTTTTATTTTATGTTTTGTTTTGTTTTGTTCTGAGACAGAGTCTCGCTCTGTCTCTCGGCTCCCTGCAACCTACATCTCCCGGGTTCAAGTGATTCTCCTGCCTCAGCCTCCTGAGTAGCTAGCTGGGGCTACAGGCACGTGCTACCATGCCCTGCTAATTTTTTTGTATTTTTAGTCGAGACGGTTTCACCATGTTGGTCAGGCTGATCTTGAATTCCTGACCTCAAATGATCAGCCCACCTCAGCCTCCCAAAATGCTGGGATTACAGGCATGAGCCACTGCGCCCATCTGGGAATGAATATTTTAAACCAGTGCCCCAGTTGCTGCTTCTGGTCAGAGAAGCCTAGGAAGAGACAAAGTGTCTTAGGCAGAGACAAAGGGTCTGCTCCTCAGGTCCTGGTGCTTTGTAGGGGGAGAAGGGAAAGAGGCAGGGAAGCGGTAGGTTCCATGTGTGACCGCTCTCCAAAGTGGCATGGGGACAAGGGGGTAGGGAAAGGAGAAATGTCCCTATTCATGTGGCGACTGAGTGTTTACCCGTTAGATACACTTCAAATGGAAGTAGATCAAGGCACCTACTTGGCAAGTTGTCCCCTTCCCTTCCCAGCTCCAACACCCAGAAGTGCGGCTCGTGGGAGAGATCGAATCAGTAACAGGAAGAGAGAATATCTTCTTTGTGCATCTGAGCGTCCTGTGGGTAAATTGCTCTTGTTATGTCACTTCATCATCATAAAAATGTTGCATCATCATTGTCACCAAAAAGTCTTCACCCAAGAGTGCCTCCAGCCCTGGGGTCACTCAGGAGCTAAGCCAGGTGTGTGCCCCTTTTGGTTCAGGAAGCTGCCCCTTTGCCCTCAGGCAGGAACCAGGAAGCACGGTCTTCCAGTCTGGCTGGGAAACAGTGTGGGCGCAGGAAGCCGGGGATGAAATCTCTCCCAAGGGATCACACAGCCACCAAATTAAAGGGTGAGCCCACGCAGATGGAAGTTGAAATTCCCAGGTCAGTGTGCCTCCCCGGCCTCGTCACTCCGGGTTTCCCCTCTGGCCACACTTCTCCTGGGCTGAGCCTGCACAGTGCCTGTCTCTGGAGCTCTGCACACTTTCAGGGTGGGATTGCCTTTTGCTTTGTTTTTCTAGTCATTTCTTTCTCTGCCCTAAAACAGAGGAAGAACTCTGAAATTCTGGACACTTATTCTTTTGATTATTAGTTGTAGAAATAATAATCATAATAAACTCAGATTTGAGCCATCTTTTATACTTTTTTTCAGTTTTTAAAAACTGTGGCAAAAGACACATGACACAAGATTTACCATTTTAACATTTAAAGTGTGCAGTTCATACAAAGAAAACAAGCAAAAAGAAAAAAGTATACAATCCAGTGACATTTAGTATATTCACAGTGTCTTGCAATCACCACCACTGTCTAGTTTCTGAGTATTTTCATCATCTCAAAAGGAAATCCTGTACCCATTAAGCAGTCACTCTCCATTCCTTCCCCTGCTCAGCCCCTGGCAACCACAAATCTGCTTTCTGCCTCTACAGATTTGTCTATTCTGAATATTTCATATAAATGGAATCATACATATGTGGTCTTTTGTGTCCGGCTTCTTTCTCTTAGTGTGACGTTTTCAAGGTCCATCCATGTTGTAGCATGTATCAGGACAGCATTCCTTTTTATGACTTTTTATAATATTCTGTTGTATGGATATACCACATTTTATTTATCTATTCATCATTTGACATTCTTTACACTTTTTTTTTTTTTTTTTTGAGGCAGAGTTTTGCTCTTACTGCCCAGTCTCGAGTGCAGTGTCATGATCTCGGCTCACTGCAATCTCTGCCTCGCGGGTTCAAGCAATTCTCCTGCCTTAATCTTCCAAGTAGCTGGGACTACAGGCACCCACGACCACACCCAGCTAATTTTTGTATTTTTGGTGGAGCTGGGGTTTCACCATGTTGGCCAGTATGGTCTCGAACTCCTGACCTCAGGTGATCCGCCTGCCTCGGCCCCTTTACACTTTTAAAGTGCTTCATGGCCGGGTGTGGTAGCTCGTGCCTGTAATCCTAGCACTTTGGGAGGCCAAGGCAGGTGGATCATTTGAGGTCAGGAGTTCGATGCCAGCCTGGCCAATATGGTGAAACCTGCCTCTACTAAAAATACAAAGAAAAAACTTAGTCAGGTGTGGTGGTGAATGCCTATAATCCCAGCTACTTGGGGGGCTGAGGCAGAAGAGTTGCTTGAACCCAGGAGGCAGAGGTCACAGTGAGCTGATATCACACCACTGCACTCCAGTCTGGGCAACAGGAGACTCTGTCTCAAATAAAAAAACAAAAAAAAACAACAGTGCTTTTATGTACACTGTATCACCTGATTGTCACAGACACTCTGTGAGGTGGAAAGAACAGATATGATTCATTATTATTATGATTCTCTGCATTTTACAGATTGAGGAGACTGAGACTCACAAGGTGAAATGATTTTTCGAACATCTCACAGTTGGTTAATGGCAGATTCAGAACCAGAATCCAAGTCTCTTGAGTTTGGATGACCAAAACCGTTGGGCAGTTTGCTTTGTAATCATTAGTGGGGTTTTTCCACCAAGAAGATTCTGGGTGGACATGTGCTCACAATGGCAAGGCAGGTGAGGACCAATGAGGCTTTGACCCCTGGACAGGCCTAATTTTGTCCATTGGTAAAGTTGGCCACTTCCTACAGGGCTTGGTCTTGCAGCCTCTGCTCAGACCTTGAGGATGCCCCTTGCCCTAGGATGCCATAGAAGGCTGGCGCTCAGGTTGGGCAGGAACTGGGTCTTCCTATCTTTGTACTCCCCCAGCACCAAGCCGGGCAACTGGGGCTCCATGAAGTGTTTGCTAAGACATTTTAAGGGTTTAAGGGTGTTCTGATATTTTGCTTTCTTTCCCCAGCAACATGTTACTGGTAGCAATTTCCTATCACCCAAGTAACTCCTGAGCCTCTTTACTTGGAGTGAATAACAAGCAATTAGGAGCTCTAACTCTTTAACACAAATCAGCAGGACTTGGGGGAGTGGAATCCTGCTCTGCAACAGTGAGGGTTTTGTTCCTGCTAAAATAACAACAAAACCACATAATGAAAAGTTTGGAAAACTGAACAAAGCAACAAAAATAACCATAATCTTACTACCCTAACACAACTGTTATTTTCAAGAATTCCCTTTACTAATTCCCTCCTTTTCTTTCTCCCTCTCTTCCTTTTTCCCTTTCTTCAGTCCTTCTGTCCGTCCGTGATGAAAGTAGCACAAGATCACTGCAATATTCTTAAAATCACCTATTATCTGATACCCAGAGTCAATCACTGGGAACATCTTGCACATTTCCTTCCATTCTTTTCCAATACCTTGTTTAATAATTGAGATAATGCAGACCGGGCGAGGTGGCTCAAAATGTAATTCCAGCATTTTGGGAGGCCGAGGTGGGTGGATCACGAGATCAGGAGTTCGAGACCAGCCTGGACAGCATGGTGAAACCTCATCTCTACTAAAAACACAAAAAATTAGCTGGGCATGGTGGCTCGTGTCTGTAATACCAGTTACTGGGGAGGCTGAGGCAGGAGAATTGCTGGAACCTGGGAGGCAGAGGTTTTAGTGAGCCAAGATCACGCCACTGCACTCCAGCCTGGGCAACAGAGTGAGACTCCATCTCAAAAAATAATAATAATAGGCCGGGGTGGTGGCTCACGCCTGTAATCCCAGCACTTTGGAAGGCTGAGGCGGGCGGATTACGAGGTCAGGAGATCGAGATCATCCTGGCGAACACGGTGAAACTCCGTCTCTACTGAAAAACTACAAAAAACTAGCCGAGCGTGGTGGCGGGCGCCTGTAGTCCCAGCTACATGGGAATCCCAGCTGAGGCAGGAGAATGATGTGAACCCGGGAGGCGGAGCTTGCAGTGAGCAGAGATTGCACCACTGCACTCCAGCCTAGGCGACAGAGCGAGACTCTGTCTCAAAAAAAATAATTAAAATAAAATAATAATAATAATAATGAAGATTATGCAGAATGGACAATTCTCTTAGTATTTCCTATGTCACTAATTTTTTTCTAATAATGAGAACAACATATGTATATTATTGAAATTTATGGAAAAAATTACAAGAAAGAAAGAAAAATTCCCTAGAATGTTTCTTCTACAGACAGAAATTTGAACATGCATTTATTATATATGGCTGTAATCCTACTGAATATATAGTACATCATTTTTTAATCCATTTCCAACTTATAAGCATTTTTCCATATTGCCTCAGAGTCTTTATAATTTTTTTATTTGTAATAGATAACACATTTACATGATACAATATTCAAAAGATTCAAATGCAATTCAGTGGAAAGATTTCTTTTCACCCCATTCTCCCACTAGCCCATTTTTCATCCCTAAAGTGCCCACTGTTACCTGTTTCTTCTATGTCCTCCGTGAAAGATCCTTCTTCCTTCTATGCTTTATCTAAACAAATGCAGGTGTATTTAAGTGTATTCCTTCCTCATCTCCCCGACTCCTTTTTTTTTTTTTTTTTTTTTTTGCGACAGAGTCTCGCTCTGTCATCCAGGTTGGAGTGCAGTGGCATGATCTCGGCTCACTGCAACCTCTGCCTCCCAAGTTCAAGCGATTCTCTTGCCTCAGCCTCCCGAGTAGCTGGGACTACAGGTGCACGCCACCATGCCTGGCTAATTTTTGTATTTTTAGTAGAGACGGGGTTTCACCATGCTGGCCAGGCTGGTCTCAAAATCCTAACCCGTGATCCGCCCGCCTCGGCCTCCCAAAGTGCTGGGATTGCAGGTGTGAGCCAGCACACCCAGGCCATCTCCCCATTTTTTACACAAAGAATAATGAGTTATATACACTGTCCTCATCTTTTCCTTTTTAAAATTAGTTTGAGCTGGGGTCTCACTATGTTGCCCAGGATAGTTTCAAACTCCCGGGCTCAAGCAATCTTCCCACCTCAGCCTTCCAGGTAGCTGGGACTACAGGTGAAGGCCATTGTGCCTGGCTTTACCTTCCTTTTAAACTCTTAAACTCAAAAGTATATCTTGAATGTCTTCCTATTTACATTCAAGACAGCTTTCTTATTTTTTTTTACAATAGTATTGGGATCTGTTCTATATAGATAGGTGTACCATGATTTATTAAAGTAGGCCCCATAGATGAACATTTAAGGTACTTCCAATTTTTTTTTTTTTAAGAAACAGGGTCTCACTCTGTCACCCAGGCTCAAGTACAATGGCACGATCATCACTCACTGCAGCCTCCAACTCCTGGGTTCAAACAATCCTGTCACCTCAGCCTCCTGAGTAGCTAGGACTACAGGTGTTTTTTATAACTACAGGTGTTTTTATAACCCAACTAATTTTTAAATTTTTTTTGTGGAGACAGGGTTTATGTTGCTCAGGCTACATTATTTCCAATCTGATGCAAACAGTACTACAGTGACTACCATGGCATGTTTATCATTTCACATGTTTGAGCATCCATCTGTCAAATAAATAAAATAAAAGTGGAACTGCTGAGTCAGAAAGTGCACGCATTTATAATTTTGATAGACATGGCCAAATCGTCTTCTGTCGGATGGCAGCACGTATTCTTTAACTCAGCATCTAGCCTTAAGTACTCTCTCCATCTTTTGTTGTCCATAAATAACAAAGTTAGGACTTAGCTTCAGGCATAAACCACCTCCTCTGTTTGTCCACTCAAATGTAATCTGCAATATGTCAAAGGCCTCTTAGGTGACAGACACTTGCTGGGTGCTGAGAAACAAAGATGCACAAGACACAGGTGCTGTCCTTGGAAGTGAGTCTGGAAGCTGGGGGGAGGAAAGGTGAGAAGGAAGGGATGTGCAAGAAGAGTTCCTACTACTGTCCATCAGGCCCTAAACACGCGTGGAGGAATGGACCTCCTTATCCCATCACCCAGCAGAGCAGGGCATGGATCAGGTGCCCAGTACACACCGAAGGGGTGAAAGGTTAAATCACTGAATGTCTGGTGTGGAGGAAACAGGGAAAGGCAGCAGATTGGAGCATCCACTGAGAGTCTTGCTCTGTCGTCCAGGCTGGAGTGCAGTGACGCAATCACAGCTCACTGCAGCCCTGACCTCCTGGGCTCAAGCAATCCTCCCATCTCAGCTTCCTCAGTAGCTGGGACTACAGGCACATACCACCATGCCCAGTTAATTTTTGTATTTTTTGTAGAGATGGGATCTCATCATGTTGGCCAGGTTGATCTCAAACTCCTGGGCTCAAGTGATCCTCCAAACACGGCCTCCCACAGTGTTGGGATTACAGGTGTGAGCGACTTTTCTTGAGGATGAATTTCATCACATGAAATTCTGAGTCAGAGGAGCTAAATGTCTGCTGGCTTCCTGACTCACGAAGGTCAGTTTGAGACCAGGCACGGTGGTTCATGCCTGTAATTCCAACTCTTTAGGAGGCCAAGGTAGGCGAATTAGGATTTCAGGACCAGCAACGTGGTGAAACCCTGTCTCTACAAAATACAAAAATTAGCTGGGCATGATGGCTGGTGCCTGTAATCCCAGCTAGTCGGGAGACTGAGGCAAGAGAATTGCTTGAACCCAGAAGGCAGAGGTTGCAGTAAGCCGAGATCACGCCATTGCACTCCAGCCTGGACGACAGAGAGAGACTCCATCTCAAAAAAAAAATAAAAATTAATTAATTAAAAATCAGTTTGATTGGTGAGGAGGTGTGAAGGTCAGGAATGATCTGGAGGCAGATCTGAGTGAGTGGAGTTTGGGAGGTCCTCTGATTAACCCTGGACAATGGGCATCTCCACCAAATAAGCCAGAGGACCTCTGAGTTGAGACAGAGGTGAAGAAGGGAGGATGCTAGTGCGAGCTGCCCAAGAGAAGTTCCCTATTTCCCCACTCTGGGGTGGAATGCAGCTGCTGTGTGGGAAACAACCATTCTCCCTGCCCGCTGCAAACTAGGGCACACCCTTTGCAGTCCAGAGT
>NW_012103142.1:3823398-3823924 GCF_000951045.1 Mandrillus leucophaeus | reverse complement strand
GAGTTCGAGACCAGCCTGGCCAACATGGTGAAACCCTCTCTGTCCTAAAAATAAAAAAATTAAAAAAAAAAAAAAATAGTTGGGTGTGGTGGTGCATGCCTGTAGTCCCAGCTACTCGGGAGGCTGAGGCACAAGAATCACTTGAACCAGGGAGGCGGAGGTTGTGGTGAGCTGAGATCGCACCACTCCACTCCAGCCTAGGCAACAAGAGCAAAACTCCGTCTCAAATTAAAAAAGAAAAAAAAAAATGAGGAGGGCCGGGGCCAGTGATTCACACCTATAATCCTAGCATTTTGGGAGGCCAAGGCGGGTGGATCATCTGAGGTCAGGAGTTCGAGACCAGCCTGATCTAAAAATACAAAAATTAGGCATGGTGGTGCATGCCTGTAGTCCCCACTCCTTGGGAGGCTGAGGCAGGAGAATTGCTGGGACCTGGGAGGCGGAGGTTGCAGTGAGTCAAGAGTATGCCACTGCACTGCAGCCTGGGTGACAGAGCGAAACTCTGTCTCAAAAAAAAAAAAAAAAA
>NW_012103142.1:3821748-3823348 GCF_000951045.1 Mandrillus leucophaeus | reverse complement strand
GAGTAGCTGGGATTACAGGCATGCACCACCACGCCCAGCTAATTTTTGTATTTTTAGTAGAGACGGGGTTTCACCATGTTGGCCAGGATGGTCTCGATCTCCTGACCTGGTGATCCACCTGCCTCGGCCTCCCAAAGTGCTGGGATTACAGGTGTGAGCCACCGCACCCAGCCCTGACTAGCTTTTTAACCACAAACTCACTCTAAAGGAAACTGGAAAACACTGGTAGGTCAGTGTTTTCAAAATTTGGGGGCTAAAACTCACAGTAAGAAATGCATTTAGGCCAGGTGCAGTTGCTCTCCCCTGTAATCCCAGCACTTTGGGAGGCTGAGGCAGGAAGATCACCAGAGCCCAAGACCATCTTGGGCAACATAGCGAGACCCTGTCTCTATTTTTTTTTTTTAAAGAAATGTATTTAACACCACAATGCAGTAACCAGACACACAAACATGATCATAGCTCTTACGATAATTTGTAATTATTCTGTTTATTTATAAATATGTAAAATCAAACAAAGTTGCATGAAGTAACACTTTCACTGCCCGTGAAACACCCTGGCATTTTCTATTATCTGCTGTTCTGTCTCATTATTTCTAAAAAGTACTCAAGTGGCTCCCTAAATTATTTCCATGATTTGAATTTTGCAAAGCACCCTGGTAGATAGGAGTTTGGGTCCCCCCACCCGACCCTTGTCAGCAGGAGGGCAAAGCTGGCAGTGAGGACAAAGGTCTGATTCTGTGTACTTAGTGCCTGGCATTGAACTGCACCCTGTGGGGACACAGGAAAAATACTCCTTCCTGGATGTCGCCCTCAAGTCATTTACAAGCAAATGAAAAAAGGCCACACATAAAACAAAGCCAAAGCAAGTTAAAGGCAGAAAGAATAGGTGCCTCTGAAGGACTGTATTATTTTGCCAGGACTGTCATTGCAAAATACCACAGGCTGGGTGGTTTCAACAATAGAAATTTATTTTCTAACAGTTCTGGAATCTGGGTGTCTAAGATTGAGGTGCCAGCAGGGTTGGTTTCTCCTGAGGCTTCTGTCCCTGCTTGCAGACGGCTGTCCTCCTACTCCTCACAGTCATCCCTCTGTGCACGTGCACCCCTGGGGTCTCCTTGCATGTCCACACTTCCTTTTCTTAGAAGGACACCAGCCATATTGGATTAGGACCCACCCTGACGGCCTCATTTTACTTAATTGCCTCTTTAAAGGCACTATCTCCAAATAGTCACATTCAAAGGTAGTGGGAATTAAGACTTCAACATATGAATTTGGGGGACACAGTTTAGTGTCCTACTATGTGTGCAGCACATTAGCTCATGTGTTTTCACCCTAACCTGGGTGCTGCAGGCCTTATTCCAACTTTTTTGGGGTTTTTTTGAGACAGAGTTTCGCTCTGTTGCCCAGGCTGGAGTGCAATGGTGTGGTCTCGATTCACTGCAACATCTGCCTCCCAGGTTCAAGCAATTCTCCTACCTCAGCCTCCCAAGTAGCTGGGATTACAGGCGCCCACCACCACACCCGGCTAATTTTTGTATTTTTAGTAGAGACAGGTTTTCACCATGTTCGCCAGGCTGGTCTTGAACTCCTGACCTCAGGC
>NW_012103142.1:3804362-3820583 GCF_000951045.1 Mandrillus leucophaeus | reverse complement strand
CAGCATTTGGGTTCACACTTTGCCCCTCACATGTCGCCTTGCTGTGGTTGAAGCAGGTGGGCTAAGTTTTAAAAGGCCATCCTATACTTACCTGGCAGGGGAGATACTATGATCACGAAAGTGGTTTTCCCAGGGCGAGGCTTATCCATCACACCCTGGATGTGCTGACCCCTGCAATTTCCCCAAATGAAAAAAAATTCAAAGAAAGTAAAAGGCCATCCTGCTATGCAGACAGGAGATGGATGAAGCTGGAGGAGTGGCAGGAGGAAGTGCCTAGGCCAGGCCTCATAGCTTTGTCCAGATGGAAGGAAGAGGAGAGCTTTCCAGGCTGGGACAGTGGGAGCTGAAAGGGCCCACTGAGAACTCCTCCCATGTCATTGGGGTGCCTGGCCAGGGGACTGAGGCCTGGAGAGGAGGAAGTGATGCAGTGCTCGCATGTTTATCTCATGTGAAGGCTTGTCTTCTCACTCTTCTCAAGGCCAGGCAGTGCCATTCATTCCTCTGTGTTCCCCATCCGGCCTAGCGTGCCGTTCGGAATGAAGATCTCCGGGTATCCATAGAACCCTCTAGACACGAGACTGTGGGAGGAAGTGGGGCAGTGGGTCTCAGTCTTATGCCCCTGACCTTTAAAGGTGTATAAGGTGTGTACCTGAGGAATAAACAAGCAATTGCCAGTTACAAACACTCCTAGTGCATGAGGGCACGGTATATTTTTCCCGCTGTTTTTAACTTTCCACAAGAGACACCCTTCCGCCAGTATGGAGTCAGCATCAGAGGGTCCTTTCTGTCTTCCGGCTCGTCTTCCTTTCTTCCCTGCATCCACTGGAATTCGCCAGGTCCTCCCATGTTTCTTTGAGTGAGGTTTTTGCTAGACAAACCCATCTTTCTTTGACTAAAATCAGTCACCTCTCATGCTGTCTACTATTTCACCAAAAGGCCCGCTCAGTGGTGTGCTGGTAAGTGTTGCACATCCAGCTCTCCAGAGGAAAAAGGGCATATCCATTACCCCAAAAGAATCAATAATAGTAAAGTGCAGCAAAGTAACTAGGAAGTGCTGTGCTGTGAGTATATGTTACCTTTGTTTTGAACATAATTTATTTAATTCTGAGTTTATAGCATGCATTCTCAACGGGGGCAAAAACTGATTCTTGGTAGGGAAACAAAACAAAAAATCTTGCTGGGTACAGTGGCTCACACTTGTAATCCCAACACTTTGGGAGTCTGAGGAGAGCAAATCGTTGGAGTCCAGGAGTTTGAGAACAGCCTGGGCAACATAATGAAACCCTGCCTCTACCAAACAAATACAAAAATCAACCAGGTATGGTGGTACATGCCTTAGTCTCAGCTACTCTGGAGGTTGAGGTGGGAGGATCACCTGAACCTGGGAGGTGGAGGTTGCAGTGAGCCGTGATCGCACCACTGCACTCCAGCCTGGGCAACAGAATGAGACTCTGTCTCAAAAAAAAAAAAAAAAAAAGCAAAAAACTTAATCCTTTTATGTATAAAGCACAGATATATATCCAGTACTTCAGCAGATATGTGGTATCTGTGATATTAAATGTTTATGAGAGAGTGATGGTAGGAGATTGGAGGAGAAAAATGTCTTGAAAGTCTTCTCAGGAGGCAATGATGAACAAAAGGTTGAGAAACACTGTTCATATAATTTAATTTAATTTTAATGATGGCTGTGTTTAACAACCAGCTCACTAAATTCCTGAATATTTAACCATCTGCTCTTGCAAGCCTATGTGAGCTGGCTCCAACACACTCCCAGACCTGGCCACTTGGGGTGAAAGATGCCCCCAGCCCCCTGCCACCCAAGCGGTACATCTCTTCCACCAGAAGAGATGGCGGTGAGTGGTGCTGCTGGGGCTCCAAACAAATCAGTGGGGGTCACCTCCCCTGTCAGGCGCTGAGTCCCTGCCTGAGCCCCTGGCCCCTGGGTCACGTCATCCCGCCCCTCAGCAGTTCTCCTCTCTAATAGCCCCAGGACCTAATCAGCATGGCAGATGGGTGGTGGCATCCTGCAGGCCCCCCAACCCAACAGGGCACAACAGGGATTTG
The DNA here is from genome assembly GCF_000951045.1 of Mandrillus leucophaeus. Lineage (NCBI taxonomy): Eukaryota > Metazoa > Chordata > Mammalia > Primates > Cercopithecidae > Mandrillus > Mandrillus leucophaeus. The sequence continues at coordinate 3,818,519 of NW_012103142.1, read as the reverse complement.
TGCACACGCCCTCACCCTTGCCCTGGAAAGGAGGCTCAGGGAATCCAAATCATCTTTGTTCGGAGCCTCTGGTCGGGTGGTTCTGCTGAAAGGCCTACCTCAGGCATGGGGGTCAGGCAGGGAGGGGCTCACTTCCCATTGGGAATCAGAGGGGCCCATTCAGCGATGTTCCTCCTAATCAGATGCTCCCAGGGAGAGTAATGAGGATGACACAGTCCTCAATGCTTGATTAGATTGAGCCCATGGAAACTTGAATAGCTATGGGGCACTCTTTCAGGGCTAGCTGGAGTTGGGGAGGGGGCTTGGGGACAGGCCAGGCATGCAGATCCCAACAGACACAAGCATGGGGCCCCCAGTTGGGCCTTCAGCTGCTGCCTGGAGGGAGGGGGCGCGATGGGGGAGGGGAAGCTGTTCTTCCTGGAGCATTGACAGTGGTTGCTCTAATTGCTTTGGGGGAATCGGTCCAGAGTCAACCAAAGGCACTTTGTTTTCTGTAAACAGGGCGGAGAGGAGGCACAGGGAACCAGTGGAGAGGTGGTTCCCTTTCTTCCTTCTGCTCTCTGCCTCTCCCCTCTTTGAACCAGTAGGAGTCTAGGATCTTGTCCACTGATCCCAAAGGCTCTCTGGATCCCACACAAAGACACGGTGTGACTCCTCAGAACCTCATTCTCCAAAGGCCTAGTGGCCTCCTGAAAGGGTCAGGCTGAGAAGCTGCCCCAAACAGCGATGTTCCTCTCCAGCCTTGTCCTTGGCCTGCGTTCATCATTGCCCTCCCATGCAGTCAAGGAGTGGGAGTTAATTCATGTGCCTTCCGTATTGCAAGTCTCCTAGTCAAAGCCCTCATGGTGGGGTGGGGTGACTATTCGAGCCCCCACTCCCTTGAGGCTTCATTTATATGGTGCACTCAGTTACTCTCCAAAGACTCACTGGGAACTCCCCACTTTCTATCCCAAAGGACTGCCCCTATTGTCCCCGGAGCAGCTTCCAGCTTTGGGGCTTTTTCAGGCCTCCCTCAAGAGTCCCCTGAGCCCGCCCTGTTCCTTGGAGCTGTGGGAGGCTGGGATCCAACTAGAAGGCGATGGCTGGCCTCCAGCGTGATGCAGGAAGGGCTGGCTACAGGGCTCCAAACTGGAGTGGTGGGAGTCTTGACGGGTGCGCTGCATGCCAGGGAGGGCTGGCCGGAGTTCAGGAGCAGGACTAGCAGTCCTCACACTCACCATGACCCCAACCCTCATCCCAGGGCCTTTGCACATGCTGTGCCCTCTGACCAGACCTCTTTTCCTTCTTCTCTCCATCGAATTAACTCCCACTCATCTCTTCTGTCCCAGTGCAATTATTACTTCCTCCAGGAAGCAAGTTCTCTCATTTCTATGTTTACAACAAGCCCCCATGATTACAATTTTCATAGCAAGAACCTGGTGGCATCCTGCAGGCCCCCCAACCCAACAGGGCACAACAGGGATTTGTGCACACACCCTCACCCTTGCCCTGCAAAGGAGGCTCAGGGAATCCAAATCATCTTTGTTCGGAGCCTCTGGTCGGGTGGTTCTGCTGAAAGGCCTACCTCAGGCATGGGGGTCAGGCAGGTAGGGGCTCACTTCCCATTGGGAATTAGAGGGGCCCATTCAGCGATGTTCCTCCTAATCAGATTTGAGACTGGTTGGAGCTTGCTTTTTTTGGATATGAAAATTTGAATAATATCGGTGTCTCCACTAGAAGCTTCCTGAGAGCAGGTAGAATGTCTGCTTTTGTTTACCATCACACCCCAGTCTAAAGACTTATTGAATGAAACTGGGCACGGTGGCTCATGCCTATTGTCCCAGACCTGCCTACTTGGGGTGAAAGATGCCCCCAGCCCACCGCCACCCAAGGCCGAGGCGGGCGGACCACCTGAGGCCAGGAGTTTGAGACCAACCTGGCCAACATGGCAAAACCCTGTGTCTACTGAAAATTTAAAAATTAGCCAGGCATGGGGGTGCGTGCCTGTAATCCCAGCTACTAGGGAGGCTGAGGCAAGAGAATCGATTGAACCTGGGAGGTGGAGTTGCAGTGAGCCATGATGATCACAGCACTGCACTCCAGCCTGGGCAACAGAGACTCCGTCTCAAAAAAAATAAAAAAGACTTGTTGAATGAATGCATGAAATGAGCTACCACTTCTGTGAGGCCTTCCCATCCATCCCAGTGGCATTCTCCACCCCGTGCTGTGGTCAGCTGTGTACAGTTCTGCCTTTCCAGGTCTTGAGGCAATGAGGGGGCTTAGTGAGAATGTAGGTCATGGAGCCACTCTGCCTGGGTTCATATTCGGGCTCTGCCAATTACCAGCTAAAGAATAACCTTGGGCAAGCTGCTAAACGTCTCTGTGCCTCGGCCTCCCCATCTGTAAAATAAGGGTAATAGTCAGTGTATTCATGCATATGACATGCTTACAGCAGGGTGGGGCACTACGTTTTCCAATGAATGTGGATGCTGTTACCATATCTATAGCTGAGCCACCCAGACCCCAGGGCGGGTGCAGCCTAATAGGTGCTCCGTAAAGCACATTATTGATTGAACCAGCAAAGTTTGGGGTAGGTCCTGGAAAAAAAAAGAATACTGAGAGGGGAGTGTGAGCCTGCAGGTGAAAAGGGGTAGACCCTAAGGGCAGGGAGGAATGAGACAGCTGGAAACCCAGCTGTCCCCCGACATGCCCCCACCCTAGAAACGTTTTTTCCATCTGACAGCAGCAATTCACTCAAGGAGCAGCAGTTGATTGCGGTTTGTGTTTTTTCCAATACTCACAGAACCAGCCTCATGGTTTCCCCTCAGAGACACCAGCACCACCAGCAGGCAACCCATCCCCAAAGGTCTGAGTTTCAGCACTATGGGTACTCCTGCAAGCTTCTAAGTTTTAACAATTCTCACTGTTTCCCTTTGTTCCTCCAGCCCTAGGGAAGCCCTGGCTGCTTCCTGCGGCTGTGACTTCCATAATGCTTCAGCGTTTTCTTTTTGCCTTTTCAGTTCTTCAGTACCTAATGAACAATTCTGCACATTCGATTCTCGCTGTTAAAATAACTGGTGTGGGCCGGGGCGCGGTGGCTTACGCCTATAATCCCAGCACTTTGGGAGGCCAAGGCACTTTGAGACAAGCCTGGGCAACATGGTGAAACCCAGTCTCTACAAAAAATACAAAAATTAGCCTCATACGGTGCCCGGCATGTAATCATGTTCACAGGCTACTTGGGAGGCTGAGGTGGGAGAATGGCTTGAGCTGAGGAAGCTGAGGCTGCAGTGAGCCCAGATCGTGCCACTGCACTCCAGCCTGGGCAACAGAGCAAGATCTTGTCTCAAAAACAAGCAAACAAACAAAACACTGGTGTGGTTTCTGTCTCCTGACTGGACCCTGACTAATAGACTCACTGAATCCTCAAACTCAAGGCTCAGAGTGTTACACCAGAAGCAGGAGCCAGGCCCCCTCTACCTCTGACTTGCCTCATGGCTAAGAGAAACAGTGGTTTCAGCCCTTTTTTCAGGAATCCTGTGGACTAGAAATGGATGTGCTGCTCACGGGGATATCTAATCAGCTCTGGAAAAACTGGGCCAACAGTTAAACCACACAAACAAAAGAGCCACAGCTCCACACAGAACTGTCTGCTGGGCAAATGCCAAAACAAACGGCCATGGTCTCTGGGCCTCATCAGGGCTGCAGGCTTCCTGGGCCCTCATGGAGGCCTCTCAAGAAGTAGGGGCTAAGGCCGAGTGCAGTGGCTCATGCCTGTAATCCTATCACTTTGGAAGGCTGAAGCGGGAGGATACTTGAGCCCAGGAGTTCAAGACCAAACTGGGAAACAAAGCAAGATTCCCCATGTCTACAAAATTAAAAAAGTAGCCAGGCGTAGTGGCTTGTTCCTTTAGTCCCAGCTACTCAGGAGGCTGAGACAGGAGGATCACTTGAGCCCCAGGAGGTCGAAGCTGCAGTGAGCCATGATCACAACACTGCACTCCAGCCTGGGAAACAGGGCAAGACTCCGTCTCAAAAAAAATAATAATAATAATAATAATAATAATGAAGAAGAAGGGCCTCAAAGTCTCTCCTTTCTGGACTCCAAGTCTTCTCTCATTCCCACCAGGATTGAGGAACAGCCAAATGAATCAGGCTGCCCTGTTCTGCTCCTCTAGAACATTCTGGCCAAACAGGGAGCCTTCAGTGGTTATTGTCCTCAGTGCATGTCAATGGAGTGACGTGCTCATTACATTCATCTGGGGAGCTGCTAATCTCATCCTGGACAGCACTAGTCATTATGTCACTAAAGTTCCCCAGGTAATTCTACTGTGTAGTCAAGATTGAAATTTGGCTGGGCGCGGTGGCTCACGCCTGTAATCCCAGCACTTTGGGAGGCCAAGGCGGGTGGATCACCTGAGGTCAGATGTTCGAGATCACCCTGGCCAACATGGTGAAACCCTGTCTCTACTAAATATACAAAAATTAGTTGGGCGTGATGGTGGTCGCCTGTAATCCCAGCTACTTGGGAGGCTGAGGCAGGAGAATCACTTGAACCCAGGAGGCAGAGGTTGCAGTAAGCTGAGATTGCGCCACTGCACTCCAGCCTGGTGACAGAACGAGACTCCATCTCAAAAAAAAAAAAAAAAAAAAAAAAAAATCCACCAATCAAAGAATGTATTTTGATGGCAATTCTCAAATTTCAGAGTGCATCAGAATCAGCTAGAGGGCATATTAAACCAGGGGCTGTAGAGCCTTGCCCCAAGTTTCTTAGCAGGTCTAGGGTGGGGTCTGAGAATGTGCATTTCTCCAAAGTTCTCAGCTGATGTTCCCGGTCTGGGGACTGTACTTTGAGATTGCCTGGGTACGGAGTCCAACAGCCCAGGTTCAAATCCCAGCTCTGTCAGATGCAGTTGACTCTCCACCCGAGAGGGTTTTGGGAGGACTGAAGGGCATAACTTGGATAAAGAGCCTCATACGGTGCCCGGCATGTAATCACGTTCAGGGAATGTGTTTTCACCATGATATGGTTATTAGTAGGAGAGGCTGCAGAATTCTTGAGCTATAGCATGTGACTTTGAACTATCGTTTTAATCAGAGCCTCAGCTTCCTTATCTGTAAAATGTGGTAATAATATCCTGTGGCTTAGCCCTCCTACAGGCTGTGAAAGGATCAAAGCCGTTCCCAGATGTGAAAGTGTTTGGAAAGCTGGAAAGCCCAGTGAGGGGGTCTGATAAGACGGGGTAAGGTGGGAACGCCCCGTCCTGCAGCCATCGTGTAGGGTTCTCTGCTCTCTAGGGACACTGAAGTAGCAGTTGCACATGCTTGTGAAGCAGGTTCCGATGCCCCTCTCCAGCTGCTCATATGCCTTCCCTGCCACCCCTAGCATTTGGAATGCCAACTTGACATGCCTGGAATGCGGGAGTGGCAGGTTGGCTCTTCAGACATCTAAGGGGAAGAGATGGGGGCGTTGTCACACTCCCAGCTCACTCCCTATCCCAGCAGTATTTCTGCCAAGAAAGGGAATGTGCTGGAAGGGACCGAAGCTGTTCCATCGAAGATTCCCTCCGCAGGCCCGCCCAGTTCCCATCCCCGTGCCGTTCCTCCTCGACCCTTCACCTCCCTTTCCATCTGCCCACCCATGCCCCTCTGTCCACCTGGCTCCAGGGAGGGGAGATGGGCAGAAGCTGCACCCCCAGCCAAGCCAGGAGGGCAGCGAGGAGACAACCGTTCTCAGGTCAGGAGCTCATCCACTTGGTTTCACAGCCTTTCAGTTCAACTTGCAGACAGATATTGCACGTCTGCTAGTATACAGCTAGTTAATATTAATGCTCTATATTTTCTAAAATATGTATTCCAGAGGAATGTCCTCACAGGGCCTGAGTTGGAAAGAGCTGAGAGCCCTTGGCTGTAAGGACATGAGAAGTGAGGGGCCCCCACACTGCCAGTGGGGACAGGGAAACAAGTGGGTTTGACTTAATTCAGGGGCAGTTTGGCAGAACAGGTCAAAAGTCTAGAAATGTACTTGCTATGACCCAGGGATCCAGGTCTAGGTATCTGCTCTAAGGAGATATCACAAAATGATCAGCCTGCTGGGCAAGGTGGCCCATGCCTGTAATCCCAACACTTTGGGAGGCTAAGGCAGGCAGAGCACCTGAGTTTAGGAGTTCGAGACCAGCCTGGCCAACATGGTGAAACCCGGTCTCTACTAAAACTTTAAAAATTAGCCGGGTGTGGTGGCTACTTGGGAGGCTGAGGCACGAGAATCACTTGAACCTGGAAGGCGGAGGTTGCAGTGAGCTGAGATGGTGCCGCTGCACTCCAGCCTGGGCAACAGAGTGAGAGTGAGACCCTCCCTCCAAAAACAAACATACGAACAACCGAACAACCAAAATGATCAGCCTGGTTTGAGTCTTGGCTCTAGTGATGGGTGACTTTTTAGCTTCATCCCTAAAATGGGACTTCGTGGCATTCCACCACACAGGTTTGAGGAAAAACTGAGACAATGCCTGCCTGTGAGGCACCTGGGACACAGTAAGTGCTCAATAATATAAGCATCTTGGTTTGGGATCCTCCGGAGGCCAACCCCAAGGCAAGGATTTTGGAGGTAAGCCCAGGAAGCACAAGTGGTAATGTGGGGAATTAAGACCAGGACGAAAGGAAGTCCAGTTTCACCATGTTGGGCAAGCTGGTCTCGAACTCCAGACCTCGTGATCCACCTGCCTCGGCCTTCCAAAGTGCTGGGATTACAGGCATGAGCCACTGCGTTTGACCTTGTTTTGTTTTTTGAGATAAGGTCTTGCTCTGTTGCCCAGGCTGGAGTGCTGTGGTGGAATCACCACTCACTGGAGCCTTGACCTCGTGGGCTCAAGAATTCCTCCCACCTCTGTCTCCAGAGTAGCTGGGATTACAAGTGCATGTCACCACGCCTTAGCTAATTTTTTTTGTTTTTACTTTTTGTAGAGATGGAGTGTCGCTTTGTTGCCTAGTCTCAAACTCCTGGGCTCAAGCGATTCTCTCTCCTTGACCTCCCAAAATGCCAGGATTACAGGTGTGAGCGAGCTACCATGCCCCGGCATAAGTCCTAGCTTTGTCTGCCTCCGTAATTATTTTATGTGAAACAAAAATCAAACTTTCTCTGGTTTAAGCGACTGACTTGCCTTTTCAGTTACATGTGGCTGAATTTAATCTTTATCTAATGCTGGAGACCAGTGGCTGTCTCACCAGGAAGTTGTCCAAGGGACCCACCCACCTTGGAGACCCAGTGTCATGGTCAGGTGCTATGATGCCAATATCACACCAAGGAGATGATCTCACCAAGAGACGCTACTCCCTCTTGGAGCCTTATTATGCAGTGAAAAAAAGGCTTCCCAGGCAGGGATTTATCCTTTTGGCCCAAATTCCCAGGTGTCTGTTACCTCCTCACTGTCCTCTAGCTGCTCAGAGCTCTGTGGCACCTCCCCAAGCAAGTACTCCACACGCCCCCAACCCTTCCCACACTCTCCCTCAAAACATAGCTGTTCCCTCTGCCCTTCTATTTGATCTCTGCTTGTAGGCAACAGCTAGCACATCTGACATGTGAATTGAAGTTACTGGGTTAATGTGTCATTCTCCCAAGTAATAGATGTGCATTTTTGACAGGGCCCTTCTGGAAACAAGGCCTTATGCCCAGAGCTGAATGACGTAAAAATCCCCAGAAAAACAAGAGGCCGCCCTGGTGCTGGTCTCACTTCCTCTGTTCCACTCCTGTTTCCTCCTTTTTTTTTTTTTTTTTTTTTTTTTGAGACAGAGTCTTGCTCTGTCACCTAGGCTGGAATGCAGTGGCATGACCTTGGCTCACTATAACCTTCGTCTCCCGGGTTCAAGTGATTCTCCTGCCTCAGCCTCCCGAGTAGCTGGGATTACAGGCATGCACCACCACACCCGGCTAATTTTGTTTTTTTGTTTGTTTGCATGTGTTTTTTGTTGTTGTTTTGTTTTGTTTTTTGAGATGAAGTCTCACTCTGTTGCCCAAGCTGGAGTGCAGTGGCACAATCTTGGCTCACTGCAGCCTCCACCTCCCAGGTTCAAGTGATTCTCCTGCCTCAGCCTGCCAAGTAGCCGGGATTACAGGCATGTGCCACCGTGTCCGGCTAATTTTGTTGTTGTGGTGGTGGTGGTGGTTGTTTTCCTTTTTGAGACAAAATCTCACTCCGTTGCCCAAGCTGGAGTGCAGTGGTACCATCTCAGCTCACTGCAACCTCCACCTTCTGGATTCAAGCGATTCTCCTGTCTCAGCCTCCCGAGTAGCTGAGACTACAGGCACGTGCCACCATGCCCGGCTAATTTTTGCATTTTTAGTAGAGACAGGGTTTCACAATGTTGGCCAGGCTGGTCTTGAACTCCTGACTTTGTGATCCGCCCACCTTGGCCTCCCAAAGTATTGGGATTACAGGTGTGAGCCACTGTGTCTGGCCTAATTTTGTATTTTTAGTGGAGACGGGGTTTCTCCATGGTGGTCAGGCTGGTCTCAAACTCCTGACCTCAGGTGATCCGTCCGCCTCGGCCTCCCAAAGTGCTGAGATTACAGGCGCGAGCCGCTGCACCCAGCCCCGTTTCCTCCTGTATCCTGTCCTCTCCCTTGGCACAGCTGGCCTTGGCCACAGCTCCTAACTCAGCAAATGCCAGGTCCCCACCCTCCTCCACCATTCTGCCTGAGCTCTCGTACTGAAAGCGAAAGGAGGAGTTGGAACAGAAAGAAAAAAATAATAAAACCACTGAAAGAGAAGAAACAGCTGGCAGAATATTGGAAAGATTCCCAGGCGGGAATTCCCAGCCCTCAAGGCCTATGCCAGCCAGGCTGAGGAAGTTCTTAAAGAACAATCTTGAAATCAGCTCTTGACGTCGTTCCCAGCTCATGGGAGCACCTAACCCCTTGTCCCTGCCCTGGCCCGGAGGGAGGTATGTTCCTGAAGTTGGAGTTGAGTTTTGAGGGACAGAGCAGAGCTAGGGTAGGAGGGAGAGGGGAGGGCAGGGGGGACTCCAGGGAAGAATGGACCCTGGTGGGTAGGGTCACCAGGTGCCTGAGGGTCCAGGCCCTTCTGGGCTTCCGGGCAGTGCACAGTGAACAAGAGTTTGGCAAAGCCATGTGCCCAATGGTACGTGTGAAGGTGTGGGGAGGGGCACTCTAAGAGGCTGAACTGACAGCAGCCAAAAATAAAGTTGGCTGCTCTTGCCTAAGGCACAGTGAGATCCTATATCCATTCAGGAAACACGGAGGAAAACTGGAAGAGGCTGGAACAGGGGTCGGGCTTGTGCTTGTGGGAGTCTGGATCAGGTGTGGCAGTGATGGGCAGACAGGGAGACAAGAGCAGTGGTGTCACCTGCGTAAAAGTGTGGCTCTGGCTATGCAAGGGGTCTGCAGACTGGCCACCAAGGGGCTGGTGTCCGGATTTCTCAAAAAGAAATGTGGGCCAGGCACAGTGGCTCATGCCCGTAATCCCAGCACCTTCAGAAACCAAAGCAGGCAGATCACTTGAGGTCAGGAGTTCAAGGCCAGCCTGGCCAACATGATGAAACCCTCTCTCTACCAAAAATACAAAATTAGCCAGGTGTGGTGGCACACCTGTAATCCCAGCTACTCGGGAGGCTGAGGCAGGAGAATCACTTGAATCCAGGAGGCGGAGGTTGCAGTGAGCCGAGATCGCGCCACTGCACTCCAGCCTGGGTGACAGAGCAAGACTCCATCTCAAAGAAAAAAGAAATGTGAAAGGCCCAGCCATGCACAGATGGGAAGAGGGGATGCGGATGGGTTAGAGTGGGGAATGGGAGTGCGTGTATGACTCACCTAAACACCAAGTTTGGGGATCGGCTGAGAGAATCCGGAGAGAAGGCCTGAGGCTGGACATTATGCAAAGAATCATCACATCATCTGGCCAAGCCTGGGAGCCCCAGAAAGGCCCTCTCTCTCTTCATGAATTTCAGTGAATAAAAATAAAAACATAATCCACGGTGAACTGGTAATCAGTCCACTTTGACCAGGGAGGGAATGATTTCTGCCAAGTTCACTAATTCCTGTTAAGATATGGCCTGAGAAATGTTCCAAGCCCTATACTGATCCTTCTCTGTCTTCACTCTTTTTCTGCTCCCGAACGAGGGCCCATATCCCTCCAGCTACCTGTCCTCCCATCAACTCCACACATTTCCAGATTAATCTTCCAAAACCACCAGCTCCCCACTCCCCCTGCCCAGCGTTCACCACTCTCCAGACCTGCCCTTATTTCCTGGCCAACTGGACTTTTGGCCACTTTCTTATTGAGGGTCGTGGAGTAGGGGAGCATCATGGTCACCACATGGGCTCTGGGTTTGAATTCTGCCTCCACCATTCAATGCCTTTACTTTCTCATCCGTGAAATGGGAATAATAATGCCACTACTTCATGTGGGTGCTTTGAGGATTAAATGAATAAATATATACTTAAAATAGTGCCTGGCATGTTTTGAGCTCCCAATAATTGTTCATTTTTATTGTTTATATTGTCGTTAGTCACTAAAACGTCCATAGAGGATGGATTTTGCTTTGTATACCAAACCTATCTTGGTGACTAGAACAATGTTGAGCATGTAGCAGAGGCTCAATTAATAGTGTTGATTTTTTCTATTCTGTGAACTCTGTTCCAGCCAAACTCTTTCCCATGACATACCTTGTACATTGCCACCTCTCTGCCTTTGCTCATGCCGCCCCCACCTCTTAAAGGGCCCTTGTCCCATCTCACATAACTCCTACCAGCTCCAGCGGCCCCTCCCCTCAGAAGCCCTCCCTGGGCTCAGAACCTGCACAAAACAAATGTTCAGTGGTCTGTGGCTAAGGGTTTTTTTTATGTTTTGGCTCCAAAACAGAGTTTCCTCTCTTCCTGGCACTTAGTGCTCACCACCTCCAGGGATGGCCCCTAAGAAGTGGAGCACACTAGCTACTATATATACGTCCTTTATCTTGTGGCTATGACATTCAGAAAGGGCTTCCCAGGTGAAGCCATCTGAATTACTAGACATAACCAGACATGTGGTCTCCAAGCCACATTTTCTGGGCTTCCTAATTGGTGAGTTGAGAGACACGACATCTGTTTGCCCAAGAAATCTGAGCCAGGCAGTTCCACATCAACAGGCTGCTTTCCACCCTGGACGGCACAACAGCTGCCTAAAACTTAGCTGTTTACACACTAAAAAAAGAAATTCCATGGAGACCAGTTGACTCAAGCCAGCTCCCAGTGTGAGGCAGAGAGGGATTTCAAAGCAATCCCCAATGACACCAAAAGCTCCCCACCCAGTTCTCCATAAAAAAGAAAAAAGAAAACAAGAGCGAAATTAGAGCCAAGAACGAAGACTGCCTGGAGGATGAGGTGTTGGAAGCTGGAGTTGGATTGGGAATCAGCCTGACAGTTCCCTCCAGGCAGGCTTGTCCACTGCCATCCCTGCCCCCACCCCAGGGATGGGACCCTCACCACTTCTTGAGAAAGCCCATTTTGCCATTGGGAAGGTCCTCTCTGGAAGGCTGGGAGTGCAGAGGACAGGAGACTGACCTTGCTGAGTGGAAGCCATGGGCCAGGCTCTCCCCAGGCCTCATTGCCTAGAATGTCTTCTCCACATTCACCAGACGAGTACCACTCACACTCTAGACCTTCTTCTAAGTGCATCATGTACATAGCTCTTTTCATCCTCACACACTGCCGGGAAGGTAAGCTTGGTTACTTCTGCCATTTTACAGGTGGGGAAACTGAGGCTGAGAGGTTAACTTCTGCCGGCACCACTTGGAACTGGTTGGTATGGCTGGAAGCCAGTACCGCCGGGTCCAGGGTCTGGGGCTAAGTGGAATTCAGTGTGGGCCTTTCCTTTCCCATCAGAGCCCCTCAAGTGTCAGACCCTCTGCCCCCCCTCGCAATACCTCCGCCTTGCCTCATGCCTCCCAGGCGCTATCTCTGTGAACTTTGAGCTCTGCCCCTATTGCCCCAGAAGGGCTCGCTGATGAGGAGGAAATTGCCCAGGTTTATAGTTTCCTCCCAGCCTCTCTGGCGACACCTGAGCCTGCTACTTCTCCCCTTCCGCCTCCCCTCACAGTCATACACACAGCCACTCATGCGTACTCACATCACACCACACTCCAACCAGCACTCCCCACGCTGCCAGTCACACATAATTACACACATACAATCACATATGTTCCCATATAGACACATTTGCACTCATACCTTCACACATGCACACGCGCGTGCACACACGGTCACTTATTTCTGTGTTAGAGATTGGGTGAGGACATTCAATGGATGAGGACCAACAGGTGTGAAGATTGCTTTCTAGAAAATGACGCCTGTCTCTGCTGTTCTTCCCAATCCAATGGAGCTACTAGGCTTTTCCCTCATTTCATGTTTAATAAACAAGCCATTCTTGCAGGACGATGGTTGGTTCCCTCATCAACCACCACACACTCCCGACCCGACCCTGCTTCCTGCCCCTGCCAGCAAACCTGACGGGTCCAAGGCCTGGAATTGAGAACCTGTTTTCTACCCCATCCTGCCCCCTTGTGACGGGAGCCCAGAACTGCGGGCTCTGTGCCCAGAGGTTAACCGCATTTCTCAGGAAGGTTCCAGTAGCCAGGCGGGTTGTTAGGAGAGGTTTGTATCCAACTCCTCTCCTCCTGCAGAGGGGCAAACTAACTAAATGAAGATCCTCTCTTCCTTCACCCTGATCCTCAGGGCCACCAGAAGAGCTGACTGCTGTTTCACAGGCACATTCCACTGGCACGGGAGACGGGTGGGCGCGCCAACTGGACCAGCGTATGGCAGAACCCTTATGATGATCAAGCCTACAGTCATCATACAATCATAGGATTGTTGCCCTATATCCATATTTTCTTGACATCCTAATAGTGCATTTGGCTAAACCTTGGTGAAATAGGCGTGACAGCAGGTGACTGTGCAACCTCTGACACTGACCACCCAGGCCTTTCTCTTCACTCCTTCCCTAAGGCCTTGGAGGCTCTGCCTGTGGCCTTTGGTCTGCTGTTTGAGCTCACAGAACTGGGTGTGGTTAACCCTCCCTTTGTCCTCACCCCCTCCACACACACACAGGGACGCTCTTGCAGACTCCTGGTTTGATGAGGCAGCCCAGGATGTGTCCCCACGTTTCCTCTTTGAGCCCAGGGCCAGTGTATTTCAGGCCGAGTGATTTCATCCAGGGTCTTGTTTCCATTCCATTTTATTTTTAGTCCTCAGGTGCAGTGGGATGAGTCCCTCCTATTCCCCAGGTGATGGCTGGCTGTCATCATTGGTCCTGGCTAGTCACCTCTTGCTTCATGTATTCCCCCCTCACTCCATTGTCATTTCCACGCCCCCACCCCACAGGCAGCCATTCTAGTATATCCTTTATTTGTGTGTGTTCTTGTGCAGTGCTTTGTAGGCATGGATTTTGGTATTGCAAAGTGTTGCATAGTACACATAGTATTGCATAGTGTTGCCTTATTACTATTTCTGTAACAAACTGAATGTGTTACTTAATGTTTTTGGGGACAGGGTTAATGGATAAAACATGTTGGAGTGTGGTGGCACCTTAAGAGTTTATTGAGAATCTCTGCATTAATGATTATGAAAGTGACTGCACGTTTTCACTGACTCTTATTTCCTGAACATAAACTCAAGATCCTGGACCACGGACATGTGGGAATAGCAAGAGAACTAAAATTAGAGCTTGTCACATCTCCAGACTCCACTTTTAGTTCTCTTGCTATTTCCACCACATCTTTCATTACTTCCTCCACTAAAGTAGTTGAACTCTCAAAGCCATCCATGTGGGCTGGAATCAACTTCTTGATGATGGATGAAGCCACTTCCTTGTGGCTGGAACCAACTTCTGTGTTTCCTAAAATGGGGATAGCAATAGCACCTACTCTCTAAAATTTTTGTGGGCTGGGTGCAGTGGCTCACGCCTGTAATCCTAACACTTTGGGAGGCCGAAGTGGGAGGACCACGAGGTCAGGAGATCGAGACCATCCTAGCTAACACAATGAAACCCCGTCTCTGCTAAAAATACAAAAAATTAGCTGGGTGTGGTGGCATGTGCCTGTCGTCCCAGTTACTTGGGAGGCTGAGGCAGGAGAATCACTTGAACCTGGGAGGTGGAGGTTGCAGTGAGCCAAGATCATGCCACT
>NW_012103142.1:3797287-3798387 GCF_000951045.1 Mandrillus leucophaeus | reverse complement strand
TGAGTTCTTCTAAGATCAAGAAAATGTATTATTAAATAGCACCATTGTGTCCAGTCGGAAAAGTTTCAGCGTATGAACGTACTTTTTTTTTTTTTTTTTTTTTTGAGACGGAATCTCCCAGGCTCTCTCTCAGGCTGGAGTGTAGTGGTGGGATCTCGGCTCACTGCAAGCTCTGCTCCCGGGTTAATGCCATTCTCCTGCCTCAGCCTCCTGAGTAGCTGGGACTACAGGCACCCGCCACCACGCCCAGCTAGTTTTTTGTATTTTTAGTAAAGACAGGTTTTCCCTGTGTTAGCCAAGGTGGTCTCGATCTCCTGACCTTGTGATCTGCCCGCCTCGGCCTCCCAAAGTGCTGGAATTACAGGCGAGAGCCACCGCGCCTGGCCTGAACGTACTTTTAAAACATATTTCTGCTGCCAGGCGCGGTGACTTACGCCTGCCTGTAATCTCAGCCCTTTGGGAGGCCAAGGTGGGTGGATCACTTGAAGTCAGGAGTTTGAGACCAGTCCAGGCAACATATCGAAACCCTGTCTCTACTAAAAATACAAAAATTGGGCATGGTGGCACATGTCTGTAGCCCCAGCTACTTGAGAAATTGAGGCAGGAGAATCACTTGAACCCAGGAGGCAGAGGTGAGCCGAGATTGCACCACTGCACTCCAGCCTGGGCAACAGAGCAAGACTCTGTCTCAAAACAAAAACAAAAACGAAAACACATGTTTCTGCATAAAAGCACTGTTTGCATGTCATATTCTCCTTCTATTGAGTAGCAACACAATTCATCCTCTAAACAAAAAATGCTAATTATACTTTGCTAAAACATATCTCCAAATATAGACTTAATAAAATTTTAATAAATGCTTTAATAAAATGCTTTTCTCAAAAAAGAAAATAAAAAGGGTCCTGCCATTTGTAAGTAGATTGCTTCTTTCAAAAGGCAAATGCCATTAAATGGCATTTTATCCTGGAGGTGTGTAGTCCACCTGTTCTGTGCCCCTGAACCACCACCTGTTGCCAATGTGTCTGCAGCCAACAGGGCTAGCCCTAGTAGCACGGTGCCCCACCCTACACCACTGCCCCACCCTGATACTGAAACTGCAG
>NW_012103142.1:3793362-3795787 GCF_000951045.1 Mandrillus leucophaeus | reverse complement strand
AAAAAAAAAAAAAAAAATTTATGAATATCAAATGAGTTAATACAAGTGAAGAGTGCCTGGCACTACTAGTGCTCAGTAAACATTGTTTTTGGATGCTTTTTTTTTTTTTTAAGGCCTTTTAATAGCCCAATGAGGTAATATAATTAGTTCCCTTTTACAGATGAAGAGAACAAGGTCCAGGGAACAAAGTAACTTGCCCAGGCTTGCATCATGATACTGCCAGAAGCCAAATCTAGATCTTCAGATCCCGAGACGGTCATAGGACCTCGATCCCCATGTGTTCCCTAATCCCGATCTGGGTGACGAGCGGTCACCCACAGGCTGCTGGAGATGAATCCCGGCCTGGGTGGCCTTCAGTCCTCCTTGGTCCTTCTCCCGCACTGTGACCTTGACACCCGCTGGCCATTTCTGAGAAAGAACCTGCCTTCTCCAGGGCTTTCGTGGGTGTCCATGTTCACCAAGCAGCCTCTCAAGTGATGTGAATCCTAGCGCCACGCCTGTTAGTAGCACATATGCATGGTAGATACGTGCTGGAAAAGCAGGAGCCCTAGGAGCCTGCCTTGGGTTCTAGTCCTAGCCATCCATTGCCTCACCCTGGGGTCTCATTTTCTATCTCTAAGCTTCAGTTTCCACATTTGCACAATGGGGATAGGAACTTTTCTATGAGGATCAAGTAGGTTTTAGGAGAATATTCCAATCTTGATCAAATACTAACATTCGCCTGACCCCTGCAGAACAATCCCTGCTTGTTGTACAGCCTGATGCCACTTCAGATGAACCATCACCCACTGTACGCACTGAACATTTTCCTCTCCTCTCCAGGAAGATCATCCTCTGGATCTGCCCTCCTCACAACGGCCTTATTGCTCTTCTGGAGTCACCGAATCCTAGAGTATCGGTGCTGGAAAAGACCTCGAGGACCATCTAGTCCCAGTGTGGCAGACTTATCTCCTTATCAAGGACCCCCGCTGCCTAAAGCAGTGGTTGAGACTCAGTCATTGCTCCCCTCACTGCAGGGTGCAGCGTGAAGAGGGGACAGATCATCCTGTGAGTTACGGGCCACCTTCAGCCCAAATACCCCCTTTCTCAGATGGGTAAACTGAGTAAATGATGATCCCAACTTCCTTCACCTGATCCTCGCTTCAGGGCTACCGGGAGATATGAACCCCATGTTGGCACAGGAGATGGGTGGGTATGCCACCTTCCCCTTGGGCAGAGCCCTATGGGGGTCACATCTCAAGTGATTACTTACAACCATCAAACAGTTAGGGTTTACTGGAGGATGTCTTTGTCTTTTTGACATCCTGTAGAATTATGCTAACAGATTTTGGGAAACAATTTGCCCACAATCTCCGTGACTTCATCCTTTGTTTTTTGTTGTTGTTGTTTTGTTTTGTTTTTTGAGACAGGGTCTTGCTCTTTGCCCAAAATCTACGTGACTTCATCCTTTGTTTTTGTTTTTGTTTTTGAGACAGGGTCTTGCTCTTCACTCAGGTTGGAGTACAGTGGCGCCATCACAGCTCACTGCAGCCTTGACCTTCCAGGCTCAAGTGATTCATGTGCCTCAGCCTTCCAAGCAGCTGAGATTACAAGCATGCACCACCACGCATGGTTTTTTTTCTTTTTTTCTTTTTTTTTTTTGAGACAGAGTCTTGCTCTGTTGCCCAGGCAGGAGTGCAGTGGCGCAATCTCGGCTCACGGCAACCTCTGCCTCCCGGGTTCAAGTGATTCTTCTGCCTCAGCCTCCCAAGTACCTGGGACTACAGGTGTCCCCCAACCATGCCCAGCTAATTTTTATATTTTTAGTAGAGACGGGGTTTCACCATATTAATCGGGCTGGTCTTGAACTCCTGACCTCGTGATCCACTGGCCTCGGCCTCCCAAAGTACTGGGATTACAGGCATGAGCCGCTGCACCCGGCCATGCCTGGCTCCTTTTTGTATTTTTAGTAGAGACAGGGTTTCACCATGTTGGCCAGGCTGATCTCGAATGTCTGGCCTCAAGTGATTTTAGGAGGCCTGCCTCAGCCTCCTAAAGTGCTGGGATTACAGACGTGAGCCACAGCACATGGCCTTGATTTTTGTATTTTTTGTAAAAAATGCAATTTTGCCGTGTTGCCAGGGTGACTTCACCCATTTTCCATGCATAATTTTAACACTGGAGTGTACTTTAGCCAGTGAAATGTGCATGCTTACTTCTTTTAGGAAAAAATGGAAATATTTGCTGGGAACCCCAAGACAGTTGCCACAGGAAAGACCAGAAGAAAGCAAAAACAAAAACAGGGTAAGGAGCATCCTTTAAAGTGAGGGGAGGCTGAGCTCATGCCTATAATCCCAGCACTTTGGGGGGCCAAGGTGGGCAGATCACTTGAGGCCAGGAGTTCGAGACCAGCCTTAGCAACATAGCCAAACCCTGTATCTAATAA
>NW_012103142.1:3788186-3790287 GCF_000951045.1 Mandrillus leucophaeus | reverse complement strand
AGATTACAAGCATGCACCACCACGCATGGTTTTTTTTCTTTTTTTCTTTTTTTTTTTTGAGACAGAGTCTTGCTCTGTTGCCCAGGCAGGAGTGCAGTGGCGCAATCTCGGCTCACGGCAACCTCTGCCTCCCGGGTTCAAGTGATTCTTCTGCCTCAGCCTCCCAAGTACCTGGGACTACAGGTGTCCCCCAACCATGCCCAGCTAATTTTTATATTTTTAGTAGAGACGGGGTTTCACCATATTAGTCGGGCTGGTCTTGAACTCCTGACCTCGTGATCCACTGGCCTCGGCCTCCCAAAGTACTGGGATTACAGGCATGAGCCGCTGCACCCGGCCATGCCTGGCTCCTTTTTGTATTTTTAGTAGAGACAGGGTTTCACCATGTTGGCCAGGCTGATCTCGAATGTCTGGCCTCAAGTGATTTTAGGAGGCCTGCCTCAGCCTCCTAAAGTGCTGGGATTACAGACGTGAGCCACAGCACATGGCCTTGATTTTTGTATTTTTTGTAAAAAATGCAATTTTGCCGTGTTGCCAGGGTGACTTCACCCATTTTCCATGCATAATTTTAACACTGGAGTGTACTTTAGCCAGTGAAATGTGCATGCTTACTTCTTTTAGGAAAAAATGGAAATATTTGCTGGGAACCCCAAGACAGTTGCCACAGGAAAGACCAGAAGAAAGCAAAAACAAAAACAGGGTAAGGAGCATCCTTTAAAGTGAGGGGAGGCTGAGCTCATGCCTATAATCCCAGCACTTTGGGGGGCCAAGGTGGGCAGATCACTTGAGGCCAGGAGTTCGAGACCAGCCTTAGCAACATAGCCAAACCCTGTATCTAATAAAAATACAAAAATTAGTTGGGCATGGTGGCACACACCCATAATCTCAGTTCATTGGGAAGCTGAGGCGGGAAAATCACTTGAACCCAGGAGGTAGAGGTTGTAGTGAGCCAAGATCACACCACTGCATTCCAGCCTGGGTGACAGGGCAAGACCTTGTCTCAAAAAATAAAAAAAAATAAAAAAAAGTGAAGGGAAAGCCCAGAATGATAGCACTTACATGCTGGCAAATCCACGGACGGTGCATACTCAATGTCCCTGGGGGAGCAAAACTCAGGGGCCAACACCCCTTACCTAATCAGGTGGTTTATTCACAAACTGTTCACTCCCAGAACTTCAGGATGGGGCAAGCCACAAAGCAGGATGTCTTCAGTGGCGAATGTTTAAGTACTTCAGGGGAAATACCGTATCATGGGCTTTTCAGGGACAGGTATCTGTGACCCACCCGTGTACAACGCCTCTGTAGTCCTGATATTCTGGTGCTGGGCTTGGACTCAAGCTGTGGGTTTCAACCCAGCTTAACCTTATCTGCATGACCTTGGGGAAGGCACTTCCTCTTTCTGGAATTCAGTTGTCTCGTTTGCAAAGTGGGACCATGATATCATCTCTACAACACCCTCTAAACACAAATGAAGAAACTTCCCATACCAAGCACCCAGAATAAAGAAAACAGGCTAGAAAAACCAGAAGCTATCGGGTCACTTTTTTCCTTTTTCTGCTTATATGTGCTCTCCAATTTTTCTACCATGGTCATGGGCTACCTTTGAATTATTATAAAAGTGAGTAATTAAAGGGGGTGGAGCAGAGCTGATAATGTGAAGGAAAACGCTGAGCCTGGCAACTTTCAGGGCCCTCCTCTGTGCCAGGCACAGTTGTTGATGCTTACCTATGTGACTTCATCTTTTTGTCCCAACAAGCCTGAAAGGGAGGCATATGGCTGCCACTTCCAGCTGGGGAGACTGAGGTTCTCGAAGGAGTCAAGCCCTCACTATTACGAGAGCCCGAGGTGATGGTGCTGTACTAGGAAGGGGCACACAGATGTGTGGCGGCAGCAGCAAGGTGAGCACTGCCACTCCGAGACAGCAGAGCTTCCTCTCTCTGCTGAGACACTAACTCAGAGCCTCTGAGAAAAGCCTTCCCCACTGGTGATCTGCTAGGAACCTGCTCCCGGGGAACCTGCTCTGAGTTCTTCTAAGATCAAGAAAATGTATTATTAAATAGCACCATTGTGTCCAGTCGGAAAAGTTTCAGCGTATGAACGT
>NW_012103142.1:3784364-3787075 GCF_000951045.1 Mandrillus leucophaeus | reverse complement strand
ACCTGTTGCCAATGTGTCTGCAGCCAACAGGGCTAGCCCTAGTAGCACGGTGCCCCACCCTACACCACTGCCCCACCCTGATACTGAAACTGCAGTTGATGGGGTAACGCTCTGAGCCACCCAGAGGAATGAGGCAGACAAGCTCTGCCTCAAAAAAGTCTCAAAAAAAGCCAGTGCAATTCTCAGGATCACAGGTATCTGCCTGTTGCTCAAGACTCCCAACCTGGCCACAGTGAGGGTAGTGAGTGAGAGAAGAGTGGAAAGCAGACAGCCTGTAGGGCTGGCTCGGGCACAAACCGCTGGTGAATCAGACCTGAATTGATTCCTGGAGCCAAGTACTGTTTGCCATCTGTCTGAGGCTTTATCTGCCAGGGAGATGGGCAAGTGGCCAGAGCCCTCTCAGGGTGAGGGGTTGAACAGCCAGGCTCTGGCACACTGCCATACCAGATGTCATGACTGGTCACTCAGAAAGAGCACTGGATGGGGTGGCAGGAGGCCGAGCCCCTGGAGATGGCCCCCCTACGCTCCCTGAGTCTCAGCCACCCCCTCCTCCTCCCTGGGCCTCAGGCTCTTCATCTGTAGCATGAAGGTGTGGGCAGTATAAGGACTTCTCCCACTATGGCTGCAGAGGGCTCACAGGCACTTGGTTGAGTTAAAAATACATACACATCTAACAATTTTTAAGTTTTCTGGTTTTTTTCCCCACATAAAGCCTATTCAACCAAATGTCTATAAACATGTTGGGGTGATGTTCTTCTGTTGTTTGTGCTTCTAAGTTGTTTGTGGGGTGGACCTTCCTATCCTGTCACCTCGGGGATTGCAAAATAAAGTGTTAAAAAATGTTACCATTTGTACTTCTCTGTACAACCAAAATAACAAAAGGAAATTGGATTTTTCCTGTCTTTATAAGCCAATACTATCTATTAGAACCTATACTTTTTATAGTTGTACCATTTTTAAGCTGTTTTATGTATGCTACATAAGATTTCATTCCAAAAATTTTAACTATATTTAAAGTTTGAAAATCATCATCCCTGGCTGGGTGTGGTGGCTCACGCC
Organism: Mandrillus leucophaeus; assembly: GCF_000951045.1. Lineage (NCBI taxonomy): Eukaryota > Metazoa > Chordata > Mammalia > Primates > Cercopithecidae > Mandrillus > Mandrillus leucophaeus. Next base: position 3,786,016 of record NW_012103142.1, on the reverse strand, counting down.
TGTAATCCCAACACTTTGGGAGACCGAGGTGGGCAGATCACCTGAGGTCAGGAGTTCCAGACCAGCCTGGTCAACATGGTGAAACACCATCTGTACTAAAAAAACAAAAATTGGCCAGGTGCAGTGGCTCACGCCTGTAATCCCAGCACTTTGGGAGGCCAAGGCGGGCAGATCACATGGTCAGGAGATCGAGACCATCCTGGCTAACATGGTGAAAACCCATCTGCCCATCTCTACTGAAAATACAAAAAATTAGCCGGGCGTGGTGGCGGGTGCCTGTAGTCCCAGCTACTAGGGAGGCTGAGGCAGGAGAACGGCATGAACCCAGGAGGTGGAGCTTGTAGTGAGCTGAGACTGCACCACTGCACTACAGCCTAGGTGACAGAGCAAGACTTGGTCTCAAAAAAAAAAAATTAGCCAGATGTGGTGGTGGGCACCTGTAATCCCAGTTACTCAAGAGGCTGAGGCATGAGAATTGCTTGAACCCGGGAGGCAGAGGTTGCAGTGAGCTGAGATCATGTCATTCTACTCCAGCCTGGGCAATAAAGTAAGACTCAGTCTCAAAAAAAAAAAAAAGAAAAGAAAAAGGAAATCATCATCCCTGATGATCTCTAAGGTCCCTGTAGCTCTGACATTCTACTAGTCTACCTACCATTCTAAAGCTCTGAACAAATTCATAGGGCTTTACACCTGTCAACATGGAATCTTTTAGTTTCCTGCCTTTGTGTTTTTATGCACCTGGCTCTTCATATATCCAACTTCCTATCCAAATCCCATTCTTCGAGCACTTCAGTAAAACTCCTTCCTCACAAAGCACTTAACATGGGTCTTGGATCTAAGCCTTGGTTTCAAAATAGTTTGTAACAGAGCCTCCCTCAAGTGGTTAGGTTCAAGTGAGTGGGTGGTATGTAAAATGCTTAGCAAAATGCTGATACATACAGCTCAAGTATCAGTAATTATCATTACCCTTATCTTTGTTAATGTGTTATTATTGTCATGGTGGAAAAGTCAATGCAGACTCAATTCCTGAAGAGATGTGCAACCTCAGGCAAAAAGTCTGGCCCATTCTTGATGGGGTAGTACTGCCTCCTAGTGGGTGGCTGAGCATTTTTTTTTTTGAGACGGTCTCACTCTGTCACCCAGGCTGGAGTGCAGTGATGCAATCACAGCTCACTGCAACCTTGATTTCCCAGACTCAAGCGGTCCTCCCACATCAGCCTCCAGAGTAGCTGGGATAACAGGCACGTGCTACCACACCCGGCTGATTTTTTATTTTTAATAGAGACAAGGTCTTGCTATGTTGCCCAGACTGACTCCTGAGCTCAAGCAATCCTCCCACCTTCGCCTCTTAACGTGCTGAGATTTCAGGCATGAGCCAGTGTCCCCAGCCAATTTTTTTTTTTTTTAGATGATTGTCACACTGGCCAGGAAGCTTAACTGGCTGTAGGGTGAAGAGGACAAAGATATTAAATGTCTGGCACACAAAGAATCGCCCATGCCCACAAGACTGAATCCGTTACAGGTATAAAATATAAGAAGTGTTTTAAATTTTTCAAAACCTGGCTGGGCGTGGTGGCTCACGCCTGTAATCCCAGCACTTTGGGAGGCCGAGGCAGGTGGATCACCTGAGGTCAGGAGTTCAAGACCAGCCT
>NW_012103142.1:3781554-3782659 GCF_000951045.1 Mandrillus leucophaeus | reverse complement strand
AAAAAAAAAAAAAAAAAAAAAAATTGCTAGGCATAGTTGTGTGGGCCTGTAGTCCCAGCTATTCAGGAGGTGAGGCAGGAGGATCACTTAAGCCCAGGAATGCTTACAATCGTATAAGCCTTCAGCCAGTCATAACCTTGCTGGTGGAGGGTCTTCCCTCAGTGTTGATGGCTGCTGACCAGGATTTCGGTTGCTGAAGGCTGGGGTGGCTGTGGCAATTTCTTAAAATAAGACAATAATGAGGTTTGCCACATTAACTGACTCTTCTTTTCACAAGATGTCTCTGTAGCATGTGATACTATATGCATCTTACCCACAGTAGAACTTCTTTCAAAGTTGGAGTCAATGCTCTGAAACTCTGCCATTGCTCTTTCAACTAAGTTTATGCAATATTCTAAATCTTTTGTTGTCATTTCAACAATGTGCACAGCACCTTCACAATAGATTCCATCTCAAGAAACCACTCTTTGCTCATCCACTGAAACAAGTCTTCATCCGTTCAAGTTTTATCAGAGATTACAGCAATTCCGTCACATCTGTAGGCTCCGTTTTTAGTTCTCTTGCTATTTTTTCCATCACATCTGTCATTACTTCCTCCACTGAAGTCTCGAACTCCTCAGTCATCCATCTGGGTTGGAATCAACTTCTTCCAAATTGCTAATGTTGATATTTTGACCACCTCCCATGAATCGCAAGTGTTGTTAATGACATGTAGAGCAGGGAATCCTTTCCAAAAGATTTTCAGTTTACTTTGCCCAGATCTATCAGAGGAATAAATATCTATAGCAGTATAGCCTTATGAAATGTGTTTCTTAATAAGATGTGAAAGCTGAAATGACTCCTTGATCCATAGGCTGCAGAGTGGATGTTGTGTTTGCAGGTATGAAACCACTAATCTCCTTGTACATCTCCAGCAGAGCTCTTGCATAACCAGGTGTATTGTCAATGAGCAGTAATACTTTGAAATAAATCTTTTTTGGGCAGGTCTCAACAGTAGGCTTAAAATATTCAGTAAACCTGGCTGGGCACAGTGGATGCCACCTGTAATCCTAGCACTTTGGAAGGCTGAAGCAGGCGGATCACTTGAGGTTAGGAGTTCAAGACC
>NW_012103142.1:3774243-3781209 GCF_000951045.1 Mandrillus leucophaeus | reverse complement strand
TTTATAGGGCATAGGCAGAGTAAATTTAGCACAATTGAGGGTCTTGAGAATTTCAGGACGATAAATGAGCATTGGCTTCCACCAGCTGCATTAGTCCTCAACGAGAGTTAGCCTGGGTGGGGCGTGGAAGCTCCATGCCTGCAATTCCAGCACATTGGGAGGCCAGGGAACCCAGGAGTTCAGGAGTTTGGAGAGATGGGGTCTCACCAGGCTGGTCTCCTGGGCAACATGGTGAGACCCCATCTCTACAAAAAATTTTTACAAATCAGCCGGGCATGGTGGCATGTACCTATGGTCCCAGCTACTCGGGAAGCTGAGTCAGGAGAATCGCTTGAGCCCAGGTTGAGCCGTGTTTGTGCCACTGCACTCCAGCCTCAGCCACAGAGCAAGACCCTGTCCCAAAAACAAAACAAAAACCAAGAGTTAAGACTGTCCTTTGAAGCTTTGAAACCAGGCATTGGCTTCTCCTCTCTAGCTATGAAAGTCCCAGATGGCATCTTGTTCCAATGGAAGGCTTTTTTCTACAATGAAGATGTTTAGTGTAGTCACCTTCATTCGTTATCTTAGGTAGATCTTCTGGATAACTTGCAGCTTCTACATCAGCACTTGCTGCTTCACCTTGCACTTTTTTTGTTGTTGTTGGTTTGCTTTTTTTTTGAGACAGAGTCCTGCTCTGCCACCCAGACTGGAGTGCAATGACATGATCTTGGTTCACTGTAACCTCTGCCTCCTGGGTTCAAGCAATTCTCCTGCCTTGGCCTCCCAAGTAGCTGGGATTGCAGGTGTGCACCACCACGTCCAGCTAATTTTTGTATTTTTAGTAGAGACGGCGTTTTGCCATGTTGGCCAGGCTGCTCTCAAACTCCTGACCTCAGGTGATCTACCCACCTCAGCCTTCCAAAGTGCTGGAATTACAGGCGTGAGCCACTGCGCCCAACTCACCTTGTACTTTTTTATGTTATGGAAATGGCTTCTTTCCTTAAACCTCATGAACCAACCTCTGCTAGCTCCAAAGTTTTCTTCAATATGGCTGTTTCACTTATTCATGTATTCACTGAAGTAGCACTTTTCATTTTCTTCAAGAAATTTTCCTCTGCATTCACAACTCAGCTGGCTGTTTGGCAGAAGAGGCCTAGCTTTCGGTGTATCTAGGCTTTTGACATGCTTTCCTCACTAAGCTTACTCCTTTTCAACTTTTGATTTAGTGTGAGAGATGTGTCACTCTTCCTTTCATCTGAATACTTAAGAGGCCATTGTAGGGTTATTAATTAGCCTAATTTCAATATTGTTTCTCAGGGAATAGGGAGGCCCGACGACAGAGTAGAGGAGTAAGGGCTGGTTGGTGAGGCAGGCAGAACACACATTTATCTTTATTACTTTATTTTTGAGGTGGAGTCTCACTCTGTCACCGAGGCTGGTGTGCAGTGGCATGATCTAAGTTCACTGCAGCCTCCCCCTCCAGGGTTCAAGCAATTCTCCTGCTTCAGCCTCCAGAGTAGCTGGGACTACAGGCACCCGCCACCACGGCCAGCTAATTTTTGTAATAACACACAAATTTATCTATTCAGTTGACCATCTTGTATTGGTGTGGTTCACAGAACCCCCCGCCACCCACAAATCACAATAGTAACATCAAAGATCACTTATCATCATAACAAGTATAGTAATAATCATGAAAAAGTTTGGTCAGGCATAATGGCTCACACACATAATCCCAATGGGAGGCGAGGGCAGGCAGACTGCTTGAGTCAAGAACTTGAGACCAGCATGGGCAACATGGTGAAACCCTGTCTCTAAAATAAATACGAAAAATCAGCTGGGTGTGGTGGTCTGTACCCATATCCCAGCTACTCAGGAGGCTGAGGTGGGAGGATCAATTGAACCTGGGAGGTTGAGGTTGCAGTGAGCAGAGATTGCATCACTACACTCCGGCCTGGGCAACAGGCGGAGGCTCTGTCTCAAAACAAAAAGTCTGAAATATTCCAGGAATTAACCAAATGTGACACAGAGATACAAAGTGAGCACGTGCTGTTGGAAAAATAATGCCAAACACTTGCTTGATGCAGTGCTGCCACAAATCTTCAATTTGTGAAAAACACAATTATCTTTGAAGTACAAAAAAAGGAATGCCTGTATTAATCCTCATTAACTCCAAGATAGGTACATCATTACACCACCCGTGTTAAAACGGGAGTTATTTGACATAACAACTTTAAGGCCCAGTTTATGTGTGAAAAATATCACACTTCGGTTCAGCAGTCTGTTTGTCCTGCTATGTTATCCCCACTTCTCTGGCTTTTTTCTCCTCTTATTACAGTCAAATAACTTTTCTATCATGACTTTCTGACTCGAGTCTCCACGGTGGTTTTCTACATGTGCCTCCACTCTTTTCCCGTACACTCTTAATTTTCCAGTAGGCACATGAAAGCACAAAATGGCTTCAAGTGGGTTCAAGCGTCTGACTTACATCTTTTTTTTTTTTTTTTGAGATGGAGTCTCGCTCTGTCGCCCAGGCTGGAGTGCAGTGGCACAGTCTCAGCTCATTGCAACCTCCTTCCCCCTCCTGGGTTCAAGCAATTCACTTGCCTCAACCTCCTGAGTAGCTGGGATTACAGGCGCCCGCCACCACGCCCGGCTAGTTTTTGTATTTTTAGTAGAGACGGGGTTTTGCCATGTTGGCCAGGCTGATCTCAAACTACTGACCTCAGATGATCCACCCGCCTTGGCCTCCCAAAGTGCTGGGATTACAGGTCTGAGCCACCATGCCCCGGCCTGACTTACATCTTCTGGCACACTCATATCTGATATTTACATACAGAACGTTTATTTTATAAACTGTTTTTTGTGTATTTTTATATTATTGTTAAGGCTTTGCATTTCTATAATCCATATAGAAAATGGATTTCACTTCAGAAGAGTCAAGGGTCATTACCAAATTTTTTTTTTTTTTTTTTTTTTTTACAAAAAAGGGGCCCATGTCTGATTAAGTCAAGACCATTTTTCCTCTCTGAGCTTCTTGAGTACTGGGAGATAATTCCAATGTCACAAGGTTGATGGAAAAAAAAAGCATCATTCATGTGCTTGGCATCTATTAATTCTACTTCAGTTTTCTTCCTATCTGGTTGGCTACTTTTTCTCTCCTACACCTTGCTCAGGGGATATCCCCAGTACTGGCAATATGAGTGTGTTTAACAAAGGAGCAAAGGAAAGCATTTTCTGGTGACAAGTCTCATCTGGCTGTTCGGTGACACCAAGGCACACGCCCGGGAAACTGGTAGTTTCCAGTCTGGCACCACAGCCTCTAGAGAAACAGCACTAGGCACCTTTCCCAGCAAGTTTATGGAGCAAAAACAGGGATGGGCAGGTATCAGGCAGCAGGGGCCCAGGCTGAGGGCAGAGATGTGGCTTGTTTCCTATCTAGGCATGCCTGGGGAGAATTAGGGTAAAAAGGCAAACAGCAGGTCAAGGTAGCTTATTTGGGTCAAGGTTGAAGATTGCAGCCTGAGACACACTTCCAGGTTGCCTTGGAGAATATTCCATCAAAGGACAGGCTCAAGTTTTTACAGAAAAAAGGATGAATCAGAAGACAGGTGATTACAAAAGTTGTTCGTCAGGAATGCTCATTGGTTTACAGAAATAACATTGGTTAGTGATTGGCTATCCACTGTTGAATTTTAGGACGATGGCATTTTATGGTACTTGGCATCACAGTCTAGAATCCACATGGCAAGTGACTTCAAGAGGTAATTATTTAGCTCAAGGAGGGAGTGAAGACAGGACTGCTGTTAAATGCCTCTCTGGTCCTAATAATTTAAAAGGAATCACATTCCTCAGATTAAAGGGTGTTTTTCTTCCTTACGACAGACTGGGTCAAAGTGACCAACTGCACTTCTGTGGGATCAGAAACAGACTTTAATCTTGACTGCCCAGGCAGGATTGCAGTGGCACGATCTCAGCTCACTGCAACTTCCGCCTCCCAGGTTCAAGCAATTCTCCTGTCTCAGCCTCCCCAGTAGCTGGGACTACAGGCATGCTCCACCACGGCCAGCTAATTTTTTTTTTTTTTTTTTAGTAGAGATGGGGTTTTGCCATGTTGGTAAGGCTGGTCTCGAACTCCTGACCTCAAATGATCCGCCCGCCTGGGCCTCCCAAAGTGCTGGGATTACGAGCATGAGCCACCGTGCTCCAAGTGATTCCAATGTGCAGCAACGGGGAGAGAAGACAGCATGAATACCCTGTGAAGTATATTGTTATCCCCCAACTTTTCTTTTTTTTTTTTTTTTTTTTTTTTTGAGACGGAGTCTCGCTCTGTCGCCCAGGCTGGAGTGCAGTGGCCAGATCTCAGCTCGCTGCAAGCTCCACCTCCCGGGTTTACACCATTCTCCTGCCTCAGCCTCCCGAATAGCTGGGACCACAGATGCCCGCCACCTCGCCCGGCTAGTTTTTTGTATTTTTTAGTAGAGACGGGGTTTCACCATGTTAGCCAGGATGGTCTTGATCTCCTGACCTCGTGATCCGCCCGTCTCGGCCTCCCAAAGTGCTGGGATTACAGGCTTGAGCCACCGCGCCCGGCCGCCCCCCAACTTTTCAAACAAGGAAACTAAGGAAGTGATTTGCCCTCAGCACACAGCCAAAAAACAAAAATTTGAACTCAAGGCAGCCTCATTGGAAACACAGTTTTAAAACAGCTATCTAGCAGTTTTAACCCACACCATTTTTCCTACCTGCCTATCCCTTCAGAATCCCCTTTCTTAACATATGCCCAAACTTGTCTGTCCACAAATGTCCCTCTTGACCTTGGACCACTCGATTCAGTAGTCCCCCTTCCGCACTCTTCGAAACTGGACAGATTCAAAAGTGGTTAAGGAGGAGCAAGGTCAGTGGAAGTACACTCCCAGCAGGCAAATTAGGGTCATTTCTGCCTGCCCAGCACCCAAAGGAGCCATTCTTAAGCCATTAGCTGAGTGCTTACTGCATGCCAACACAAGCCTGCACAGAACACCTATTATTTACTGAGCGGTGTGCTATGCCCTGTGTTGACTGGTTTACTTGCATTACACTATATTCTTGATATTAACAATAGGGAATAGTTGCTTCCTATTATAACCATTTTACAGATGAGAAAAATGAAAACCCAGAGATTACACAACTGGCCCAAAGTCACAGAGCTGTAAGGAAGCAAGGATTCAAATCTGGGCTGCTGTTTCCAAGCCTCATGGCCTTAACATTACACTGCTCCCTATAACAAGCCCTGGATTTGCTGTTGAGGCACCAGAGCCCTTCTCTGCCACTGTGTCCCTGTATGACCTTGAACAAATCCACTTTCTCATCTCTAAACACAGAATTTGCACTATCGATTCTGAAGCCCTTTCCAGTTTATCTACACCTGGTCCTGCAACCAAATTTACAGTTCCAGCTCAATTACCACTGGGCTGAGAAGTTAGACAACTTGCCAAGCCCCTCTGAACTTAAATCTCTTCCTCAATAAATGGAGTTGCTCACATCAACCTTACTACTAACACCCTTTTGAATCATTTTATTCCTGCCAACTGCTGTCATACCCAAGAGCTGGCATTGGTTCAGGTACCAGTCTTGGATGACACACAGAGTAAGTAAAAACCTTTCCTTCCATCCACTTCTGTTGAGAATTAATCAAAATTATTTGAGGAAAGGAATGGAGCTTTCTTCCAGGTCAACAGTTTGCCAGCTGCTGTAGAGAGCTTGGTTTTGTTTTTGTTTTTTGTTGTTTTTGAGACAGGGCCTCACTCTGTCACCCAGGCTGGAGTGCAGTGGCACAATCTGCGCTCACTGCAACCTCTACCTCCTGGGCTCAAAGCGATCCTCCCACCTCAGCCTCCTGAGTAGCTGGCACTACAAGCACATGCCACCATGCCCAGCTAATTTTTGTACTTTTTGTAGAGACGGGGTTTTGCCATGTTGCCCAGGTTGGTCTCCTGAGCTCAGGCAATCCACCTGCCTCAGGCTCCCAAAATGCTGGGAAGAAAAACAGCTTTAATTACCAAATAAGTGAGCACTTAAATTTGTCTACTTAACTTTGACCACTAGTTTTTCACCAACAACTCAGAAATAAGACACAACAGTCTCCTAACTTGGGCTATCATTTTGAAACAAAAGAGTTCATGAATCTCTGGGGGAAAAAAAAAAAGAGAGAGAGAGAAAAGGTTTGTATACTTTTCTCTGTAAGACTGAAAGCTAATTTAAAAGTCTTCCCTGTTTGATGTTTACCAGTTCTCATCCAAAACTCAATACTCACCAATGTGTTGTCCTAGCATGTCTAACAGTTAAAACTAGAGTGGAAACCCAGTCTACTGTAGCAACAGCAGGTAGTTACAGCTTTCAATCATGCCCACAAGATTAGTTACGTGGACAGACTGAAACAATGCCAACCATTCCACGAGCACGGCTTCATCTTCCCTGACAACAGCAACATTGTTGTATTAAATTGTGCAGCTCTTTGGCATCCCTCAGGACAAAGTTAGGCAGGCCTGTCAATAAACGTCTTGCCAGGCACAGTGGCTCACACCTGTAATCCCAGCACTTTAGGAGGCCAAGGTGGGTGGATCATAAACTCGGGAGTTCGAGACCGGCCTGGCCAACATAGTGAAACCCCATCTCTACTAAAAATACAAAAAATTGGTCGGGCGCAGTGGCTCACGCCTGTAATCCCAGCACTTTGGGAGGCTGAGGTGGGCAGATCACCTGAGGTCATCGGGAGTTCAAGACCAGCCTGAGCAAGATGGAGAAACTCCGCCTCTACTAAAAATACAAAATTAGCCGGGCATGGTGGTGCATGTCTGTAATCCCAGCTACTTGGGAGGCCGAGGCAGGAGAATCGCTTGAAGCTGGGAGGCGGAGGTTGCAGTAAGCCAAGATCGCGCCATTGCACTCCAGCCTGGGCAACAAGAGCAAAACTCCATCTCAAAAAAACAAAAGTTGGCCGAGTAC
>NW_012103142.1:3759645-3773258 GCF_000951045.1 Mandrillus leucophaeus | reverse complement strand
ATACACTATATATACACCTTAGATTTACATGCTTCAGATGTATAAAAAGGAAGCTGATACAATGATTAGCATTTCTATCTGTATAAATACTTGCTCATCATAAATGCATAACTTTTAGAATACACAATTACAGATGAGTTGACATGAGAAAAATACACAAAAGTCTTAAGTTACCTTTATAAAAGACTGGAGGAGGTAATTATTTTCCAGTGTTTGTACAATTTTTTTACTACAAGCATGCTTTATAATTGAGAAGACATGCTCTAAATCCTGACAATCAACGAGTGGCAACAAAATGGCATTTTATGATTGGGATGAGGAAGTTAAAATGTAATGGAACAGAAAACAAGGGTTTTGGAGTCAAGGCTGCCTTGGGTTCTAAACACAATCATTATTTATATTTAGTAGGACACGTAAGACACATGGAACATTTTCTGCCCTTTTAACAAATAACCTCGGGCTGGGTGCGGTGGCTCACGCCTATAATCCCAGCACCTTGGAAGGCGGGTGAATTGCTTGAGGCCAAGAGTCCAAGGACTAACCTGGCCAACATGGCAAAACCCTGTCTCTACTTAAAAATACACCAGATACCTCTCAAGTGGTTCAACAGCACATATGAAAATGGCTCTACCAAAAAAAAAAAAAAATCCTTTATCATCAAAAAATAAAGAAAATGGCTCTCATTTTGCAGAAATGGTGCAACATAGTTTCTTTCCTGACCACTCCAACTGTCTTCACTGAAATGTCCAGCAACCTAAAAGGCAGACACTTTTTTTTTGAGACGGAGTTGTTGCCCAGGCTGGAATGCAATGGCACGATCTCAGCTCACTGCAACCTCCGCCTCCCAGGTTCAAGCGATTCTCCTGGCTCAGCCTCCCCACGGTAGCTGACATTACAGGCATATGCCAACACGCCTGGCTAATTTTTTTTTTTTTTTTTAAGTAGAGATGGGGTTTCTCCATGTTGGTCAGGCTGGTCTCAAACTCCAGACCTCTGGTGATCCACCCGCCTTGGCTTCCCAAAGTGCTCAGATTACAGGTGTGAGCCACAGCGCCTGGCCTAAGGCAGATACTTTCAATGATTCAGTTCTTAGCCCTCTCCTTGTCAGCGTGTTCATACTCCAACTTGCAAAGCACGTGACCTCTTCAAACCTCACTCTTTGAGGCCAATTCCATGTCAAATGGATTGCTATATATTGCCAACTGAAATCTAACCAAGACTGCCAGCTCAATAAACCTGTCCTCATTAAACTCCAAGCAGCTAGAATGAGTGAGCCAGCTATTTCATCGATGCACTCTAATACTCCCAACTTCTTGGTTTTCCTGTTAGTATTAAAGCTGGACAAGTTGTCTTAAACATGCTTGTTCAAGTACATGGCTGAAGGAAAGTAAAAAACCAATCAGATTTGGACCCACTTCAAACTCATGGCTTAAATAAACCATTTTACCTCAAACCTAGTGCAGTTTATATTCTCAATTGTTTCTGCCTCTAAACCCGTATTTCATGATTAAGGCATTTATTTCTTCCTCTTCACCTCAGATTCGTTAGTCTTTCCTTATCATTTGAATGTGAGCTCCGGAATTGGGATGGCCAGTTGCAGTGGCTCATGCCTATAATCCCAACACTTTGGGAAGCCAAGGCTGGGGGGGTCCTTGAGCGTAGCCTGGGCAACAGTGAAATACCATCTCACAAAAAACTGCCTGGGGCTGGGCGCAGTGGCTCACACCTGTAATCCCAGCACTTTGAGAGGCCAAGGTGGGCAGATCATGAGGTCAGGAGATCGAGACCATCCTGGCCAACATGGTAAAACCCTGTCTCTACTAAAATACAAATAAATTAGCCGGGCATGGTGGTGTGCACCTGTAGTCCCAGCTACTCGGGAGGCTGAGGCAGGGGAATTGCTTGAACCCGGGAGGCGGAGATTACAGTAAACCCAGATCATGTCACTGCACTGCCTGGAGGCAGAGCGAGACTCCATCTCAAAAAAAACTAGCTGGATGTAATGGCAAGCATCTGCCACCCAACTGCTCAGGAGGCTGAGGCTGGAGGATCACTTGAGCCCAAGAGGTCAAGGTTGTAGTGAGATATGATGGTGCCACTGCACTCCATCCAACCTAGGTGACAGAGCAAGAATGTGCTTCAAAAATACAAAAATTTAAAAACTGGGGTGAGACGAGGCATGGTGGCTCATACCTATAATCACAGTTCTTCGGGAGGCCAAGGCAGACAGATAACTTGAGGTCAGGAGTTCCAGATCAGCCTGGCCAATAGGCTGAAACACCGTTCTCTACTAAAAACACAAAACTAGCCAGGCATGGCGGCTCATACCCGTAATCCCAGCTACTCCGGAGGCTGAGGCAGGATAATCACTTGAACCTGGGAAGCAGAGGTTGCAGTGGGCTAACATCACACCATTGCACTCCAGCCTGGGTGACAGAGAGACTCCGTCTCAAAACCAACCAACCAACCAACAAAAAAAAACAACTGGGGTGAAAATGAATTGCTAAAGGTCAACAGCCTAAACTTGTACTCCAGTCAAACACAAATATTATATAGATTTTTATTTCTAGATATTGAGCTGGTGTTACGATTTATCACCATATCCCATTCCTAAGTGGCTTGTGTCATGGTCTTTTGACATGTGAGGAAAATATGAAAAAATTAAATGACAAATCAACATTCCAATTTGTATTTATAAAATACTTTCATTGAAAACATAACATAGGTAGTTTTATCTAAACTAAAAATAAATGTAACTATGAGATTCTGGTGGCAGAGAGCCAGCTGGACGAGGTGTTTAAAAGTTACCAGCTGCCTGAGCTTAAGATTTAGAATTGTTTCCCAAAGGAGTTATTCTTTCAAAAATGAAACTTCTAGGCTGGGCGCAGTGGCTTATGCCTGTAATCCCAGCACTTTGGGAGGCCGAGGCAGGCAGATCACTTGAGATCAGGAGTTCAAGACCAGCCTGGCCAACACGGTGAAACCCTGGCTCTACTAAAAATACAAAAATTAGCTGGGCGTGGTGGCACGTGCCTGTAGTCCCAGCTACTCGGGAGGCTGAGGCAGGAGAATCACTTGAACCCACAAGGCGAAGGTGGCAGTGAGCCGAGATCAAGCCACTGCACTCCAGCCTGGGTAACAGATTCCATCTCAAAAAAAAAATTTAAATAAAAAATAAATTTCTATGTCTCAAGACTTATACAACGTTTTTTTTTTTTTAATACTCGAAGATTTCCTTCTCCAAATGACCAATATAAATTGCACATCTCCACCCCACCCCCTCCCGCCGCTGCCCTGCTCCAGGCAGCATTAGGCAACACCTTCAATAGCATTCCCCTTAGGTTGACATTTTGGGGCTTTGTGAGCAAATAAAAAAACAGTAAATGCTAAATTGGCCAGGGCAAGGTGACTCAGGCCTGTAATTCCAGCACTTTGGGAGGCTGAGGCAGAAGGATCGCTTGAGGAGTTCCAGACCAGCCTGGGAAACATAACCACATCTCTTAAAAAACTATTTTTGTGGTGTGTGACTGTAGTCCTAGCTGCTTGGGAGACTGAGGTGGGAGGAATGCTTGAGCCCAAGAGGCCAAGGCTGCAGTAAGCCATGGCAACACTGGTCTCAAAAAACAAAACACAAACAAGAATGCTAACTTGCCCCAGATGAAATCTGAATGAGGCATATACTGAAACAAAGGTGCCCAACCACAAATTATCAAGGCTTTCAAAAGCAGACTCCAACCTATAGACTTTTCCAGGTGGTTTAATTTTGCCCTGTAAATAGTCTCCATCTCGGGACCTTCCAAATGATTAGGGAGAAGTATCAATGTTTTGATATTTCCATTTGCTCAAGACACATGTACTAACTTACAGTGAGGCACTACATGGCCATATTCTACATCTTTTGTAGTAAAACCACCATACAATGCCTTATATCAGAAATGAGGAAGACCTAAAGATTAAAAAAGCAGTGTTGGTGGAGTTCCAGTTCCATCGGCTCCCATCCGGGCCATCCTGCCGCCTTATCCGCTGCTCCTCCCCAGGATGCGGGCAGAGGGCCTTTCTCCCACTACCCCCACACCCATTTCTGAGTAGCAACAGGAGTTGGAGGCTTATTTTATGGGGTAGGGGGCCACTGGTTGGCGAAGATTGTCAGAGGGAGAGTGGGAGGATGAAGCCAGTGCGTGGCAGAGACCTGCCAGATGTTGATGCCTAAGAACCAGATTGCCATTTATGAACTCCTTTTTAAGGAGAGAGTCATGGTGGCCAAGGATGTCCACATGTCTAAGCACCCGGAGCTGGCAGACAAGAATGTGTCCAACCTTCATCTTCATGTCATGAAGGCCATGCAGTCTCTCAAGTCCCGAGGCTACGTGAAGAAAGTTTGCCTGGAGACATTTCTACTGGTACCTTACCAATGAGGGTATCTCCGTGATTACCTTCATCTGCCCCCAGAGATTGTGCCTGCCACCCTATGCTGTAGCTGTCCAGACTGGCAGGCCTCGGCCTGAAGGTCTGGAGGGTGAGCGACCTGCAAAGCTCACAAGAGGGGAAGCTGACAGAGATACCTACAGATGGAGTGCTGTGCCACCTGGTGCCGACAAGAAAGCCGAGGCTGGGTCTGGGTCAGCAACCGAATTTCAGTTTAGAGGCAGATTTGGTCATGGACCACGTGGTTGGCCACCTCAGTAAAATTGGAGAGGATTCTTTTGCATTGAATAAACTTACAGCCAAAAAAAAAAAAAAAAAAAAAACACCAATGTTTCGCACATATATTTCATGTGTTAGTTTAGGAATCATTTTTGGTACCTTCATCAAATCCATAGAAAACACGATACTAAATGAGAATCCAAATACTGTATTATGAAGTACTACAGTCCAACAAGGGGAAAGTTGCATGGACAAAACTAAGCAATTATACTAGGCTAACCAAAACAAATTTCTTTTTTTTTTTTTTTTGGAGACAGTTTCACTTTCAGGCTGGAGTTAAGTGGCTAGATCTCAGCTCACGGCAACCTCCAACTACCAGGAATAGCGCTTCTCCTGCCTCAGCCTCCCAAGTGGCTGGGATTATAGGCGCCTGCCACTACGCCTGACTAATTTTTGTAAGTAGAAACAGGATTTCACCACGTTGACCAGGCGGGTCTCTAACTCCTGACCACAAGTGATCCGCCTGCCTCAACCTCGTAGAGTATGGTGATTACAGGCATGAGCCATCGTGCCCAGTCAAAACAAATTTCAATGATCTTGGTCTCAGAACCTTAAGGGGTCTACAGCTGCATTCTCTTCACGTACCCAATGAATCCTTAATAAAACAGGATGAAAAAAGTTAGTGTGGACATATAAAATCAAATTCAACACTACTGGATTATTTAGAGAAAAATATACTTCCAACCCAGTTTTTCTTCAGTAACTTTAATTAGAAATCTTTCTCGAAAAGATGGAAAACCAGAAGGCAACAATCTGGCAATACAAAAATATACAACTATAAGAGATTACCACCAACTAGATATGACAACTAAATCTCATTCAGAACTCTGAAAAAAACATACTTGGACAATATACTAAACTAGTGGTTCTCACATCACCATGAGTATTTATCATGTAGAACTCCTCAAAATTACACAGGGTTAGGTCACCCTGAAAAACTAAGTCAATGAGCCAGGAGTCTGGCTGTAACTATTCTGAAATACCTCTTCAATCCAACAAAATTCCTAATTAAGCAGCACTGTACTAAAATCAATATAGTAATAACCTGGATTTCCCACTCACATATGGGTTTGAGTGAGAGCGACTGACTGCAGTCTAATAAGGTGGGGGTGTCATGGACATTGACAGATCGCATGTTTGTAAGGATCTCTAAGACACTCATATGGTAGATACAGGGTACCTGTGCTTGGTCAACTACAACTTCCTTATTTTCAACTTTCTGTGAAAGACATGGAGGTCAGAAGCAACCCACAATAAACTGTGAACCAGATCAAGCTAAATATTCCTTTAAAAAAGAAAAAAAATTGAAAAGTAAATCTTGTCATGCTGGGCAGACTGGCCTCAAACTCCTGGCTTCAAGAGATACTCCCACCCGCCCTAGCCTCCCAAAGTGCTAGGGATTACAAGCATGAGCCACCACGTTCAGCCAGTATCTTTCAAAACATAACCAACTATAATCCTTAATGCTTCTTTACACTGCCATCAAGTGTTAATAATAGTGATTTCTAGTGAACACCTTAATCCTTAAACCACAGGTCTGAGTTCAGTTTTGTGATTTCTTTCAGTTTTACACTCAACCCAGAATATGGACAAGACTGGTTAATGTGACCTGTTATTTTGGAAATTACAGGAACTTTAAAACTTCCAAAGAGCCACAATCTAAATGTGCAATTCAAAGCTTTAACAATGTCCATGTTCTAAAGTTTAAGTCTTGAGGTTGTGCTAGGGCTTCTAGTTAAAGTAACTGCAAACTGGGACTGTAAAGTCACTTAAGTCAGGGTAACTCCCTGGTAAAGTCACTTTTATTTCAGGTTCTGTATTATTCCTCTTAGCCATATTATACCCATAACTAACTGTCCTTTTTACAGAAACCCTTCCAATTTAAGAGCCTGCATATTTTGGGCATATAGTTCCAAAAAATGCCCATGTTAAGTTCTCCATTTATAAGAGCAATGTAATTGACATATTGTGTGGCTTCCATAACTTCTTAGCTATCTTGCCTTGTTCTTAACAGGAACAGTTTTTAGGCCATGTGGGAATACTGAAAGACAAAATGTCCAATGCTAGACTTCGCAGTAAAACAACAGGCAGTCTGAAAAGTGTCTTTCTTGAACATGCTTTCACTCAGGCTGGAGTGAAGTAGCTAGATCTCAGCTCTTAAAGTTAACATGCTTAACTTCAAGGCTGAATCTTCCTGACACCAATTCTCCCCGCGAGATTTGTGTAAAAGGTGGAAATAATTTAATAATTATTTCGGCCATGTATCTTAATATAGTCATATAGCTTGAACTCTTAATGCAATGACTTATCTTTCATATTTAAGACAGTCAATACAGCATAATCCAAAACTATCTTGAAAGAGCATATTTAAGGAAACTAAGCCACAAGACTGTTGCATTATGATTTAATCTAATTGCACAAAAATTTGAAATTACAACTCCTCCCATTTTCTAAGAGGAAGGTTATGCATGCCTCCATATTCAATTCTGCACTGTTACATTTGAACCATATTGTGAACTTTACATCATGATGGATCAGCTTAGAATTCCCATGCAACACCTCAAATTAAAAAATGGAAGCAATTTTTAGACCTGTGGAAAGTTTTCATGCTAAAGATAAAAACGATTGTTAATGGGCAATTTACTTTGTGTTTAAGTACCAGGTTGCTGCTATACTTTAAAATGTTGGTCACTAAATAACATGGACCCTGAACTGGCTTCTACTCCTTAAAAAAAAAAAAAAAAAGTGTTAACTATCACTTAGGTGACATCTATATTCCCTTCGCTTCAGAAGACTAATCCATAGTGCCTCTCAGCTGTGTTTCTTATAAAATAAGAATCGTGTAACCAACTGCTTCCCATGGGATAAGAACAATGGTTAACAGTGGGTTCAACTGACTATTACACCATTATGCTAATATTTTATTAATTCAAAAGCACTTTACAAGAAAATATAAGTATGGCTTCCAATAGGAATGTTATACCTGGACTTGGTACCAAGCTCACAGATTTGAGTTTGCAAGGAAAAACAGGCTTTCAAGTTAAACAATAATTTGTAACCAAAACTTTAATCCCAAGGATTCTCACAAAACATATTACAAATGACAGCATGAAAAAAAAATCTCGCACAGTAACTCAAAGTTCGGCTCTACAATGTACCCTTAAACTGGAAGGACATTTTTTGAAATCTCAAATTTGCACATAAAGAATGTCACGAACAGCCATGTATCCATATACAGCAATCAAATAAGGAACTTATGACCTAAAGCAAAGGTAAACTTTCTTGAATAACAGATTCTATACCAACTAGGCAACCTCTGCCCAGGATGAAAGTTGGATCTTTCAAAAACCTCTAATTTAATAGTTCAGCGTTTCTTTTTACCTGATGGCTTGTGTTTCACAGCAGTTTTTAAAGACTGCTTATTCAACTATAGCTGCATCCTATATCCCAGCTATGGAAAAAAAGTAAATCTTAGTTTTTTTGCCAGTTGTTTCTGTATTTAAAAAAAAAAAATCAGACTTCTGCTGGGCAGGTTTAGAGGTTTATTATCAGTCTATGCATAACTAAAGTTCAAAGCAAATTCAATTTTGCTTAAGGGAACATTGTAAAGTAACAATTCTTGGTATTACATGCCTCATATGATCCATTTCAAACCATAGAGAATCACACCTTTGTGTCACTGTTTCAAGAGACAAACAGATTTTGAACAGCTAAAACATCTTAAAAATGCACCAAGCTTATGAAGTCTCAAACATAACTTGAATTTCCTGTACATACTCCCGTCAAATGAAGTAATTTCCTGTACACCACTTCTCTTGCAAACTGTCTTCTATTTCCTTTCATTTGACCTAGATCGGCTAAAAAAACAGAAAACAAAACATTACATTTGTAACTTGGTAACACTTAGTGATGTATCAAAATAGACTTTTAAAGTAAAAAATTCATGGCTTACAAAAAAGGTCTTAGCATACTATGTATGCAAAGTCTTAAATATAAATTATCTTAAGATCTTACCTACGAGACCTAGAGAAGGATCGGGACGGCTTGTGATTTCTCTCCCGAGACAGCGATCTCTCTCTTCTCCTATCTCTAGAAAGGGACCTAAACGACAGAAAAAACATTAGGACCAATGAGGTATGGTAAAATTATACGTAAATATTCTCTTGATCTGGCATGGTGACTCATGCCAATAATTCTAATGTTTTGGGAGGCAGAGGCAGGAAGCTCACCTGAAGCCAAGAATTTGAGAACAGAGTGGACAACAAAGATCGATCCCATCTCCACAAAAAATAAATTAGCCAGGTGTGATAGTATGTGCCTGTAGTCTGAGCTACTCAGGAGACTGAAGAGGTAGAATCACTCCAAGGACAGGAGTTAAAGGACACAGTGAGCTATAATCACACCACTGCACTCCAGCCTGGGTGACAGACCCTCTTTTTTAAAAAAACTAAATACTTTCTAAAAAGTCTTTGAAAACTCAAAGAAAAGTGACTCATCCTTACAACCCGTTCACTATTAAAGCCAAGGTTTATTCCCATTAACCAAGCCATCTGGAAAAGTTTAAGAACAGCAGAAACACTGCCATTTCTAAGAATGTAGCCAAAAAAGGTAGTCGTTTACCTGCTTCGGCTGCGAGAGAAGCTTCTCCTTCTTGGAGATCTAAAAGCAGAAACAGGAAAATTAGGCTCATCATCAATTAGTATTTATGGCGTGAGGCCATTTCCCAACTTTTCAATCTCACTGTTGGGCCCAGTGAATGTGCCGAAGAACTGGCACCCATCGTCCAAAAAAAAAAAAGAAAAGAAAAAAAAGGCACAGAAGGATTAAGGAACAAAAAGCTCAAGTGAAAAGCAGGTATTCCAACCATGGATTCACTTTAACAAAGAATGCTTCACAGCAGATCTGTCCAATGCAAAACTTCATGTCAAACTAACCTCACTACCCAAACACCACACCAAAATATAGTCCCACAAGTAGTTCCAAAAACAGTACCATAAACCAGTATTTGGAACCCATGCAAACCTGTAAGTCCATGACAAGACTTAGGTACCAGGTGGATAGTGTAATTTTGTGAAAACGCGGTAGGTGTAAATATTGATGCCATTAAGTGGTACATTAGAACTGCATTTGTGATCGTCACATTTAAGAGTGTGTTTAGGCTTACCAAAATTACCTTAGCTTGGCCCACACTTCAACCCCAAAATTTTAAATTTTGAAACTGTTAGTAAAACCATTTAAAGGTGATAGGATTCAACAAATTTTTGCCAGAAAAGAAAGCTAATCTGTTAGAGATATTAAAATTTTTTAGTTTGGCATCTCGCACATGCAAATAAGTTTCACCTGAAGGTCTAGTTACATTACGAGTTCCCTATCACCCTTAAAAGTTTTTCAAGCAATATATATGTACGTTACCATTCAATTATGCACAGCCAGCCTTTGATCCAGAAAAAAGAATTACTTTAAGCCGCTTACTCCTTATTTTAACCAGCAGTAAACTGTATAAGCAGGAAAAACTTACTAGTTTTGGGTTTCAACAAGCTAGAAATGGTGAGGTGAGGCTGCCGGACTGACGGCCAGGAAGAATTTGCTGAAAAGGTTTTGCCAGATGTTGCGTTGGATTTAGTTGGTTGGCGAAGGGGGTGTTGTGGATTTTTCCTGCTTTTTTGTTAGCCGAAGGCTGCTGCTGTAGTTGTTGTGAAGACATTTGGTAAATAAACAGCTGAGCTGATTGGCCAGGAATGTGTGGGCGGTCGAGGTGGCTGCTGCCGATTTGGTTAAGGTTGGAGAGAAGGCTGAGAGAAAACAGCATGCTCGGGAACCAAAGGGCGGTGCAACCTGACGACTGGCCAGCCTGGGTCATGTGAAACGACACCAGCCAAGCTGAATGGGGCGCGCTGGTCACATGACGCTGAAAGGGCTAGTTGACTGGCTAATGCAGATTCAGAGGGTGGTGAGAAGAGACATGATGGTGACTCTGTAACGGGGTTCATTTTTATTAATAGATGGACCAAAAAGCACAAAAAAAATGAAAAACAAGCCATCAGTACAACCATCTATTAGCTAACAAATACTCTTTATTATGATGGGCAACAGTGTGCTGTTGTTTTTCAAAATAGCAAAAGGGGCAAGATTTTGAACTCCTGTCTCCTAGAAGGACTCCACTCACCTGTAAGAGGTAAATTTAGTCCTACAGAAACTATTTTGGAGGTCTGAGGAGATGTGGAGTTAGCAACCAGACAATACTGCCTGGTCCAAGAATGATGCCATTTTCAATTATAAAAAAACTGAATTTTCTCCTATTTGGGATTGAAGAACAGATGACTGGGATTACGTCTTTTTTAGCCCCCTTTATTGGTCAGTGACTTAAGTTAGTTTCAGAATGATTTCTACTTTACCAGTTGTAACATTAAAACAGCTGCCTGTTTGATAAATATTACAATTGTGCTAGCAGTAGAAAACACAAATTTGTGAAGAGCTAGAGTTGAATGTAATGTTTGTCATTATGGAGCCAAGAAATGGAAAAAGGCCTAAATTGAAGTATAAGGGAAGATTTGGAAAGATGCAACTAGAAAGATGAACTAGAAGACAGATCCAAGATAGAAGTTACTGACTACCAACATGAACAGTGACCTAAAGACAAAAGCCAACACTCAGCACAACTCACATACCCCAAACTACACCCAACAAATGTTTCATAGAAACCTCCGATTCTTCCAAAGTTTAAAACCCACCAACAAACTTTTAAGAGAAATACCTGCTCCTACTAGCTACTCCATTACACCAATACCTCTAAACAAGCTTTCTCTCAAGTACCTGCGACGAGGTGGAGGACTCCTCCTACGATAATCATCTCGAGGGCGACGACCCCAAGAGGGAGGTGGGCCACGATTTCTACTTCTTTTTTCACCATTCGACAGTTCCACTCTTACACGGCAGCCACATAGTGTTCTGAGGAAGCAAAGATATTAAACTTAAAACAGCCTAACTTTCTAAAGCCAAAAGTACTCCCAGTTGGCTATTCTGCAAAGAACACATCTGAAAGTCTGTGAAATTTAATACCAAATTTCTAGCTCCCTTATTTTTACTAATATAAAGTGAGCTTTGGCCGGGCATGGTGGTACACGCCTGTAATCCCAACACTTTGTGAGGCTGAGGTAGGCGGATCACTAGGTCAAGAGTTCGACACCATCCTGGCCAACATGGTGAAACCCTGGCTCTACTAAAAATACAAAAAATAGCCAGGTGTGGTGGCACATGCCTGTAATCCCAGCTACTCAGGAGGCTGAGGCAGGAGAATCGCTCAAACCCAGTAGGCAGAGGTTGCAGTGAGCCAAGATCAGGCCACTGCACTCCAGCCTGGGGAACAGAGCAAGACTCTGTCTTGAAAACCAAAATAAGTTTGTTTCTCAGTTTCAAATTAAAATTTCAATTAATTTCAAATTAAACAATTAAATAGGATTTTCTAAAGTACCAATTCACAAGGAAGCCAACTTCCATTTTATTGCCTAATTGTTAGAGCCAGTCTGACTACTGAGCTCAATATTAATTTGTTAACAGTTGCAATTTAAGTGTGAAGATCCATTTATCCTTGAAAAACAAGTTCTTCTGTATCTTCATTACGACTTCTTCCTTTGAGGTCCCAGCACTTATTTCAGTTATTTGTCAGGCTGTATTTATTGGTCTCCCCCCGCCCAACTCCAAGTAAAAAATGGGCTCAAGACAAGACAACCATTTTGGCCATTTACAGTACCCTCTCCCCTCAATAGTCAGCACAGAACAAATTATAGCTGTGGTCAGGTGAGGTGGCTCACTCCTGTAATACCAGCGCTCAGACAGACTGAGGTAGGAGGATGGCTTGAGCCCAGGAGCTTGAAGTCAGCCTGGGCAACATAGACCGCCATCTGTATTATTTTTTAAATAATATACATTTTTTTAAAAAAAGAAATTATAGCTCATAGTAGTAGAAAAGACCATTACTTCTCACCCTTCATACAACCAGTCATTAAATTTAGATAAGCTATCATATTTGGACAGTGACTGGGAAGAGGTGAGCCCTGGAAAACTTTACTACGACCTGCTTGAATTGACCAACCTTTCATGTAGCTTTACAGTGAACGCTCAGACCCTTTTTTCCATTGTATTTCCAAAGATGAGGAAAGGGGGGTGGGGGCATGGAGGTCAATACTCAGGCCTTACTTAGCCAGCTAACAGGACACTATTAACACAAAGGGAGATAGTAACTGATTCACTTTCTGGGATAAGTATTTCAAACACATAAAAGTAAAGATACAACAAACCCGCGTAACCATTTTGTAAACAATTTTTTAAACAAGTATCAGTTCACAACTACTCTTAAAAATATTTGATCCTGGCTGGGCAGAGTGGCTCACACCTGTAATTACAGCACTTTGGGAGAGAGACCCAGGCAGGCAGACCACCTGAGGTCGGGAGTTCGAGACCTGCCTGATCAACATGGTGAAACCCTATCTTTGCTAGAAATACAAAAATCAGCCCCGCATAATGGCACACGCCTATAGTCCCAGTTACTCAGGAGGCTGAGGGAGGAGAATCACCTGAACCCAGGAGGCGGAGGCTGCGGTGAGCCGAGATCGTACCACTGCACTCCAGCCCAGGTGACAGAGCAAGACTCGTCTCAAAAAAAAAAAAAAAATCCCAATTGTATCTAAAGATACAATTGGCCAGTGATTGGGAAAGCCAGATCTAAGAGCCACATATCCTGTACATTTTAAATATGAAAAATACAAGCAATACATTTGTATCAATTTAAATCACCTTCCATCTAGCTCTCGGACTGCATCAGCTGCATCTCGGGGATCTTCAAATTCAACAAAAGCAAAGCCGGGTGGGTTTCTAGCAACCCACACACTTCGGAGTGGTCCATAGTAGCC
>NW_012103142.1:3750205-3759595 GCF_000951045.1 Mandrillus leucophaeus | reverse complement strand
AGTAGTAGAAAAGACCATTACTTCTCACCCTTCATACAACCAGTCATTAAATTTAGATAAGCTATCATATTTGGACAGTGACTGGGAAGAGGTGAGCCCTGGAAAACTTTACTACGACCTGCTTGAATTGACCAACCTTTCATGTAGCTTTACAGTGAACGCTCAGACCCTTTTTTCCATTGTATTTCCAAAGATGAGGAAAGGGGGGTGGGGGCATGGAGGTCAATACTCAGGCCTTACTTAGCCAGCTAACAGGACACTATTAACACAAAGGGAGATAGTAACTGATTCACTTTCTGGGATAAGTATTTCAAACACATAAAAGTAAAGATACAACAAACCCGCGTAACCATTTTGTAAACAATTTTTTAAACAAGTATCAGTTCACAACTACTCTTAAAAATATTTGATCCTGGCTGGGCAGAGTGGCTCACACCTGTAATTACAGCACTTTGGGAGAGAGACCCAGGCAGGCAGACCACCTGAGGTCGGGAGTTCGAGACCTGCCTGATCAACATGGTGAAACCCTATCTTTGCTAGAAATACAAAAATCAGCCCCGCATAATGGCACACGCCTATAGTCCCAGTTACTCAGGAGGCTGAGGGAGGAGAATCACCTGAACCCAGGAGGCGGAGGCTGCGGTGAGCCGAGATCGTACCACTGCACTCCAGCCCAGGTGACAGAGCAAGACTCGTCTCAAAAAAAAAAAAAAAATCCCAATTGTATCTAAAGATACAATTGGCCAGTGATTGGGAAAGCCAGATCTAAGAGCCACATATCCTGTACATTTTAAATATGAAAAATACAAGCAATACATTTGTATCAATTTAAATCACCTTCCATCTAGCTCTCGGACTGCATCAGCTGCATCTCGGGGATCTTCAAATTCAACAAAAGCAAAGCCGGGTGGGTTTCTAGCAACCCACACACTTCGGAGTGGTCCATAGTAGCCAAAAGCCCGTTCCAACTCGGTCTTGTTGCCATTGTTTCCAAGATTGCCTACATAAACCTTACAGTCCAATGGACAGGAATCACGATGCATTTCTGTAATGAAAAACACCAAAAATATTCATTTATCTAAACATCTACAGTTAAAACCACAGATCCTTAGAAAGAATTCCATTATGGTGCACAAAAGAGTTTAAGGTAGCATGTAAAGAGAAAAAAAATTTAATTCCAAAATGCTAGAAACCAAACAAGAAATGTTACTGCTAAGCACCCGTTCCCCCATAACTTTTACTCTCCTGACCCTCAGGAAGCCAGCAATTAGTGAAGGAAAAAACTGGAACGTGAGAACACTGGAGGAGCATTTACCATCACCTGGGCCGTGAGTTAAAGACTTAATCTGTTATTTTATTTAATCCCCAAAATAAAGCATTTCTAGAAAAGTATAAAAGAGTTCTGTTGGGGACTCAAAACCAAATACAACAATGATGAAGAAAGCTAGTCCTTTAGGTTACACTACCAGGAAAGGGATTCAAAGTGCCTACATAAGCCAAAACGTATCAGCTTTAATAAAAAGCCAACTTTTCATTTAAAAAAAAAAAAATGCCCATGGACCGGGCTCACGCCTGTAATCCCAGCACTTTCGGGAAGCCAAGGCAGGCGGATCACGAGGTCAGGAGTTCGAGACCAGCCTAGCCAATATGGTGAAACTCCGTCTCAACTAAAAATACAGAAATTAGCCGGGCATGGTGGCGCACACCTTTAGTCCCAGCTACTCGGGAGACTCAGGCAGAACAATCGCTTGAACCCGGGAAGCGGAGATGGCAGTGAGCCAGATCGCGCCACTGTACTCCAGTCTGGGCGACAGAGCGAGGTTCCATCGTCAAAAAAATAAAAATAAATAAATGCATGCCTATTTTGGTCATTTGAAATCATAGGAACAAGGCTGCTATCACATGTCATTAAATAGACCAAAGTCTTATGCAGTAAGAATTTCTCAAGCAACGAGACCAACTTTCCAGTTTTTTTTTAAAGGTAAGCTCATAGAGCACTTATTCACAGTAGCCAAAAGGTGTTAACCCAAATGTCCATCAACAGAAACGGAAAAGCAAAATGTGGTATAGACATAAAATGAGTATTGTTCAGAATGATGTACTGACAAATGCTCCAACGTTGGAAAATCTTGAAAACATTACGCTAAAGAAGCCAGACATAAAAATACACGATTCCATAAATACTAAATATCTAAAATAGCTAAGTTCAGAGACAGATTAGTGGTGGCTAGTGACTGGAGGAAGTGGGACAGGGAAACTGGGAGTAAGGGCTCAATGGGTAGGAGTCTCCTGGGGGCGGTGGGGGGTGACGGAAATGTTTTGGAACTACGTGTAAGTGATGATTACACAACACTGATTATACTAAATACCACTTTGAGATAATTTTACTTTAATAAAAAGTTACAAAGAGGTATTTGCTACTCAAAAATTCACTGCACTTTGGGGACTTATTTTTTTGTTTTTCCTTGGCAGACTTACATTTGATTAAGCTTTATTACTTAGTCGTCACTTCGGCGATGAATCTGATAAACTTGTAGACCAGTTTCAATTACATAAAAACCATATACTCAATAATTTAGCTGAAGTGCTTTCCATAAACACCACGTTCTTCTTACTCTGGGCTTGTCTAATTAAAATATCCAGTCCAGACACATCCTACTTGCTGTGACCACACCCTGTGCCCAGGAGTTCTAAGATCAAACCACCGGTGAAAATCTTTAAAAACACTGCTGGCACCTGTCTTAAGCCTACATTTTAACGGGAGGCGGCTGAAAGAACGAATCTTAAGTTCAAGAAAGATCGTTCGGTCTTAGAAAAAAGTGATTAGATTCAGGCTGCAAAAACTGAAACTACATGGAAGTAAAGGTGATTACGGGGGCCATTTAACATGAACTAAAAGGTCCAGTCTTGGTTAGTGACTTTACAAAAGCATTCCGAGGAGCTTCCCAATTAAATGATGGGCCCAAAAAAAAGGCGCCATAAACATAAAAAGGCCGCGACCTGGAATACAACTCGGCTATCGGTCCCCTTTGTGGTTCCCAACTCCCGGGTAACCCCCTATCCTGGCTCATCACCCACTGAGGAATATAAACACCTCCACCCCAAGACTAGGAAACCCTCTGATGGGCCGGGAACCCCCGCCACCGCCCCGTGCTGAACGTCACAAAATGGCGGCGGCGCCTCTTTGTCTCAATCTGGCGCCGCCATTGGGCCTGGCTCCTCCTTGGTACGGTTAAATTCCACTTCCACCTCACTCCCTCTTTCGCTGGTCTCTTACCGAGATCTAGGGTTAAAAAATGCGGCGGCTCAAATCCACACGCTCCGATGGGTCTTCCTGCTTTCCTCCGGCCCAACACCCACCAATGCTCTCGCTCACCCGGCGTCCACGAAATGGCGGACCACCGCCTTCTCCTCGCCTTTATTTATACGCCATACTGGAATCACATGATTGGACGGACTCGCCCAATGAGAAGCAGAAGAGGCCGTGACGTAGTGGCTACAAACGCAGCGAGAGCCGCGGTTGCTGGGAGCGCGCTCTGGCGGTTGCGCCGGGTGGGTGGAGAAGTGCGCCGGCGCGCGCTCGTTGTAACAGGCCTGGCGCTCCCTCGAGCGTTCTTCCTAATGTGTCGACCTTCAAGTTACCCACAGACCCCTCTTCCTAACCTCCAAATGGGCTGGGACTTCATAAACAGCACCGTCCCCGTCACGTCCAAACATTAATAGGAGCCGTTGGCTCCTAACAAGATTAAGAGATGAATTAATTAAGTGCTTCACCCTTGTGAGCGGTTAGGCTGGACCTAAGAGCATCGCGTTTACAAACAAGTCACGGAGCTGTTTGTGACCCAGCTGGCACCAGACTGTGGCCGCCTAGATTCCACCCTGAAGGAAAAACCTGGTTTGAAAAGTTTGCCCAACTCTTGCTGGTTTCTCGCCTCTCACGCAAACTTGCAGGACTTGGCGCTGACAGCAAAGGAGACCGGTCAGGTGACCTGGAAACTATCACCTTTAGCAAACACCGGGAAAAGGAAGTTTCTGAAGAAGATTGAATGTAAATTGTGGGCCCCCAAGCGAATGCCGGGAGGGGTATCTCGGGCCTTTCTCCTAGCAGCCCTTGCACTGCCTGGCATGTATTTTGTCCGGACCACTTCCCTTAGGAAGACAGAGCCACAGGAATAATTAACTCTAAGGGGAGAGAGACTGTGATAAGCTTAGAAAAATCACCTAGGGCCGGGCGCCGGGCTCACGCCTGTAATCCCAGCACTTTGGGAGGCCGAGGCAGGCGGATCACTTGAGGTCAAGAGTTCAAAACTAGCCTGGCCAACATGGTCAAGAGTTCAAAACCAGCCTGGCCAACATGGTGAAATTCCGTCTCTACTAAAAATACAAATATTGGTCGGACGTGGTGGCGGGCGCCTGTAATCCCAGCTACTTGGGAGGAGAGCAGAAGAATCACTTGAACCCAGGAGGTGGAGGTTGCTGTGAGCTGAGATCCTCCCACAGCACTCCAGCCTGGGCCACAGAGCGAGACTTCGTGTCAAAAAAAAAGGAAGAAAATAAAAATCACCAAGATTTCCTGAACAGTTCAGCTAGTCTCCTGCCCCCAAATATACATACCCCCACCCTAAACCCCTTTCAGTCTAGTCTGACACATTGCTAAATTTACTTGTTATATCTGCTCTAAAAAAAAATGAGAAAAAGGCTGGGTGTGATGGTTCACGCCTGTAATCCCAGCACTTTGGGAGGCCAAGGCGGGCCCATCACCTGAGGTCAGGAGTTCAAGACCAGCCTGGCCAATATGGTGAAACCCCATCTCTACTAAAAACACAAAAATTAGTCCGGCGTGGTGGCACGCACCTGTAATCCCAGCTACTCGGGAGGCTGAGAGAAGAGAATTGTTTGAACCCGAGAGGCAGAGGCTGCAGTGAGTTGAGATCATTCCATTGCACTCCAGCCTGGGTGACAGAGCGAGACTCCGTCTCAAAAAAAAAAGAGAGAGAAAAAGAACCTGTGTTTTTATTTATACCCTCTTAGCTGAAAGATATGCCAATTACTACGTTTTTCCGTTTTTTGTTTTTTGGTTTTTTAGAGATAGAGTCTTGCTCTGTAGCCTAGGCTGGAGTGCAATGGCGTGACTTCGGCTCACTGCAACCTCCGCTTCCCGGGTTCAAGCAATTCTCCTCCCTCAGCTTCCTGAGTAGCTGAGATTACAGGCATCTGTAAACACACCCGGCTAATTTTTGTATTTTTAGTAGAGACGGAGTTTCACCATGCTGGTCAGGCTGGTCTCGAACTCCCCACCTCAAGCGATCTGCCCGCCTCGGCCTCCCAAAGTGCTGGGATTACAGGCCTCAGCCACAACACTTGGCCAGCCAATTATTATGTTTTAACTTTCCCAGGTATTTTTCCTTTGAAGCCTTACCTCTTATTGTGGTTCTAAAGGTTTATCTGCAGCGAAGGAAAAATTCAGATTTATTACATCTCAGCCTAGTTTCCTCACCTGTAAAAGGGGGGTAGGGGTTCCTAGCAAACCTTTTCTTATTTCTCTCTCATCTAGATTTTTTTTTTTTTCTGGCTCATTTATATTTGCCTTGATTTGTTCCCCTCCTCTATGTAAGCTTTTCTCCTCTTTTTCATTTTCTTTCCTTCTATCAAATCAAAGGCTCTGGAGTCAGGCAGTCCTGGATTTGGCCCCAGCCCCCACTGCTAGTTACTAGCTGAAGCGTCCTGAGAAGAATGTTTAACTTCTGTGTTTCCTCTGTATAAAATAACCTCAGTCTTGCAGGGTTACAGCTGTTAGGTTTTGTCACTTTGGCCAATTGTGGTCACACCTGCATCCCCAGGGCTTGGAAACGACACAGCAGTCAAGCAATACATAGTTGTTTATTTTTATTTATTTATTTATTTTTGAGACTCTGGGTCTGGCTATGTCACCCAGACTGGAGTGCAGTGGTTCGTTCTTGCCTCACGGCAACCTCCACCTCCCAGGCTCAAGCAGTTCTCCTGCCTCAGCCTCCCCAACAACTAGGACCACAGGTGCGAGCACAAACGCCCAGCTAATTTTTGTATTTTTTGTAGAGACAGGATTTCACCATGTTGCCCAGGCTGATCTGAAACTCCTTAGCTCAAAACCATCCACCATCCTCTATCTCCCAAAGTGCTGGGATTACAGCCGTGAGCCACAGCACCTGGGCTTTTCCTTTTTTTTTTCCTTTCTTTCTTTCATTTACTTATTTATTTATTTATTTTGAGACAGGGTCTTACTCTCTTACTCAGGCAGGAGGGCATTGGAGCAAACTTCACACACCACAACCTGGACCTCGTGGGCTGGACCTCATAGGTTAAAATTAGCCACCGTGCCTGGCTAATTTTTTGACTTTTTATAGAGGAGTCTCACTTTGTTGCCTAGGTTGGTCTCGAACTCCTGGCCTCAAACGATTCTACTGCCTTGGGAGAGTTGTTTGAGTTGTTTGAGATCAATCCAACTCCTGAGATTGGTCTCTAATTCCTGACCTCAAACAAGTCTCCGGAAGTGCTGGGATTATAGGCATGAGCCACCGCGCTGGGCTGTTAAATTATTTAATTAAGAGAAATGATGTATGTAAATCGTCTGGCACAATCACTGCTTTTCAAACTGCTGGCCGGCTGGGTGCAGTGGCTCACACCTGTAATCGCAGCACTTTGGGAGGCCTAGGCTGGTGGACCACTTTAGACCAAGAGTTTGAGACCAGCCTAGGCAACATGGGGAGAACCTGTCTCTACTAAAAATACAAAAAATTAACCGTGGTGATGGGAACCTGTAGTCCAGCTACTCGGAAAGCTGAGGTGGGGGAATCGCCTGAACCCGAGAAGTTGAGGCTGCAGTAAGCCAAGATCGTGCCACTGCACTCCAGTGCATTCCAGTGCAGTCGAATGAGACCCTGTCTTATAAATAAATAAATACATACATACATGCTGGCCTTTTAAAACTTTGACCATCTCATTTTCCCATTCTTTCCCACCACTTTTCCTATTTTTTGTTTGTTTGTTTGTGTGTGTGGTGCTAGTCAAGTGTGTTGTCTTTCAGTGGAACTCTCTTAATCCCTCCACCTCTAGTAACGAAAACATTCTGAACCTCCCCTGGCCATCCACAGCTTTGCATCTTCTAGTGACTTCAGACAAATAAATTGTCCACTTGCTGTAGAGGTTTTTTTTCTTTTCTTTGTGGTTTTTTTTTTTTTTTTTTTTGGTCTCACTCTGTTGCCCAGGCTGGAGTGCAGTGGCACAATCTTGGCTCACTGCAACCTCCACCTCCCGAGTTCACGCAATTCCCCTACCTCAACCTCCCGAGTAGCTGGGACTACAGGTGTGCACCACCACGCCGGGCTGATTTTTGTGTTTTTAGTAGAGATGGGGTTTCATCATGTTGGCCAGGCTGGTCTCAAACTCCTGGCTTCAAGTGATCTGCCCACCTTGGCCTCCCAAAGTACTGGGATTACAGATGTGAGCCATCACACCTGGTCCTGTGGAGTATTTTAATCTTCCTTTAAACTTATATGACCACTACTCTTGTCTGGACCCTCGAATATGTGAAGCTTCAGGGAGACATATCAGAGTTTTTGGTACAGACACAGAATGGGAATCATTATGTTGTAGGAATATCTCTTGATTTTCTTTGGGAAACCACCCTTCTCACAAGTAGTACATATTATTGATTTGAATGTGGTTGGGTCCTATACCTCTCTTTTTCAGGGGTAGGAAGGTAACCATTCTGGATTAATTAAATCACCCAAGTTCTTAGTCCCTCCCTTGCGCCTCCCCTACCATTAGGAATGAGGATGAGTAATCCAGTCAGACCAGTCAGCTGCTGAGTCCAGCACTGTTCACAGGCCAACCAGAGAGAGGTGTGCTATTTCCCCTGATTAGCACAGTCCTGAGCTGGGCAGCCAGCCTGTTTCCAGGAGGGAAGAAGCAGCCTGAGGTAGACCTAACACAGTGGGAAGAAGAACTGCAAGGTGGGAAATAAGGAGCCATGGAGAGTCTTGTTTAAGAAGCCTTGAACCCAGCTCCACTTTCTGAATTCCCAATTATTTTTTTCTTTTTCTTTCTTCTTTCTTTTTTTTCTTTTTCTTTTCTTTTCTTTTTTTTTTTTTTTGAGTTGGAGTCTTGCTCTGTTGCACAGTCCGGAGTGCAGCAGCGAGGTCTCAGCTCACTGCAACCTCCGCCTCCCAAGTTCAAGCAATTCTTGTGCCTCAGCCTCCTGAGTAGCTGGGATTACAGGCATGCACCACCACACCTGGCTAATGTTTGTTATTTTTAGTAGAGACGGGGTTTCACCGTGTTGGCCAGGCTGGTCTCCAACTCCTGACCTCAGGTGATCCACCTGCCTCAGCCTCCCAAAGTGCTGGGATTACAGGTGTGAGCCACGAAGCCCAGCCTGAATTCCCAATTATTTGAACGTACAGTCAGCCCTCTGTATCCTCAGGTTCCTGCAACCAACTGCAGATCAAAAATATTTTTTAAAAGAATAAAAAATAATACAACAGTATCAATACAGCATAACAACCATTTACCTATATTGTGTTAGCTATAATTAATGTAGAGTTGATTTAAATTATAAGGGAGGATGTGCATAGATTATATGCAAATACTACATTTTATATAAGGGACTTGTGCATCCTCGGATTTTGGTATCCTCAGGGGTCCTGGAACCAGACTTACTACCACAGAGAGATCACCATACAAGTTCCTACAGTTTCCTCAAAGTAGCTTGAGCCACTTTGAGGTGGGTTTTTTCTTGTCACTTGCCATCAGAAAGATTCTAAATACAAAAATTCTTTTTTATTTTATTTTACAGAGGTGGGGGTCCTGCTATGTTGACCAGGCTGGTCTTGAACTCCTAGGCTCAAGTGATCCTCCTGCCTCTGCCTCCCAAAATGGCCACCACACCAAGCCAAGATTTCAAATACAAAAATTATTCTGACACAGACTTCTCACTATCTCAAGTTGAGAGCGTGGTACTAAGTTATCTTCCAATTCTAAAATTCATCTGTTACCAGTTCACTACATCTAAGATTTGTTTGTTTGTTTGTTTGTTTGTTTGTTTGTTTGTTTTTGAGATGGAGTCTCACTCTGTTGCCCAGGCTGGAGTTCAGTGGCGTGATCTTGGCTCACTGCAACCTCTGGCTCCTGGGTTCAAGCGATTCTTCTGCCTCAGCCTCCCAAGTAGCTGGGATTACAGGCATTTGCCACAACGCCCAACTAATTGTTTTTAGTAGAGACAGGGTTTCGCCATCATGGCCAGGCTGGTCTGGAATTCCTCAAGTGATCCACCCGCCTCAGACTCCCCACTCCCAAAGTACTGGGATTACAGGTGTGAGCCACCGCACCTGGCCGCATATATATATATATATA
>NW_012103142.1:3745830-3750155 GCF_000951045.1 Mandrillus leucophaeus | reverse complement strand
TTTTTAATTTAAAATTTAAAACAAAAAATGCTGAGCACAGTGGTTTGTGCCTGTAATTCCAGTACTTTGGACGGCTGAGGCGAGAGGACCACTTCAGACTGAGAGTTTGAGACTGGCCTGGACAACATAGTAAAACGCCCCCTGCACACCTACAAAAAAATACAAAAATTAGTTGGGCATGGTGTTGTGCGCCTATAGTCCCAGCTACTCAGGAGGCTGAGATGGGAAGATCACTTGAGCCTGGGAGGTAGAGGTGGCAGTGAGCTGAGATTGCACCACTTCACTCTAGCCTGGGGCACATAGTGAGACTCTCTCACAAAAAAAAAATATTTTCAGAAAAGAAATAAATTACTGATGGCCAGGCACTAAGAGTTTTGTATAAGGATTAATGTTTTTGTTGTTGTTGTTTGTTTGGGACGGATTCTTGCTCTGTCGCCAGGCTGGAGTTCAGTGGCGTGATCTTGGCTCACTCCAACCTCCACCTCCCAGTTGCAAGCGATTCTCCTGCCTCAGCCTCCCAAGTAGCTGGGACGACAGGCCCCCGCCACCACGTCCAGCTAATTTTTGTATTTTTAGTAGAGACGGGGTTTCACTATGTTGGCCAGGATAGTCTCGATCTCCTGACCCCGTTATCTGCCCGCCTCAGCCTCCCAAAGTGCTGGGATTACAGGCATGAACCACCATGCCCAGCCTAGTTTAATGTTTTATGTTTCGGGGGGCCAAGATGGGATAATCGCTTAAGGCCAGGGATTCTGAGACCAGCAGTTTTGTTATTATCTCTACAAAATTTTTTTTTAAAAAGTTAGCAAAGTGGTGCTGTGTGCCTGTAGTTCTAGCTACTCAAGAGGCTGAGACGGCAAGAATCTCTTGAGTACAGGTGTTTGAAGCTGCAGTGGGCTATGATTGTTTCACTGCACTCCAACTTGGGCAACAGAGCAAGACCCTGTCTCAAAAAAAAAAAAAAAAATTTGGCTGTAATTCCAGCACTGTGGCAGGCTGAGGCGGGCAGATCACCTGAGGTGTCTCATCTTTTAATGAGTTCGTGACCACCCTGGCCAACATGACAAAACCCCGTCTCTACTAAAAATACAAAAATTAGCCAGGCATAATGGTGCGTGCCTGTAATCCCAGCTACTTGCGAGACTGAGGCAGGAGAATCGCTTGAACCCAGAGGCAGAGGTTGCAATGAGCCAAGATCACACCACTGCACTCCAGCCTGGGCAACAGAGTGAGACTCCGTCTCAAAACAAATAAATAAATAATACAATATTTAATGTTTTAAGTATTGTGATTGACTTCAAGTACCCATGAAGGAAAGTCTTAAAGAGTATGAACCTTCACATGCTGGGCATGGTGACTCATGCCTGTAATCTCAGCACTTTGAGAGGCCAAGGCAGGTAGGTCACCTGAGGTCAGGAGTTCGAGACCAGCCTGGCCAACATGGTGAAACCCCATCTCTACTAAAAAATACAAAAATTGGCTGGGCACAGTGGCTTACGCCTGTAATCCCGGTACTTTGAGAGGCCGAGGCAGGCAGATCACAAGGTCAGGAGATCGAGACCATTCTAACACTGTGAAACCCCATCTCTACTCAAAATACAAAAAATTAGCTTGGTGTGGTGGCACACGCCTGTAGTCTCAGCTACTAGGGAGGCTGAGGCAGGAGAATCGCTTGAACCGAGGAGGCGGAGGTTGCAGTGAGCTGAGATCATACCACTGCACTCCAACCTAGGCAACAAAGAGAGACTCCATCTCAAAAAAAAAAAAAAAAAAAAAAAACTCAAAAATTAGCCGGGCATGGTGGCTCACACCTGTAATCACAGCTACTCTGGAGGCTGAGGCAGAATCTCTTGAACCCGGGAGGCAGAGGTTGCAGTGAGCCAAGGTTGTGCCACTGCACTCCAGCCTGGGCCACAGAGTGAGACTCTATCTAAAAAAAAAAAAGAAAAAGAAAAAGAAAAAAAAAAGATCATGAACCATCACAACAGTTCACTAACGACATGGTTCAGTCAAGATCCTGGCAGGAAACAGATGGCACACTTAAACGGTTAACCATATAGGGAATTATGTACAGGGGTGTGGGCAGAGTTAAGGAAACCCATAGGAGAAAGGGCAATCCCAAAGGCAGCTCTTAGGCCCAATGGGGCAAGGAAGGGAGCAGGGTTACCAAAAGCAGCCAGGTGCTGTAGCCATGGGAGATGAGCTATTATAGCTTTAGATAGAGGAACTGTGGCAGCCCAGTTTTGGGGGTGTGGGGCTAGAACCACTCTCTCCATTGTCCCATCTTTTAATGGTGACATTTTTTGCTCAAAACCAACTGGAAGCCTGAGGGCAAGAGAGCTGAGTGATACAAGTCTAGAGGTTGGTTGGCCAGGGCACAGAGCAGGGCTGAGAAGGCTAGAGAACTGATCTAGGATTGTGCTGTCTGATATGTAGCCACAGGTACCTGTGGCAAGTTTAGTCCTAATTGAGATGTGCTGTAAATGAAAAATACATGCTGGATTTCAAAGACTTTGTATTAAAAAATAATAAATTATTTCATTTGATTTCAAGTTCAAATAGTTTTGATGTACTGAGTTAAAAAACTAGATTAAGGGCTGAGTACAGTGGCTCACACATCTAATCCCAGCACTTTGGGAGACCGAGGCAGGCAGATCGCTTGAGCTCAGGAGTTTGAGACCAGCTGGGCAACATGGTGAAACCCCATCTCTATCAAAAATACAAAAATTAGCTAGGCATGGTGGCAAACACCTGTAATCCAAGCTACTAGGGAGGTTGAGGTGGGAGGATCACTTGAACTCGGGAGGCAGAGATTGCAGTGAGCCGAGATCACGCCACTGCACTCCAGCCTAGACAACAGAGAGATACGCTGTCTCAAAAAAAATAAAAACAAAAGTAAACTATATTAAAATTAATTTCAGCTGGGCGCAGTGGTTCACATCTGCAACCCCAACACCTTGGGAGGCTGAGCAGGGCAGATCACCTGAGGTCAGGAGTTCAAGTTTATTATACCGAAAATAATAAACAATAATTCCGTATTACCAAATATTCAATCAGTTTTCAAATTTCCCTTATTGTTTTGTAAGTATTTTTATTTTTATTTTTGAGACGAAGTTACTCTGTCGCCCAGGCTGGAGTGCAGTGGCATAATCTCGGCTCACTGCAACCTCCACCTCCCGAATAGCTACGGTTTTAAATGATTCTCCTGCCTCACCCTCCCAAGGCGCTTACAGGTAAGCGCCACCATGCCTGGCTAACTTTTGTATTTTTGGTAGAGACAGGGTTTCACCATGTTGGCCAGACTGGTCTTGAATTTAACCTCAGGTGATCTGCCCACCTCGGCCTCGCAAAGTGCTGGGATTACAGGCGTGAGTCATTTGCCAGCCCAATTTTTAAAAAGTTCATCAAAAAATGAGTAAATGAAAGCTCTCATTCACAGTCTTCCCCAGAGACTTTGCCACAATCCTGTAAGCCTTGGTTTTAGAACAGAGACTGATGCAAGGACCCATAGTGATTGTACCTTTGCTCCCTGTTTCTTTCTGTTCTATTCAAAAACATCTTGATAGCATCTGATTGCTTGTCACATGTTTTTAAATTTAAATTACAAATTTACCCAGATCTTTATTCTATAACCAGAAACCTATAACTTGCTTTACAAAGTGTTCTTGTTGATATTTGTTTTTGTTTTAACATTTTAAGGATGGGGTCAGCATATGAGGGCTCGTCATTTCGGATTATAGTTTATGATTCTATTCAAATTATACTTCCTGTCATTTACCATGTTGTGTCCTGTGAAAGTGTAGTCGTCTCGAAGTATATTATAGAATCAAAATATTAGAAAACATTGAATCAGCAAAAGAGGATTTATGTATGTGAGGAAACTGGCAAGGTTAGGGGCCACTGAGTGGGTTCGCTTGTTTGTTTGTTTTGAGAAGGGTCTCACTCTGTCGCCCAGGCTGGAGTGCACTGGTGAAATTTCAGCTTACTGCAACCTCTGCCTCCTGGGCTCAAGCCATCTTCCTGCCTCAGTCTCCTAAGCAGCTGGGAATACAGGCTCGAGCCACCACATCCAGCTAATTTTTTTGGGGGGGTGTGTGTTTTATTTTTTGTAGAGACGGGGGTTTCATCATGTTGCCCAGGCTGGTCTTGAACTTCTGAGCTCAGCGATCCACCTGACTTGGCCTTCGAAAGTGCTGGCATTACAGGCGTGGGCCACCACTCCCAGCCTTGAGTGAGTTTTAAGAAGATTCAGAGTTCTTCTTTTATTTTCTTTTGAAACAAAGTTTTGCTCTTGTTGCCCAGGCTGGAACACAATGGCACGATCT
>NW_012103142.1:3738188-3739845 GCF_000951045.1 Mandrillus leucophaeus | reverse complement strand
TTCATCCATGTTCCTATAAAGGACATGAACTCATCCTTTTTTATGGCTGCATAGTATTCCATGGTGTATATGTGCTGCATTTTCTTAATCCAGTCTATCATTGATGTACATTTGGGTTGGTTCCAAATCTTTGGAACAAAGTGAATAGTGCCTCAATAAACACATGTGTTTATGTGTCTTTATAGCAGCATGATATATAATCCTTTGGGTATATGCCCAGTAATGGTAGGTTCAAGTGATTCTACTGCCTCAGCCTCCCGAGTAGCTGAGATTACAGGTGCCTGCCACCATGCCTGGCTAATTTTTGTATTTTTAGTAGAGATGAGGTTTCACCATGTTAGCCAGGCTGGTCTCCCAATTACTGACCTCAAGTGATATACCCACCTCGGACTCCCAAAGTGCTGGGATTACAGGTATGAGCCACTGTGCCTGGCCCATTTGCTACCTTTTTTTTTTTTTTCTTGTGACAGAGTCTCATTCTGTTACCCAGGCTGGAATGCAGTGATGCAATCTCAGCTCACTGCAACCTCTGCCTCCTGGGTTCAAGAGATTCTCCTGCCTCAGCCTCCAAGTAGCTGGGATTATAGGTGTGCAACATCACGCCTGGCTAATTTTTTGTATTTTAAGTAGAGATGGGGTCTCACCATGTTGGCCAGGCTAGTCTTGAACTCCTGACCTCAGGTGATCCGCCCACCTTGGCCTCCCAAAATGCTGGGATTACAGGTGTGAACCACCACCCCTGGCTCATTTACTACTTTTTAAACCTGGTTCAGAGCATCTCTCTCTCAATCTCCCTCTCTTTCTGGCTGTCTTTCAGTCTCTATCTTTTTCTCACTCCCTCCTCTACACACGCACACATGCATGCACACACACACACACACTCTCATCCAATCCTTGAAACTCAGGTAAATGTTATTATCTCCATTTTATAAAGGAAAAAAACGGAGGCACAAGAGGTTAAAACACTTGCCGAAAGTCACAGAGCTCAGAATTACCAGAGCCAGATTTGACCCCTGCAGTCAGGCTACCTAACCATAGACCCATACTGCCTCTGGGGCCCAGCAGATGTCTGAGTCCTTATCTTACTGGACCCACAGCATCTCAGCTGGTTAATTCTCCCTCCCAGTTTCCACGTTCCCATCTCTTGGGCACCTCTTCCTCAGTGCCCTCCAGAGTGCTCTTCCTCCTCTGCCTGCTAATGCAGGGGGCCCATAGGATTCCCTCCCATGCCCCTTCCCAGCTCCCTGTGTGCCTCTCTCCATGAAGGACTTCATCTGCTTTCAGGACCTCTGTTCTCTGCTTTATCTTTGGAGGAGTGGGGGCTCTCGCTGACCCCGAGCCATACATCCAACACACATGCTTCTTTTTCACATCCCCAACATGCTTCAGAGCCCCAATTCACCATCTTTCTATTCTGTGTCCCATATCGGAGTGTCACTGCCTCCTGGCACTCTCCACTGGGCCTCATGGCCTTCATACCTGGCCCCTGCCTACCTCCAAGGCATCTCATATTTCCTCTCCAGAAACAAGCTGTGTATCTCTGCATTCAGTCCCCTGTACCTGGAATACTCTAATCTGGATTTTTCAAACTTTTTTTTTTTTTTTTTTTTTTTGAGACGGAGTCTCGCTCTGTCGCCCAGGCTAGAGTGCAGTGGCC
>NW_012103142.1:3733493-3736603 GCF_000951045.1 Mandrillus leucophaeus | reverse complement strand
CAAGTAGCTGGGATTACAGGCATCCGCCACCATGCCCAGCTAATTTTTTGTATTTTTAGTAGAGATGGGGTTTCACCATGTTGGCCAGGCTGTCTTGAACTCCTGACCTCAGGTGATCTGCCTGCTTCGGCCTCCCAAAGTGCTGGAATTATAGTCGCGAGCTACCACGTCTGGCAATTCAGAGCTCTTCTCACCATTCCCCCTCAAAGGGTGCAGAACAATGCAGGCATGATCCGCTTTCCAAATATACAGTATTTATATGTGTATATGTATGTCCCTATGTACATACATATAGACACAGAAAAAAGGTATGAAAGTTTAACACTTAGCTCTAGATGATAAGACAGTTGAGGAATTTTTTTTTTTTTTCCTGTTTTCTGTTTGGTCTAATTTTTGTTTTTCTTGTTTCTTGTTTTCCTTTTTGGAGAGAGGATCTTGCCCTGTCACCCAGGCTGGAATGCAGTGGCATAATCACGGCTCACTACAGCCTCGACCTCCTGGGCTCAAGCAATCCTCCCACCTCAGCCTTCGGAGTACCTGAGACTACAGGCATGCACCACCACACCCAGCTAATTTTTTCACTTTTTGTAAAGACGAGGTCTCACCATATTGCTCAAGGTGGTCTTGACTCCTGGGCTCAAGCAATCCTCCCGCCTCAGTCTTTCTTTCTTTTTTTTTTTTCCAAGACTGAGTCTTGCTTCTTCACCCAGGCTGGAGTACAGTAGCGCAATCTTGGCTCACTGCAACCTCCGCCTCCTGGGTTTAAGCAATTCTCCTGCCTCAGCCTCCCCAGTAGCTGGGATTACAGGCACCACCACCACGCCCAGCTAATTTGTGTATTTTTAGTAGAGATGGGGTTTCACCATGTTGGCCAGGCTGGTCTCCAACTCCTGACCTCAAGTGATTCACCCACCTTGGCCTCCCAAAGTGCTGGGATTACAGGCATGAGCCACCATATCCAGCCTAATTTTCTATGATTAGATTTTGGTGCAAAATTAATAAAAGTTCTTTCCACTGAAGTAGAGAGCCAAAACACCTAAAAGAATAGGTTGGCTTTACAACTTTCATTTTAAATTGGTCCACAGTTAGTTTCCAACTATTGTTAGTTAATTCTCTTATTTCTGCCAATCTGGGAATGGGAATCTCACAAACACCGAAGTGTGGGAGTTTTCTGGGCACATTTGGGTAATTCTACTTTCCTGACACACCGCCCCCTCAACACATTTCTCCACATGCAACCACACCCCACCCCGACACACACATGCACACACACTAATTTTCACCCTGTCGTTTTTCCTGGAATGTACTTGATTTATAAAATGTAATTGTAGTACTTGAAACAAATGAAAACTAGGACACAGAGAAGTTAAGTAATTTGCCCAAGGTCTCACAGTTTATAAAGGACGAAGGTGGAGACCGGGCTCAGTGGCTCATGCCTATAACCCCAGCACTTTGGGAGGCCGAGTCAGGTGGATCACCTGAGGTTAGGAGTTTGAGACCAGCCTGAGAAACATGGAGAAACCCCATCTTTACTAAAAATACAAAAGTAGCCAGGCATTGTGGTACATGCCTGTAATCCCAGCTACTTGGGAGGCTGAGGCAGGAGAATCGTTTGAACTTGGGAGGCGGAGGTTGCGGTCAGCCAAGATCGTGCCATTGCACTCCAGCCTGGGCAACAAGAGTGAAACTCTGTCTCAAAAAAAAAAAAAAAAAAAAAAAAAAAAAAAGGATGAAGGTGGGATTCAAATTCCAGGTGAGACTCTGGAGCCTGATGTCCACTTGAGAAGCAGAAAGCAGCTATGATTGGGCCAGGCGCGGTGGTTCACACCTGTAATCCTAGTACTTTGGCAGGCCAAGGTGGCTGGATTGCTTGAACTCAGGAGTTGGACAACAGCCTGACCAACATGGCAAAACCCTCTCTCTACCAAAAAATATATATATATAGCTGGTCATGGTGGTGCATGCCTGTGGTCCCAGCTACTCGGGAGGCTAACTCAGGAGAATCGCTTGAGCCCAGCCATAAGGGAGGCTGCAGTGAGCTGAGATCGCACCCCTGTACTCCAGCCTGAGCAACAGAGGGACTCTGTCTCAAAAAAAAAAAAAAAAAAAAAAAAAAGAAAGTAAAAGAAAGCAACAATGCTTGGAAATTGCCTGCGTTTGGTGTCTCTGGGGGATGTCCGTTTGCTTTTTCAGCCCCCCCCTTTCCTTCAGGGAGCCCTAAGGAACACCACGTTACATGGACAGACGTCCTTCCTCGCGTGCTGGGCCCTCTGAGGCAGCACAGTTCCTAAGCTCCAAGACTCTTCCCGGTTTCGATTTCAGCCCCACCCTCTTTTCCCCCTCAGTGGCGCCTGGACTTCAATGCCTGCCTCGTGTGTGTTACCTTATTTGGTTCTCAGACCTACAAAGAGGTCTGGCAAAGGATCCAGGCTAGAATAAAAGGATTGCTTGTGCAGCTGGAAGATGAGAAACCTTTGTTTCGGTGACCCTAGCTGGCACTCTGGAACTCACAAATACAGGGAAGTAAGTTTAGCCTCAAAAGCAACCACAAGAAGCAACTGAAGAGGGCAGAGTAGAGATGTCAAGATGTCACAATCTTTAGTGTGTGCTTAATTCTGTGTTTTGAAAGATATTTGTCTATTTAGCTCCAGTATGGCTTTCTTTCTTTTCTTGTTTTCCCCTGAGTTTCTAGAGTTTACACACTAATCTAGTTTGTAGCCAAGAAAACTCAGGCCCAGCAAGTGATAGCTGTCATAATTTAGCATAAGCTTCTATGTAGCATTTATCACTTTTTTTTTTTTTTTTGATATGGAGTCTCTGTCGCCTGAGCTGGAATGCAGTGTCGGATCACTGCAACCTCCACTTCCCAGGTTCAAGCGATTCTTTTTTCTTTCTTTCTTTTTAAGTATTCTATTGTTTTTATTTTTATTTTTTATTATTTTACTTTAAGTTCTAGGGTACAATGTGTGCAATGTGCAGGTTTGTTACATATATACACATGTGCCATGTTGGTGTGCTGCATCTGTTAACTCATCATTTACATTAGGTATATCTCCTAATGCTATCCCCCCTCCCCCACCTCTCGGCTGGCCCCAGTGTGTGATGTTCCC
>NW_012103142.1:3724189-3728413 GCF_000951045.1 Mandrillus leucophaeus | reverse complement strand
GTTAGCCAGGATGGTCTTGATCTCCTGACCTCGTGATCCGCCCGTCTCGGCCTCCCAAAGTGCTGGGATTACAGGCTTGAGCCACCGCGCCCGGCCGATTTTTCAAACTTTTTGATCACAACAGTGAGAAATACACATGACATCACCAGTACCTAAAAGTCTGTGACCCAAGGGTAGACAGAGTTGAGGCTGTCTGAATGTTCGCAAACAGTGGTTGGTGACACTGTGTTCAAATTAGAATACCGTTGCCAGGCCAGGCACGGTAGCTCACGCCTGTAATCCCAGCACTCTGGGAGGCCGAGGCGGATGGATCATGAGGTCAGGAGTTCAAGACCAGCCTGGCCAATGTGGTGAAACCCCTCTCTACTAAAAATACAAAAAAATTAGCCGAGTGTGGTGGCACGCACCTGTAGTCCCAACTACTTGGGAGGCTGAGGCAGGAGAATCACTTGAACCCAGGAGAAGGAGGCTGCAGTGAGCAGAGATCACGTCACTGCACTCTAGCCTGGGCAACAGAGGGAGACTCGTCTCAAAAAAAAAAAAAAAAAAAAAAAAGAATACCGTTGCCAGGTCACACTAGTTAGAATTCCAATCTGGTTTGTGTCCACACCCAAGGAAGTTATTCAAAATATTTAACCACAGTTCAGCCTGGACCCTAACTAATCAAAACAGTCATCAGAGGGTGGCAAGAGAAGAGACTGGGTGCTGGGGATGGGTGGAAGATAAGCACTGGCGTGAGGTCTCAGAGCAGCTGCTATCTACCAATGAACACACAACTATTTGAATATTTTAATAATTGCTACTCTGTTCCAGAGCCTTCCCATCACCCTGTCCACCCTTTAGCTTCTTTTTTTTTTTTTTTTTTCCCCCACAGGCAGCCTTCCGAGCCAGGGCAGGCTCAGAAACTCCCTCCCGCTTAGCTTCTGAGTCCCTCGCTGACTCCACCATCTAGTCCCTCTTTCAGATTCCTGGCTTTTCTGCCACTTGCTACTTTTTTTTTTTTTTAACGAGATGGAGTCTTGCTCTGTTGCCCAAGCTGGAGTGCAGTGGCACGATCTCAGCTCACTGCAACCTCTGCCTCCCGGGTTCTAGCAATTCTCCTGCCTCAGCCTCCCAAGTAGCCAGGATTACAGGTGGACTCCACCACGCCTGGCTAATTTTTTGTATTTTAGTAGAGATGGGGTTTCACTGTGTTGCCGAGGCTGGTTTCGAACTCCTGAGCTCAGGCAATCCACCCGCCTCGGCCTCCCAAAGTGCTAGGATTACAGGCATGAGCCACCGCACCCGGCCACTATTTTCTACCTCTATTCTTGCTTGGAAAAGAGCCCAGGAGGTCTAATTAATTTTAATTTCTGAAAGAAAAACAGAAAACAATGAACAGGGCTTTCATGAGAAAGGCCTGTTGGGTAACAGTGTTCAGTTTCTGTCTTATGCCAGCAGGTGCTGGAAAGGGGAACACAACAGCCTGTGAGACACAGGACTGTAGAGGCCTTGCCCAGATGAGGGAGTTCATGGCAGGGAGGTGAATGTTTCTCACTAGACTCTGACCATGTTACTAGGAAGCAGGTGTCCAGTAACAGGCATGCAGTTACAAATCTTCAAAGTACCTTGGCAACCGAGAGCTTTTATTTTATTTATTATTATTATTATTTGAGACAGAGTCTTGCTCTGTCACTCAGGCTGGAGTGCAGTGGCACGCTCTTAGCTCACTGCAACCTCCGCCTCCTGGGTTCAAGCAATTCTCG
This sequence comes from Mandrillus leucophaeus, assembly GCF_000951045.1. Taxonomy (NCBI): domain Eukaryota; kingdom Metazoa; phylum Chordata; class Mammalia; order Primates; family Cercopithecidae; genus Mandrillus; species Mandrillus leucophaeus. The sequence goes on along the minus strand of NW_012103142.1, from coordinate 3,726,668 downwards.
TGCCTCAGTTTCCCAAATAGCTGGGATTACAGGCGTGTACCACTACACCTGGCTAATTTTTGTATTTTTAGTAGAGACAAGGTTTCACCGTGTTGGCCAGGCTAGTCTTGAACTCCTGACCTCAAATGATCCTGCCTTGGTCTCGCAAAGGGCTGGGATTACAGATGTGAGCCCCAGCACCCAACCGAGAGCTTTTATTTTAGAAGCAAATTCTTATCAGGATTCTTGGTTGTTGGCTGGGATTAAAACCTTGAGCAACTCCTTTTTTTTTTTTTTTTTTGAGAAGGAGTCTTGCTCTGTCACCCAGGCTGGAGTACGGTGGTGCGATCTTGGCCCACTACAACCTCCGCCTCACGGGTTCAAGCAATTCTCCTGCCTCAGTCTCCCGAGTAGCTGGGATTACAGGTGCTTGCCACTACGCCCAGCTAATTTTCATAGGTTTAGTAGAGCTAGGGTTTCACCATATTGGCCAGGCTGGTCTCGAACTCCTGACCTCGTGATCTTCCTGTCTCGGCCTCCCAAAGTGCTGGGATTACAGGCGTGAGCCACCGCGCCCCGCCAAGCAACTTCTTTAAACTCTTTTGAGTCTCATTGTCATATATTTTGTATTGTAAAAGGAGAAAATAAGAACGACCTAAAGCTGGGCTGATGCCTGTAATCTCAACACTTTGGGAGGCCAAGGCAGGGAAATTGCTTGAGTTCAGAAGTTGAGACCAACCTGGGCAATGTGGTGAAATCCCATCTCTACAAATAATACAAAAATTAGCCAGGCGTGCTGGTCTCAGCTACCTGGGAAACTGAGGTGAGAGGATTGTTTTAGCCCAGGAGGTCAAGGCTACATTGAGCCAAGATTGTGCCATTGCACTGAAGCCTTTGTGATAGAGCGAGACCCTGTCTCAAAAAAGAATAAAAATAAAAAATAAGGGCCACGCACAGTGGCTCACGCCTGTAATCCCAGCACTTTGGGAGGTCGCAGCGGGTGGATCACTTGAGGCCAGGAGTTCGAGACCATCCTGACCAACATGGCAAAACCCCATCTCTACTAAAAATACAAAAAATTAGCTGGACATGGTGGGGCATGCCTGTAATCCCAGCTACTCAGGTGGCTGAGGCATGAGAATTGCTTGAACCCGGGAGGTCGAGGTTACAGTGAACCAGGATCACACACCACTGCATTCCAGCCTGGGTGACGAAGCAAGATTGTCTTAAAAAAAAAAAAAAAAAAAAGAGAGAGAGAGAAAATGAATGACCCACCTGAATCAAAAAGGCATGTGAAGATTAAAACAACTCTTTATTTTGAAAACTGGTAATTAAAAAGACATGTTACCTTCCTTTCCAGTGGGAAATACATTTAGGGTAACTACATCATATCAGTTGATGAAAGAAGGCTCTATTTTATCAAAGAATGCCAGGTAATCCATAGAGAAATAATGTTAGAAATACAAAATCAGTATTTTGCAAGCTTTTTGCAAGCATTTTGCAATCCTTCAAGCAAGAATTGTCCATAGGTTTTTAAGTCATGAAGTGACCTACCTATTTAGGTCAAATTAAAATGTGAAAGCTTGACCATACTAAGTGTTGGTGAGGATATGGATGAAATGAAACCCTCAAGCATTGCTGGTATAAATGTAAAATGGTACAGCCACACTGGAAAACAGTTCGGCAATTTCTTAAAAAGTTAAGCATACACTTACTTTGTGACCCAGGCATTCTACTCCTTGATATTTGCTCAAGAGAAATGAAAGCATATGTCCACACAAAGACTTGTACATGAATGTTCATAGCAGCTTTACATGTAATAGCCAAAAAAGAAAAAAAAGGAATCAACCCAAATATCATTTAGTAGGTAAATGGATAATGTGGTATATTTGGGATATTACTTAGCAATAAAAGGAATGAACTACTATTATATGCAACAACATGGATCAATCTTAAAATATGCTGAGTGAAAGAAGTCAAAGAAAGGTGCATGATTCCATTTACATAAAACTCTAGAAATGCAAACTAATCTATAGTGACAGGAAACAGATTAGTGGCTATTTGAGGATGTGGAGTGGGAGGAGCAGAAGCAAGGAATTGTTATTATTTATTTATTTATTTATTTTTTGAGGCAGAGTTTCACTCTTGTTGCCCAGGCTGGAGTGCAATGGCACAACCTTGGCTGACTGCAACCTCGGCCTCCTGGGTTCAAGTGATTCCCCTGTCTCAACCTCCCAAGTAGCTGGGATTACAGGCGCCTGACACCACACCTGGCTACTTTTTGTATTTTTAGTAGAGACGGGGTTTCGCCATCTTGGCCATACCCGGCTGAAGCAAAGAATTATTAAGGGGCAAGAAAAAACTATTGGGGGTGATGGAATACACACACACACACACACACACACACACACACACACACACACAGTCATGCATTGCTTAAGGACGGAGGTACATTCTGAGAAACACATTGTCAGATGATTTCCTCATTGTGGGAACATCA
>NW_012103142.1:3720649-3723944 GCF_000951045.1 Mandrillus leucophaeus | reverse complement strand
CTGGGGGGCAGAGGCTGCAGTGAGCTGAGATTGTGCCATTGCACTCCAGCCTGGGCGACAGAGCAAGACTGTCTAAAAAAAAAAAAAAAAAAAAAGAATGTACTTAACAAACCTAGATGGTATAGAGTATCACATACCTAGATTATATGGTATAGCCTATTCCTCCTAGGCAACAAACCTATGCAGCATGTTACTTACTGAATACTATAGGCAATTTTAACACAATGGTATTTGTATATCTAGACATATTTTAGCACAGGAGAGGTACACAAAAACACAGTAAAAAAGATTTTAAAATTGCACACTTCTATAGGGCATATGTCAGGAATGGGGCTTGCAGGACTGGAAGTTGCTCTGGGTGAGTCAGTCAGTGAGTGTGAAGACCTAGGACACTACTGTAGACTTTATAAACACTGTACATTTAGGCTACACTAGATTTATTTAATTTTTTTTCTTTCTTCAGTAATAAATTAACCTTACCTTACTATAACTTTTTTTTTACTTTTTATACTTTTTTTTTTTTTTTTTTTTTAAGAGACAGGGTCTTGCTCTGTTGCCCAAGCTGGAAATCAGTGGCGCGATCATAGCTCACTGCAGCCTCGAACCCTTGTGGTCAAGGGATCCTCCCACCTCAGCCTCCGGAGTAGCTGGGACTACAGCATGTGCCACCAGGCCCAGCTAATTTTTTTTTTTGGCGAGATAGGGTCTCCCTGTGTTGCCAAGGCTGGTCTCAAACTCAGACTCAAGACATCCTCCTGCCTCGGTCTCTCAAAGTGCTGGAATTACAGGCACGAGCCATAGTGCCAGGTGTGCTACTTTCATAAGTTTTTTTTTTTTTTTTTTTTTTTTTGAGACAGAACTTTGCTCTTCTGCTCAGGCTGGAGTGAAGTGGCATGATCTCAGCTCACTGCAACCTCCCCCTCCCGGGTTCAAATGGTTCTCCTGCCTCAGCCTCTCAAATAGCTGGGATTATAGGTGCCCACTATCATGCTGGGCTAATTTTTGTATTTTTAGTAGAGACGGGGTTTCGCCATGTTGGCCAGGCTGATCTTGAACTCCTGACCTCAGGTGACCCACCAGCCTCGGCCTCCCAAAGTGCTGGGATTACAGGCATGAGCCACCACGCCTGACCATCTTTTTTGTGTGCGTGTGTGTGTCTTTTTTTTTTTGGAGACAGAGTCTCACTCTCACTCAGGCTAGAGTACAGTGGTGCAATCTCGGCTCATTCCAACCTCCGCCTCCTGGGTTCAAGTGATTCTCCTGCCTCAGCCTCTGGAGTAGCTGGGATTACAGGTATGCGCCACCATGCCTGGCAAATTTTTTTGTATGTTTAGTACAGATGGAGTTTCACCATGTTGGCCAGGCTGGTCTCGAACTCCTGACCTCAGATGATCTGCCCGCCTCAGCCTCCCAAAGTGCTGGAATTACAGGCATGGGCCATCGCACCCATCTAGACCACCATCTTATACGTGGCCTGTCATTGACTGAAACGTTGCCACGCACTGCATGACTGTATATCAAAACGTATCAAATTGTACCTGTGATCGTCCTTTTGAAGTGTCAATTTAGCTAGGCTATAGTGCCAGTTATTCAGCCAAATATATCTAGGTGTTGCTGTGATGGTCTTTTGTAGCTATAAATTCCATAATCAGTCGACTTTCAGTAAGAAAGATTATCCAATCTGAGTGGGTCTGATTCAATTAGTTGAAAGGCTTCAAAAACAGAATTGAAAGCCGTTTGTGGTGACTCACACCTATAACCCCAGCACTTTGGGAGGCTGAGGCAAGTGGATCACTTAAGCTCAGAAGTTTGAGACCAGTCTGGGCAACATGGTGAAACCCCATTTCTACAAAAAATACAAAAATTAGCTGGGCATGGTGGCACATACCTGTAGTCCCAGCTACTCGGGAAGCTGAGGTGGGAGGATTGCTTGAGCCCAGGAGGTCAAGGCTGCAGTAAGCTGTAATTGTGCCACTGAATTCCAGCCAGGGCAACAGATCCTGTCTCAAAAAAAAAAGAAAAAAGGAATGATCAGAGAGATGCAACACTGCTAACTTTTAAGATGGAGGAAGAGGCCATGAGCCAAGGAATGTGGGCAGCCTCTAAAAGCTAGGAAAAGCAAGAAATAAATTCTGCCTCAGAGCCTGGTCTCTTGGAAAGTCAATATCATGACAAAAGCATTAGAAGAGACTAAAGGCCATGACAATTAGATCAACAAATAGTCCTACATCAATACTGGTTTCAGGTCAGGCGCAGTAGCTTATGCTTGTAATTCCAGCACTTTGGGAGGCCGAGGTGGACGGATCACCTGAGGTCAGGAGTTCCAGACCAGCTTGGCCAACATGGTGAAAACTTGTCTCTTGTAAAGATACCAAAGTTAGCGGGGCATGGTGGTGCCAGCCTGTAGCCCTAGCTACTCGGGAGGCTGAGGCAGGAGAATTGCTTGAACCCGAGCGGCAAGGTTACAGTGAGCCAAGATTGCGCCAGTGCACTCCAGCCTGGGCGACAGAGAGACTCCATCTCAACAACAACAACAAAAACTGATTTCAACAGATTTGATCTAAAGGACATTTTGGGGCCGGGCACGGTGACTCATGCCTGTAATCCTAGCACTTTGGGAGGCCGAGGCGGGCGGATCACAAGGTCAGGAGATAGAGCCCATCCTGGCTAACACGATGAGACGCTGTCTCTACTAAAAAAGAAAAAAGTTAGCCGTGCGTGGTGGTGGGTGCCTGTAGTCCCAGCTACTCAGGAGGCTGAGGCAGGGGAATGGCGTGAACCTGGGAGGCAGAGCTTGCAGTGAACCGAGATCGCGCTACTGCACTCCAACCAGCCTGAGCAACCCAGCGAGACTCCGTCTCAAACAAAAAAACACAAAACAAAAAAAGAAAACAACAAACAGATAAAATAATAATAATACTACTACTAAAGGACATTTTGGGGGAGATCTGAATATGGTATAGATATTAGATAAAGTGAAAGTTTACAAGAGTAAAAAGGAAGAGTTTGTTGACCAAAAAAGAAAGGTTACAAAATAGTACAAAGCTTATGATTTTATTTGGGTGAAAAAAACGTGCATTGAAAAAGTCCAGGCCAGGCACGGGGGCTCACACCTGTAATCTCCACACTTTGGGAGGCCAAGGTAGGTGAATCACTTGAGGTTAGGAGTTTGAGACCAGCCTGGCCAATATGGTGAAACCCCGTCTCTACCAAAAAATACAAAAATTAGCCGGGCGTGGTGGCAGGCACTTGTAATCCCAGAAACTCGGGAGGCTGGGATTACAGGCACCAGCAA
>NW_012103142.1:3719149-3720266 GCF_000951045.1 Mandrillus leucophaeus | reverse complement strand
TGGCTCTGTCACCCAGGCCATGGCGCAGTGGTGCAATCTTGGCTCACTGCAGCCTCAACCTCCCAGGCTTAAGTCATCCTCCCACCTCACCCTCCTGAGTAACCAGGACTACAGGTGTACGCCACCACACCTGGCTGATTTTCATATTTTTCTGTGGAGATGGGGTTTTGCCATTTTGCCCAGACAGGTCTCAAACTCCTGAGCTCAAGTGATCCACCCACCTTGGCCTCCCGAGTGCTGAGATTACAGTTGTGAGCTACCGTGCCCAGCCTGCACATACTTTCATACCGTACACAACAGAAATAAAAGCTTTCAGAAAATAATTACCTGCCCTGACTATGTAACACATTCTGAGTTCTTGTATTTGATTATATTCTATCCAATTCTATTTTATTTTTTTAAAAATCTGGTTAATCTCCTAAATCAATCTCATGGTCCACTAATGGGTCTTGACCTACAGTTTGGAAGACTCTTTTAAAACTAATTTAATACGTGTACACACAGACACATACAAATCCCTATGAGGTAAGAACTATTATTGCACCAATTTTTCAGAAGAGGAAATTCTGGCATGAAGAGGTTAAATAACTTGCCTAAGCATACACTGCTAAGTAGGAGAAACAGGGTTCCAACCCAGGGAGCCAGGTCCAAAGTCTGTCCTTTGAACAGTCTGTCCTGTCTCACAGAGGCTCTCTCATCCTATCAGGCACATGTTGATAAATAAATATATGCTTGGGCCGGGTGCAGTGGCTCATGCTTGTAATCTCAGCACATTGGGAGGCCGAGGTGGGTGGATCACGAGGTCAGGAGATCGAGACCATCCTGGCTAACACGGTGAGACGCTGTCTCTACTAAAAATACAAAAACAAAATTAGCCGGGTGTGGTGGAGGGCACCTGTAGTCCCAGCTACTCGGGAGGCTGAGGCAGGAGAATCACTGGAACCTGGGGGGCAGAGGCTGCAGTGAGCTGAGATTGTGCCATTGCACTCCAGCCTGGGCGACAGAGCAAGACTGTCTAAAAAAAAAAAAAAAAAAAAAAAAAAGAATGTACTTAACAAACCTAGATGGTATAGAGTATCACATACCTAGATTATATGGTATAGCCTATTCCTCCTAG
>NW_012103142.1:3710576-3719099 GCF_000951045.1 Mandrillus leucophaeus | reverse complement strand
GGAGCCAGGTCCAAAGTCTGTCCTTTGAACAGTCTGTCCTGTCTCACAGAGGCTCTCTCATCCTATCAGGCACATGTTGATAAATAAATATATGCTTGGGCCGGGTGCAGTGGCTCATGCTTGTAATCTCAGCACATTGGGAGGCCGAGGTGGGTGGATCACCTAAGGTCAGGAGTTTGAAACCAGTCTAGCCAACATAGTGAAACCCCGTCTCTATTGAAAAATACAAAAAATTAGCTTGGTGTGGTGACAGGCACCTGTAACCCCACCTACTCAGGAGGCTGAGGCAGGAGAATTGCTTGAACCCAGGAGGCAGAGGTTGCAGTGAGCCGAGATCATGCCATTGCACTCCAGTCTGGGCAACAAGAGTGAAACTCCATCTCAAAAATAAACAAATACATAAATATCTGCTGATACATATTTGACCCTCCAAAGGGGTGATGCAAGTAATATTTTAACAGAGAGCTCTGTTAAATTTATTGGAGTGTTCAAGTTACAGCAGATTTAGGGAGCAGAGGTCGTATTTTCTCACTTTTCTATTTCATGATGAACAGTACTACTGTGCAAAGAGCACAGACTTCAAAGTCAGATAATGCTGGGTTCAAATACTGGCTCCACACCAGGGACAGATCCAGATTCTGTGGGGACTAAAGCTTATGCAATTTTGAAAGCTCCTCTTAAGAAGAATAGGCCAGGCATGGTGGCTCACACCTGTAATTCCAACACTTTGGGAGGGTGAGGTGGGCGGATCACTTGAGCTTGGGAGTTTGAGACCGGCCTGGTCAACATGGTGAAACCCCATCTCTACTAAAAATACAAAAATTAGCCAGGTGTGGTGGCGCATGCCTGTAATCCTAGCTACTCTGGAGGCTGTGGCAGGATAATCACTTTAACCCAGGAGGCAGAGGTTGCAGTGAGCCAAGATGGCACCACTGCACTCCAGCCTGGGCAGCAGAGCAGGATGCTGTCTCAAAAAACAAAGACAAAAACAACAAAAAACAAAATGATGGATACAGAATTAGGTATAGGGCCTTGAATAGAGCCTATCTAATGAAGAGTGCTTGAGGCTTGAGCTTCATTTGCTTTCTGGTTAATCTGTGTCTATCTGCCATTCATTTCTGACACTCGGTTTCTAATCTCTGAAATAAGGGTAAAAATTCCTATTTCTCATGGTTGTCAGAAGATCAACTGAGACAACCTAACTGAAGGGCCTAGTACAATGTTCATGGAGCAGGCACTCAATATATGATTGTTGACAATAATAATAATGGTAATAAATAATAAAATACTTCAATTAGAGGCCAGTTGTTTTGTTGCTTGCTTGTTTGAGATGGAGTTTCACTCTTGTTGCCCAGGCTAGTTGCAGTGACACAATCTCATCTCACTGCAACCTCTGCCTCCCAGGATCAAGCGATTCTCCTGGCTGAGCCTCCCGAGTAGTTGGGATTACAGGGCACCCATCACCACGCCCAGCTAATTTTTTTGTATTTTTAGTAGAGACGGGGTTTCATCATGTTGGCCAGGCCAATCTTGAACTCCTAACCTCAGGTCATCCACCCACCTTGGCATCCCAAAGTGCTGAGATTACAGGCATGAGTCACTGCACCCAGCCAGAAGCCAGTTTTTAATCATGGTTTTGAGATAAGAACATAATATGGAGAAAAATTATTTTGTCAGTTCATTTACACTTCAGCTCTGCAACTGCTCTCTCTAGAGGCTAATTATTTTGGTTTATCCGAAGCTGCCTCTCCAGAGAGAACACTAAGTGAGACAAGAAAATACAGCATCCAAGAACAAAGGCAGCCAGGCATGGTGGCTCATGTCTGTAATCCCAGCACTTTGGGAGGCTAAGGCGGGAAGATCACCTGAGGTCAGGAGTCCGAGACCAGCCTGACCAACATGCTGAAACCCCGTCTCTACTAAAAATACAAAAATTATGCTGGGCGCGGTGACTCACATCTGTAATCCCAGCACTTTGGGAGGCCAAGGTAGGTGGATGGTGAGGTCAGGAGATCGAGACCAGCCTGGCCAACATGGTGAAACCCCGTCTCTACTAAAAATACAAAAATTAGCAGGTCATAGTGGTGGGCGCCCATAATCCCAGCTACTTGGGAGGCTGAGGCAGGAGAATCGCTTGAACCCGGGAGGGAGAGGTTGCAGTGAGTCGAGATCCTGCCACTGTACTCCAGCCTGGGCAACAGGGAGAGATTCCGTCTCAAAACAAAAACAAAAATTAGTCAGGCTTGGTGGTGGGCGCCTATAGTCCCAGCTACTTGGCTAAGGCAGGAGAATCTCTTGAACCCAGGAGGTGGAGGTTGCAGTAAGCTGAGATTGCACCACTGCACTCCAGCCTGGGCGACAAGAGCGAAAATGTCTCAAAAAACAAAAAATAAACAAAAAAAAAAAGGCAGATAGAGTATTATGGGAGAGAGTCATTTGCAGGAGCCTCAAAAGGCCAGATTTCTACCATGTAGATGTCAATAAGAAAAGATACTTAACCATTTCACACCTTTGTAGTCTTTCTCAGCCTAAGGAAGGCAGATTTCAAGGTGCATTTTGGTGTTGCGAGAGAAGGCAGCTGGATAGACACTATCCTGCAGCTTCAGGTTCTTAGTCACCTGCAGGCAGACTCTTGGCACTTATTCTGCTGTGTCCTGAGGGATTATCTAAAAGTAAGAGGCCCCTGGGGTCGGTTCCTGCCCCTAGAGAACCAAGAGTATTTGCAGAAAAGTTTCCACTTACATCTTATATTCTCTTCCTAGGGTTTGAGTTTCTTAAAAAGGAAGTATCTTAATTCAGATTTCAAAAACAACATGATAGGAGTCCTCCCCTACCTTGTGGCTTCTCTTGGTTATCTGTGGGCTTTTTGTTTAGCGTGATTGGGTTTTGTTTGGATAAGAAAAAATAAATGGGGTATGTGGACGAGAAAGGTCGTAGGTAGGAGGCAATTAGATTAATTAGGTAATTAAAGGGACATCTGTGGGTGATTATTAACTTTGTTGCTAGCTACACTTAGGCATCAGTACATGTCTTATTTTTGTTAATATTTACAAATGACTTATACCCTTCGCTACTCAACAATCACAAAATATTCACATTTCTCCTCAGAAATTCCTCTTTGTAATATTGAAGATGAAACAGACCTTCTTTTTCTTTTTCTTTTCTTTTTTTTTTTCAAGATGGAGTCTTGCTGTGTCACCCACGCTGGAGTGCAGTGGCGAGATCTCAGCTCACTGCAACCTCTGCCTCTGGGGTTCAAGAAATTCTCCTGCCTCAGCTTCCCGAGTACTTGGGATTACAGACACCCGCCACCACACCTGGCTAATTTTTGTATTTTTAGTAGAGGCGGGTTTTCACCATGTTGGCCAGGCTGGTGTCTAACTCCTGGCCTCATGATTTGCCTTCTTCATCCTCCCAAAGTGCTGGGATTACAAGCGTGAGCCACCACACCCAGCCAAGACTTTTTTTTCTAATCTCTAGCAAAATGATCCTTTCTCCTCCTGCTATACCTATTTGTTTACTTCTTAAGAACATGGGGATTCATGTTCTTAAGAAGTAAGAATTGGATTCATCTATTGTCTCCAAGCCCGTTTTCCCTAGATTCTCAATATCCACAGTACACGCATGGTGCCCTGATGCTATTTTAGCATATCAACTATGGGTTTCATCCCCAGGATTTTCTTTTCTCCATAGCCTTTCCCCAGTGAACTAAGTTGTCTCAACTTAGGACAATGTGAAACCAAAGAGAAAGGAGTCTTTTGTTGGCTTTTGGACCACGATCCTGTGGGAAAGAGAAAGGACTCACACTCAAAGACAACACATGAAGCTTGCAGGAATCTACCTCCAGATGAGATCAGGTTCTCGGACTGAGGGGAAGGTGACTGGAGAATTCAGAAGCTTGTGGCTCCCAGGCCCTGGGCTGTGCCCCCACATAACTGCACCTGGGAATTAGGAATGGGGATGAGAGGAATTCCCTGAAAACTGTTTTGGTGTCTTCAGTGGTTGTTAGGTGAAATCTTGTACAAGGAGGGTGTGTGGCCACTATCAGGCCACCGTGGGGGATTGCTGCTTTAATAATTTCCAATTATGACTTTGGACAATGTCTGGAAAAACACAGGGAAATTTGCATGCAAACAGTCCATTAACAAAGAAACACGGAAAAAATGAAAATTTGTGAGAATGAGGGGGAACATTCAGATCACTTTAATCTAGTGTGCACAAAGACGGTGCTCGTTCAGTACATTTCAGCCCAGCCAGTATAACAGATGATATGCAGGAGCAGAAAGCACCCTCCTCCATGTCTTGCTATCAGGGAAGTCCCTGGAAATTAAATACAACCCAGGGGAAAATCTGGGAGTGTAGAATGACCTTAGCACATCTAATTGCAATCTGTGATAATTGCTACTCTGGCAAAGCCCAGGAGGCCATGCAAACCAGTCCAGGGGGACAGGGAAGGGCTCCCTGAGCAGAGACCTGAAGGGTGAGTTAGAGATAACTAGATGTTTGTGAAGGTAGAAAGAAAATCCAGTCCCTGGGCTGGCAATTACCTGGTGAGCCACTCAGAACCATTTTAAAAACATTGTCATGAGGAAGATGATGAGTAAACAGAGAACTTCAGGAAGGGACTGGTCCGTGGTGGCAAATGCTGCAGAGAGGCCAAGCAAAATAAAGACCAAGAAGAGCCCATTGATTGAAATACCATGGAGGACACTGGTGCTGACCTTGTCAAATACAGCTGGAGCAGGTTGTGGGAAGAAGGCAATTTTTTTTTTTTCCCTGAGATGGAGTCTTGCTTTGTTGCCCAGGCTGGAGTGCAGGGGTACAATCTCGGCTCACTGCAACCTCCGCCTCCTGGGTTCGAGCAATTCCCCTGGCTCAGCCTCCCAAGTAGCTGGGATTACAGGTGTGCACCACCATGCCCAGCTAATTTTTGTATTTTTAGTAGAGACGAGGCTTCACCATGTCGGCCAGGCTGGTCTCGGACTCTTGACCTCGTGATCCACCTGCCTCGGCCTCCCAAAGTGCTGGGATTACAGGTGTGAGCAACTGTGCCTGGCCAGAAGTCAAAATTGCAGGAGGTCAAGACACTGGAAGGTGTAGAAATAGAGATGGTAAATGGAGAAAACTCTTCCCAGAAATTTGGCTGTGAAAGAAATGGTGAATGGCAGTAGTGAAAGCTGGACTTGAGGTCAAAGGAAGAGGCTTTTCCGATAGGGAGCCTTTGCATACGTACAAACATTAGGAGGAAGCAGCCTGTTCAGAGGGCAGGTAAAAGACAGGATGGAGACTCCTAAAGAGCCAGGAAGTGACACAAGCCAAAGCCGAGGTAGGAGCGTGGCCTAAAAGGGAGGAAAAAAGAATGGGAGTGGAGGCAGATGCCTGTACATTTGGTGGCAGAAGAGGGAGCTGTCTACAGCCTCTACTTTCTCTGTGACATGGGAAACGATAGGATCTGCTAACTGGGGAGGGGACTCAGGAGTGTGGATGGGTTGGAAGGGCTGGCAAAACCAAAGAACTGAAGAAGGTGGAAAGGATTTGAACTAGCCATTACAGTGGTTACAAATTCCAGGTGTATAAGAAAAACTTCATCTTCCTATACTTTTCCAGTGTTTCTATTTGAAGCGCTCGTTCCTTTCGGTGGTCAATGTTTCATCTCAGTCTATTCATGCAGAGGACAGGGAGGCAGCTGGGTACATGGGTCTGGCGCTCAGAAGAGGAGTATGGGCTGAACATGTCAATTTGGGATTCATTAGAATAGTTTGTCTTCTCGAGTCTTGGGAAGTATTGACTCAGCTCAGGGAGATGGAAGAGTCTGAAGAGCCAAACTTGGGAAAACCCCAACATTTAAAGACCCCGTGGAAGAAGAAGAATCTGCGGAGAGTCAGAAGGCAGGAGGAAAAGCAGGAGAGTACCACGTCCCAGAACTAAGGGAAGTGAATATTTTAAGTAAGTGGAAATAAAAAATCAACTAGCATTAGAATTATAAAATATCCACTGGGCCAGGCGTGGTGGCCCATGCCTGTAATTCCAGCACTTTGGGAGCAGAAGTGGGAGGATTGCTTGAGGCCAAAAGTTTTAGAACAGCTTAGGCAACATAATGAGGCTCTGCCTTTACAAAAAATTAAAAAAAAAAATTCACCAGGCACGGTGGTAGTGCCTGTAGACCCAGCTACTCAGGAGGCTAAGGCAGGAGGGTTACTTGATCCTCAGGAGGTCGAGGCTGCAGTGAGCGATGATAGTGCCACTGCTCTCCAGCATGGGTGACGGAGTGATACCTTGCTTCTAAAAAAGTAATAGTAATAGGCCAGGCGTGATGGCTCGTGCCTATAAATCCCAGCACTTTGGGAGGGTAGACCACTTTGGTGGGTAGATCACCTGAGGTCAGGAGTTCGAGACAAGCCTGGCCAACATGGTGAAACTCTATCTCTACTAAAAATACAAAATTTAGCCAGGTGTGGTAGCACATGGCTGTAATCCCAGCTATTCAGGAGGCTGAGGCAGGAGAATCGCTTGAACCCGGGCAACAGTGGTTGCAGTGAGCCAAGATCGTGCCACTGCACTCCAGCCTGGGCGACGGAGCGAGACTCTGTCTCAAATAAATAGATAAAGAATAGTAATAATAATTAATTAAATATCCACCGGATATCCTGTATTCTTCTTTCTTTGGGTTGAGGCACAAAGAACAGTGAGAAGATATCGTCATGGCAATAATCATAATATCTACTATTTATTGAGGACATAGCTCCTGATTATGTCATCCAACTAGCCAATCAATCAATCACATATTAACTGAGAACACACCATGTGCCAAACACTAAGGACAGTGTTTCCTCTCATGGTGCTCATTAGAGCATCTCAACCTTTTTCACTGTCACACATGAAAAGTCATACCCTTTGTACATCCCCAGAGGTAAATGAATGTTGAGGCTACTCAAGGCTGCCTGAGCCCCTTGGCTGCCCTGAGGGCTGGGAGATCAATATCTCATCATCCCCTGCCTCTGATCAAAATTCTTTCTTTCAATATCTATTCTGATATTGAATGTGACTGTGGAGGAGTTTTATTATTATGAGGGCAGAGGTGAGGACCAGCATAGGGTAAAAGCTGATAGTAGTCTTCAGTGGGTTAAGTAAGAACCTTGGAGAATGGGGCTGCTTTCAAAAGCTTGGAGCCGAAAAGAAAAAAATAGAAGCAGGATTAGCTTGTTCCGCTTTCAGTAATGAGGACAGAAAGAGAGAGGGAACCTTTTTCTAAAAATCAGGAAATGGAAAAAGTTACTCTAAAAATTAGAAAGATTAAACTGAGGATCTTTAATCTGAGATTCAATCCTAAGGTTTCAGAGGTGAAAACACTTGTGAGTTTCTGTTGGCACATCCGTTTGTAGATGCTGATGCCTGCTCATTGTGCACTGTGCACAAGTGGAAGCACCCTGAGAGAATCTTGTTTCCTGCAATAGAGTGCAACTGAAAATAGGGCTGCAGGAATTAAATCAGACTGTCAATAGAATAGTTGAGTTCACTGTGAAAAACAACCCCGTTTAGGTAAAATTCATTTTGATCTATCTGTCGATGGAAAATTATGAAGCCCTAAAAAAAAAAGAAGGGGGCCAGGCACAGTGGCTCACGCCTGTAATCCCAGCACTTTGGGAGGCTGAGGTGGGCGGATCACGAGGTCAGGAGTTCAAGACCAGCTTGGCCAACATGGTGAAACCCTGTCTCTACTAAAAATACAAAAATTAGCTGAGCATGGTGGCATGTGCCTGTAATCCCCAACTACTCAGGAAGCTGAGACAAGAGAATTGCTTGAACTGGGACCTGGCAGGCGGAGGTTGCAGTGAGCTGAGATCATGCCACTGCACTCCAGCCTGGGCTACAGAACAAGACTCCATCTCAAAAAAAAGAAAGAAAAAAAAAAGGACTGAGGCATTTCTCCTGATCTGGAAGGCTTTCCAAGGTATATTTTTCAGGAAAGGATAATAAGGTACAAAATTGTATGTTTAGAGTGTTATTAAAAATATATATGTATAGCTATGTTTGCATATGCAAAGAATACGGAAGGATGCGGAAGAAACTGGTAAGAGGTGACCCATGGGGAAGGGAGCTCAGTGGCTGGAGATCAAGGTGGAAGGTTTTCATTGTATACTCTTTTGAATTTTGTACCAGGTATTATTTATTTAGTGAATAAATATATGCAAATACAGAAAAAAACTTTTGGTGAATCATTTTTGCAAGGTTCATTTGTAATTCAAACAGCCACTCCCTAATTTGCTTTGGAAATGTTGACATTTGTGTACTGGATTTTCTTAAAGCATGAAATACCAGTGTCTGCAAACCACACCCCGAGTGCTTAAATTTGAGGTCACTGACAAAACCAGCCATACAAGTGTGACTTTCCAAAAAGCCAAACATTGTTGAGAGAAGCAGAGTGAGTGCCAGGGCTTGATGCATCCCCAGCATCTGAGAATCTCAGAGAGAAGGGACTGTGGAGAGTTGAAGCAATCTCCTTTTTTTTTTTTTTTTTTTTTT
>NW_012103142.1:3706828-3709650 GCF_000951045.1 Mandrillus leucophaeus | reverse complement strand
AAAAAAAAAAAAAAAATCCTGTGTTGAAATCACAGATCAAATGCTACTGCTTCAAATACCAATGACTATCTAGAATATTTTGTCATATTGAAGTTTTGTCTTACTGAGATTTGTTTGAGATAATACAGGCCATCAGCTGGGCTTAAATGCCATTTTTAATTACAGGCAAATTTGTCCAAATTCTGTGATAACAGCCCATTGCTAGTCTGTGAATTCACCCATATGAGGAGGTACCACAGGGCAGGAGAAAAATCAGTGGACAGGAAGTCAGGAAACCTGATTCTAACCAAGTTTTGTAATTTAACTAACGTAATTTTGGGCAACTTAATTCCTCTCCTTAAGCCAGTTTCAACAACTGTAAAACAAAAGGACTACATGAAATGATCTCTAGGTTCCCTCTTAGCTCTGATATGATTGGATTCTGAAACCATTTATTAGCAATTTAGAATGAAAAGGAAATTTACGAGGTCATTTTTGACATCTAGGAGACAGTAACAGGCAGTTGGGCCTCCTTTTGCTCCTTTGACTTGGAACTACATGAGAACTAGCAGGTGATCTTCTTGGCCCCTTTCTCTTGAGCCCACACCCTGATGGTGATTATCTAGATCCAGGTTCCTGAAAGCATGAGTTTAGGAAAATGTTAATCATTCTCCACAAAGCATCTCAAATACATCTGGGAAATCCTGTACAATAAGTGTTCCTGATAGAGGGTCAGAATGCAATTAAAGGTCCTGAGAAATCCTGCAACAAAGAAACATGTAACTTTTACCTAACCCAGCATTCTGCACATTTAAGGATATAAAATACTTTGTGGGGAGAGACAGAGAGCAAGCGAGAGAGAGAGAGAGAGAGCTGTTACCTTTATTTGGAACAAATGGGATCCAAATGCTTCCATTTTTAGGAAATTTATGAGATCAGTTATCGGATGGCAATTAGGACAATTCTGGGGCCTCTGCAAATATGGGAGGTTTAGCACGTTCCTAAGGGAGGCTGAGAATCTTGTGATTCATGCAGCTCTCTACCCCACCAGTTTTCTTTCAACAGTGGGAGTCTCAGAAACTCTATTGTTTTACAGGGAGGTTCCCATCTAAGCACAATTAGGTCAACGGACATCTTATCCCTTTCACTTCTGGCTTTCAGAATTTTTCAGAACTATAATTTTTATTCAGAAATTATAATTCTCTTTCCTTCCCCCCAAGGCCTTCAGTCTACATTTGCATATATATATATATATATATTTTATATGTGTGTGTGTGTGTGTATATATTCCCTCCCTCCTAATATCTGCAATCCCCAGTGGGTAGGTGGGAAAAGTTACGTGTCATTTGGGCACTGGACCTGCCACACTTAACATCCTTTATTAGTTTTCGAGATTTTTCACCCTCAATTCCCAAAGAAACATTGACTCATCACAATACACACACAGTCATTTGGAAAAAATTAACTTAAAATGTGTATCTCTTAAGACTTCTCAATTATTTTTGTCCCATCTTTAAGCATTCAATTTAAAGACAGCAAAAAAAATCTCCAAGCAGGCACAAACATATAGTCAAAG
The DNA here is from genome assembly GCF_000951045.1 of Mandrillus leucophaeus. Lineage (NCBI taxonomy): Eukaryota > Metazoa > Chordata > Mammalia > Primates > Cercopithecidae > Mandrillus > Mandrillus leucophaeus. The sequence continues at coordinate 3,708,095 of NW_012103142.1, read as the reverse complement.
TTCTCATTGTTTTCTGTGTTGCTATATCTCCAAGTCTGAAACCAAGAAACAATATGAAATGCTATTTTTGTATTTAGTGCTTTCTTTACTTGAAAGTTTCCAGGCTTGTAGCTCAAGCATCAGGATAAAAACGACCAGCCAGGCAGCTGTTGCAGGCCCAGCTAATTATACTAGTACTTCCCTGAAGGGCTTGAGCTGCAAATAAATTCTTTGTCTCCTGGCCAGACTTGGTTATTGGCAGTTACTTTGGAGTGTACACTGCCTGGGCTCAGGACTCTCCCTCCATTTTCCTAGAACAGTGGGAAAGAAATGGAGGTGAGGAGGCAGCTGGATTGGGGTGGAGGATGTGCCCACTGACTCTCCCATCCACCCTGTGGCATTATTTTTTTAAACTTATTTATTTTTTTCAGATGTAGTCTCGCTCTGTTGCCCAGGCGGGAGTGCAGTGGCGCGATCTTGGCTCACTGCAACCTCCGCCTCCCAGGTTCAAGCAAGTGTTCTCCTGCTTCAGCCTCCCAAGTAGCTGGAATTACAGGCGTGAGCCACTATGCTCAACCAATGTTTTTTTCTGTTTGTTTGTTTGTTTTTGAGATGGGGTCTCGCTCTGTCACCCAGGCTGGAGTGCAGTGGTGCAATCTCGGCTCACTGCAAGCTCCGCCTCCAGGGTTCAAGCCATTCACCTGCCTCAACCTCCCGAGTAGCTGGGACTGCAGGTGCCCACCACCACGCCCAGCTAATTTTTTGTATTTTTAGTAGAGACGGGGTTTCACCGTGTTAGACAGGATGGTCTCGATCTCCTGACTCTGTGATCTGCCCGCCTTGGCCTCCCAAAGTGCTGGGATTACAAGCGTGAGCCACCGCGCCCGGCCCTTTTTTTTTTTGAAAGGGAGTCTTGCTCTGTCTCCCAGGCTGGAGTGCAGTGGCGTGATCTTGGCTTACTGTAAGCTCTGCCTCCCAGGATCACGCCATATTCCTGCCTCAGCCTCCCGCACAGCTGGGACCACAGGAGCCCGTCACCATGCCCTGCTTTTTTTTTTTTTTTTTTTGTATTTTTAGTAGAGACAGGGTGTTTAGTAGAGACACCATGTTAGCCAGGATGGTCTCGATCCCCTGACTTCGTGATCCACCTGTCTCAGCCTCCCAAAGTGCTGGGATTACAGGCATGAGCCATCGCGCCTGGCTCCAGTTTTTTACTTTTATTTTTAAATACTGTCTTTGTCTACCCTAGCGCAATTCCCTGATGGGCTGTCTTTTTTTTTTTTTTTTT
>NW_012103142.1:3703335-3704378 GCF_000951045.1 Mandrillus leucophaeus | reverse complement strand
TGAAATGGAGTCTTGTTCTGTCGCCCAGCCTGGAGTGCAGTGGTGCAATCTTGGCTCACTGCAAGCTCCACCTCCCGGGTTCAAACGATTCTCTTGCCTCAGCCTCCCAAGTAGCTGGGATGACAGACACATGCCACCACGTCTGGCTAATTTTTTGTATTTTTAGTAGAGGCGGGGTTTCACTGTGTTACCCAGGATGGTCTTGATCTCCTGACCTCGTGATCTGCTTGCCTTGCCTCCCAAAGGGCCGGGATTACAGGTGTGAGCCACCGTGCCAGGCCCGCAATCTCCTGTCTTCAGAAATCAGGAAATGAGGGTCCAAACGGGAAGAGACTTGCCTAATAAAAACATTGTGCCATTTTGTGTACAAAAAGTGAGAAACGTAAGTCTCTATATTTGCTTCCAATTGCATGAAGAACTCCAGAAGGATACACAAAAACAAATGGGAAACTGTACGGAGAGGGAAGGGGAACAATGAAAGGATGCGAGACAGAGGTAGAAATGAGATTTTCACTTTTAATCTTTTATAATCCTTGATCTATTCTTTAAAAGAATAAAAAAACATTAAAAAGAGAGATGGACCATGCCATCTCTATGGCCCACAATGCCGTTTTCAAGAACGACATCATGAGACTGTGTTCAGAGACAAATTAAGAATCCTGTGTTGGGCGCGGTGGCTCACGCCTGTAATCCCAGCACTTTGGGAGGCTGAGACGGGTGGATCACCTGACATCAGGAGTTGGAGACCAGCCTGGCCAACATGGTGAAACCCCGTCTCTACTAAAAATACAAAAAATTAGCCGACTGTGGTGGCGGCCACCTGTAGTCCCAGCTACTCGGAAGGCTGAGACAGGAGAATCAGTTGAACCAGGAGGCAGAGGTTGCAGTAAGCTGAGATCGTGCCATTGCACTCCAGCCTGGGCAACAAGAGCGAGACTCTGTCTCAAAAAAAAAAAAAAAAAAATCCTGTGTTGAAATCACAGATCAAATGCTACTGCTTCAAATACCAATGACTATCTAGAATATTTTGTCATATTGAAGTT
>NW_012103142.1:3658967-3700920 GCF_000951045.1 Mandrillus leucophaeus | reverse complement strand
GAGACAGAGTCTTGCTCTGTTGCCCAGGCTAGAATGCAGAGGCATGATCTTGACTCACTGCAACCTCTGCCCCTGGGTTCAAGCAATTCTCCTGCCTCAGCCTCCTGAGTAGCTGGGATTACAGGCATGCGCCACCACACCTGGCTAATTTTTGTATTTTTAGTAGAGATGTGGTTTTGTCATGTTAGCGAGGCTGATCTCAAACTCCTGACCTCGTGATCCGCCTACCTTGGCCTCCCAAAGTGCTGGGATTACAGGCGTGAGCCACTGCACCTGTCCTCATTTGAACTTAAATTAAGCAGATTACCCTCCATACTGTGGGTGGGCCTCACCCCATCAGTTGAAGGCCTTAAGAGCAAAAACTTAGGTTTCTTGAGGAAGAAGGAATTCTGTCTTAAGATGGCAACATAGAAATCCCAGCTGAGTTTTTAGCCTGCTGGCCTACCCTGTGGATTTCAGACTTAAAGCTGCTATATCAACTCTTTTGAGTTTCCAGACTGCCCTGCAAATTTCAGACTTTCCACCCCCCACAATTGCATGAGCCAATTCCTTAAAACAAATCTCTGTATCTCTATATATTCTCTACATACTTTCTATGTAGCCTTGTGATTCTCTTTCTCTGGAGAACCCTGACTAATACAGAGGGTTCCAAGGAGGATGACCCTAGAGAAAAAAATGGAGCTGATAACTAATTGTGAGTTTGACCATAACCTGAGAACATTTTTTCAGTTTTGACAAAGAGCTTGCAGAGAAGTCAGTGATAGCTATTTCAAAATGAAATTATGTAAGAGAAAAAAACTGAAGCAACTGTTAACTCCAGGGAAAACAAAAAGTGGTACATGAAGATAATCTGACTCAATTGTAAACACTGACTATTGATTTAAGAGGGATGGCAGTGGTAGAAGAAGTTGTGGTATAAGTGAATTAAATTCTCATCTTAATTGAGGAAATTAAAAAGATTTAAAAATAAAAACTTAAGAAATAGCAATGTTATTTCAAAACAAGGAGATAAACGGCAGAAGAACAACTAAAAGCTTGGAAAGCATCTGCTTCTGCTGAGTGAATCCGGGGGGAGTGGGTGGGGCAAGGAATTGCTGTTTATCATTATGAGTCTTGTAGATCATTTAATCTTTTTCAAGTCTGTACATGTATTACTTTGATAAAAATAAAAACATAAAAAGTTATGGGGGTCCAGTGTAGAAAATTTGGAAAGTACAGAAAATTATAAAGAAGAAAATATGACCACTCACAATTCCTCCACTCAGAGAAAGCCACTGGGCATATTTTAGAGGAACAAGATTAAATGCATTTGTGAGATTAAATAGAGCTTGAAGATTTAAAACATCACAATTTAGATATAAATGAACAAATAACAGTATAATACCGGATATGTGTAGATATAATTACATACAATATAAGCATATATACTACGATTCCATGTGTTTATATGTGTATTAGAAAGTAGTCTCAGCTGGACATAGTGGCTCATGCCTGTAATCCCAGCACTTTCAGAGGCCAAGGTGGGAGGACTACTTGAACCCAGGAATTAGAGTCCAGCACGGGCATCATAGGGAGACCCCATCTCTTCAAAAAATTTAAAAATTAGCGAGGTGCAGCGGTGCATGTCTGTAGACCAGTTACTTGGGAGGCTGAGGCAGGAGGATCACTTGAGCCTAGGAGGTTGAGGCTGCAGTGAGCCATGATTGTGTCACTGCAGTCCAGCCTGGGCAACACAGTGAGACTCTGTTTTAAACACTCACACACACACACACATATACACTCATGCACACTAGTCTCAAGGCCAGGTGCAGTGGCTCACACCTGTAATCCCAGCACTTTGGGAAGCTGAGGCAGGTGGATTGCTTGACCTCAGGAGGTCAAGGCTACAGTGAGCTATTATCACGCCATTGCACTCCAGCCTAGGTGACAGAGTGAGACCCTGTCTCAGAAAAAAAAAAAAGATAGTCTGGAGGAATACCCACCAAAATGTTACTTGGTGGTTATGTTACCAGGATGGGACTAGGCTAAGGCAAGCAAGGTTCCTAGGACACTCAGGTAGGGCTGCCCTCACTCTCAGGGTTCTGCAAATGCAGGAGTAGCACCTGAAAGTGAGTGTCTTCTTAAATGTTATGCCCTCACATGCTTCACCCTGGTCTTGGCCTTGGTTGGGACCTACGGCTGCTGGAATATGGGCACTTTCTCCTTCTTACTTTTTACTTGGATATATGTTCAAGTTCCTTGCTACTCTAAGTGTGGTACATGGACCAGCAGTGACAGCATCACCTGGGGGCTTGTTTGAAATGCAGTATCTCAGCTCTGCTCCAGACTTTAGCCAGATCTGCACTTTAACCAAATCCCAGGAGATTTATGTGCATGTTACAGTTTGAGAAGCACTGGGCTAGCAAGCACCCAAGCATAGTTCCTGTCCTCTTATGAAAGGAATATTCAGAGGCAATTGATGCCACTGCCCCAATGGGTGGGGCACACACTGCTAGGGGGTAAGATGCCTGTTTTTAAAAAGAGTTGTGGTTCTTTCCAAGCAGCTCAGTTTTGGCTGGTGAAGCAATCATAGGTCAGCTTGATAAAGGAGAGGCAGGTGATTCTTGGGACAAAGAACGGGTGAGTTGAGCAGGTGAGCAAGACACCCACCTTGGGCACAAAAAACTCAGTAATCAAGATAAAGACTATATTAATGCAATGTTTTTCAAAAATCAAAATGAATGCAAAAAATCCATGATGAACAAAACATCAAAATTTAAAATAAAGCTCGACTCACTGTGTAAGGTGGTTCATGCCTGTAATCCTAGCACATTGGGAGGCTGAGGTAGGAGGATCACCTTACAACAGGAGTTTGAGACCAGACTGGGCAACATAGTGAGATCTGTCTCTACAAAAAATTAAAAAACTAGCCGAGCAAGGTCATGCGCACCTTTGGTCCCAGCTACTCACGAGGTTGAGATGGGAGGATTGCTTGAGCCCAGGAGTTCGAGGCTGCAGTGAGCTACGATTGTGCCACTGCTCTCCAGTCTGGGTGACAGAGTGAGACCCTGTCTCAAAAAACAAACAAACAAACAAACACTGGGATGTGACAACATCAGAATTATGCAGGTCGGATCATTCTAATTTCTAACTCAGAGTCTGGGATGGGTATAAGTGATTTCAGTTGTGGTGGTGGTGACAGGAAAGGGATTCAGATGCTTGAGTGGCCAAAAAGAATGACAAATGTCCATTATAGTTACTGGAATCTTGGTAAAATGTCACCTTTTGGGTTCCTGCAGAAAGAGCAGCATAATTTGGCTGGGCTGTTTTAAGGAAAACTTTAGTGCTTATTTGAGTTGTGGTACAGATAAATTATATAGGAGGAGAAGGCCAGGTGCAGTGGCTCACACCTGTAATCCCAGCACTTTGGGAAGCTGAGGCAGGTGGATTGCTTGAGCTCAGGAGGTCAAGGCTACAGTGAGCTATTATCACGCCATTGCACTCCAGCCTAGGTGACAGAGTGAGACCCTGTCTCAGAAAAAAAAAAAAGATAGTCTGGAGGAATACCCACCAAAATGTTACTTGGTGGTTATGTTACCAGGATGGGACTAGGCTAAGGCAAGCAAGGTTCCTAGGACACTCAGGTAGGGCTGCCCTCACTCTCAGGGTTCTGCAAATGCAGGAGTAGCACCTGAAAGTGAGTGTCTTCTTAAATGTTATGCCCTCACATGCTTCACCCTGGTCTTGGCCTTGGTTGGGACCTACGGCTGCTGGAATATGGGCACTTTCTCCTTCTTACTTTTTACTTGGATATATGTTCAAGTTCCTTGCTACTCTAAGTGTGGTACATGGACCAGCAGTGACAGCATCACCTGGGGGCTTGTTTGAAATGCAGTATCTCAGCTCTGCTCCAGACTTTAGCCAGATCTGCACTTTAACCAAATCCCAGGAGATTTATGTGCATGTTACAGTTTGAGAAGCACTGGGCTAGCAAGCACCCAAGCATAGTTCCTGTCCTCTTATGAAAGGAATATTCAGAGGCAATTGATGCCACTGCCCCAATGGGTGGGGCACACACTGCTAGGGGGTAAGATGCCTGTTTTTAAAAAGAGTTGTGGTTCTTTCCAAGCAGCTCAGTTTTGGCTGGTGAAGCAATCATAGGTCAGCTTGATAAAGGAGAGGCAGGTGATTCTTGGGACAAAGAACGGGTGAGTTGAGCAGGTGAGCAAGACACCCACCTTGGGCACAAAAAACTCAGTAATCAAGATAAAGACTATATTAATGCAATGTTTTTCAAAAATCAAAATGAATGCAAAAAATCCATGATGAACAAAACATCAAAATTTAAAATAAAGCTCGACTCACTGTGTAAGGTGGTTCATGCCTGTAATCCTAGCACATTGGGAGGCTGAGGTAGGAGGATCACCTTACAACAGGAGTTTGAGACCAGACTGGGCAACATAGTGAGATCTGTCTCTACAAAAAATTAAAAAACTAGCCGAGCAAGGTCATGCGCACCTTTGGTCCCAGCTACTCACGAGGTTGAGATGGGAGGATTGCTTGAGCCCAGGAGTTCGAGGCTGCAGTGAGCTACGATTGTGCCACTGCTCTCCAGTCTGGGTGACAGAGTGAGACCCTGTCTCAAAAAACAAACAAACAAACAAACACTGGGATGTGACAACATCAGAATTATGCAGGTCGGATCATTCTAATTTCTAACTCAGAGTCTGGGATGGGTATAAGTGATTTCAGTTGTGGTGGTGGTGACAGGAAAGGGATTCAGATGCTTGAGTGGCCAAAAAGAATGACAAATGTCCATTATAGTTACTGGAATCTTGGTAAAATGTCACCTTTTGGGTTCCTGCAGAAAGAGCAGCATAATTTGGCTGGGCTGTTTTAAGGAAAACTTTAGTGCTTATTTGAGTTGTGGTACAGATAAATTATATAGGAGGAGAAGGCCGGGTATGGTGGCTCACACCTGTAATCCCAGCACTTTGGGAGGCAGAGGCGGGCAGATGACGGGGTCAAGAGATTGAGAGCATCCTGGGCAACGTGGTGAAACCCCATCTCTACTAAAAATACAAAAAAAAGAAAAGAAAAGAAAAGAAAATTAGTTGAGCATGGTGGTGTGTGCCTGTAGTCCCAGCTACTCAGGAGGCTGAGGCAGGAGAATCGCTTGAGCCCAGCCCAGGAGGTGGAGGTTGCAGTGAACTGAGATCGCACCACTGCACTCCAGCCTGGTGACAGAGCAAGACTCTGTCACAAAACAAACAACAACAAAAACCCATATATATAGGAGGAGAGAAGAGAAAGTGAAATTCCTCTTCTGAAACTGGGAAAGCTCCAGGAGGAAGAGAAGGTTTGAGCTGGGCTTTGGAGGAAGGAAAGGGAAAAGGAGAAAGAACATTGGATTTGCAGACAGGAAATGGGGTTCCCCTCTTGGTTACTTGGCTTACTAGCCGTGGCAATTCAGGCAAGTCACTTAGCTTCTCTGAGTGTCAATTACTTTATCTGCAAAACCTCCTGTGTCACTGCCAAAGTGAGGACCTAGTGAGATGAAATAAGTGAAAGTTGTTTGTAAATTGTAAAGCATTATGCAAACATCTTGGACTATTATTAAAAGCTTAAGCATGGGTAGGACTTCGACAACAGGCATTTGGGGAGAAGGACCTCTGGGCAGAGAGAATGAAAGGCGAAGTGATTGATTGTTATGTATGTAGTGATTGACTGAGACAGGATCTCTTTCTGTTGCGCAGGCCGGGGTGCAGTGTCATGATCATGGCTCATAGCAGCCCTGAACTCCTGGGCTCAATCAGTCCTCCTGCTTCATCCTCCCCAGTAGGTGGGACCACAGGCGCATGCCACCATGCTGGCCAACTAAAAACATTTTTTTAGAGGTGGAGTCTCCTTATGTTGCCCAGATTGGTCTCAAACTCCTGGGCTCAAGCGATCCTCCCACCTGGACCTCCCAAAGTGCTGGAATTACAGGCACGACCCACGGTGCCTGGCCAGAAGTGATTTTTGTAAGAGGCTAGACAAAAGGAAACTGGGCTTTGAAGATGAAATGAATTAATGACTCGCAGCACATGCTTCCTTCTCTCCCTAGATGGCCCCTTTGCAGGCAGTGAGGGACCATGTCTCATTCCTCTTAGTTTCCAGGAGCCTGACACTTTGTAGTTGAGGGCGTTGTGCTCCATTCTCAAGAAACGAGGAGTGCCCAAAGGCCATGAAACTTGGGACCTCTTTACCCCCTAAAGTAGTACAGAATAAGAGTTGGGTGGCCTTGAAAAGCACATTCTTCTGTCCACACTGGGTCGCCCTCTGGGCAACCTCCCAAACCTATGAGAGCTCACCTTATCCCAGGTAAGGTCCTTACTTTGAGGAAGAGGAGGGGGGCCAAAGGCTCCAGCAGACCTGCTCTACACGGGGTAGGGGAGTAGGTGGCAACTATACAGGTGATAACATTTCATATAACTACACACACATACACACGCACATGACTGCATGCCAAACAGCTTAAATCCGAGTATGGTCTGTAATGAAGTTAATTGTATTGGTTTAGTTAACTGTATTGTGACAATGTCAATTTCCTGGCTTTCAGAATGTTGTATCTTATGAAAAATGTTGAGGTAAGCTGAGTGGGTGACGGTATACGGAACCTGTATATATTAATTTTGCAACTTCTTGTGAGTCCATAATTATTTCGAAGTAAAAAGTAAAATAAAAGAAAACAAGGGAACTTCCCCCTCAGCCCAGCCTACTTCGCGACCGCCCCACACTCACACATCTGGCCTCACCCAGGTCCCGCCAGCTCCAGGCAGGGGGTGAAGGGAGGGGCAAGGCGGGGCCACGCACGCGCAGTCCCTCAATCTCGGCCGCACCGGGAAGTCGCGCATGCGTAGTCTCGGCCCCGGGTTGCCGCTCCAGCCCGTCTCCGCGGCGGGGGACCGGGCTGCCTTGGCCCCTTAGCGCTCCCGTCTTTTCCGGCAGCTGGAACGCTTCCTGTTGTCCTCACCCGCAACAGCCCGTTGCCCCCTGTCTCAGAGACCCTCACGCGTCCCCTCCCGTCTTTGGCTCGTTGGCTGCCGCCGCCGGGGCTTCGCCAGCCTTCACGTCGAGACTACTGGCAGAAGGGGCGTCTGCGGCTCTCCGCCGCCCCCAGCCCTGCTTCTCCCGGGGCTCTGGTGAGTTGCTTGCTGCCGACGTCTTCACTCCATCCCAGGGTTCTTCCTTTATCTCCTCCTTCCCCAACCGCCGACTCCTCGGGCTTTCTCCTTCTCGCCGACGCCCTCTTTCAAGCCCTAACCTCTCAGCCTCTCGTCCCCTCTCCTCCCCTGTCCTCAGCCCTCTTCTTCCCCCGTCTCCAGATGCCCCTTGTTGGCCCTCCACATTTTCCCAGTCCCAGCCTCTCCACCCCGTCCTTTCTCTTTCTCCTTCTGCAGTTGGAGCGGGAGCCAGGCTCTCCTTTCCATGTTGCCACCTTTGTCTGCTCCCTGCCACCAGTCAGTCCCTCAGGGATCTCGGTCATCACCAGTTTTCATCTCCTTTTCCTTCTGGGGTCTGTGAACTGTAGTCTGAGGCAGAGATGTCGAAAGCCCCCTTGGGGTGTGGTATCTTTGAGTCGGCTCCTTTTTCCGTTAGTCTTAAGATGCTGGGCTTCAGATAAGCTTAAAATCACAGGAAAAGGCAGGGAAGTTTCTTAAGAAGAGAGTGGAAAAGCAACAGCCAGAGGAAAGGAAAAAGTCGATAAGGGCTGAGAGGAAAGTCTGTGTCAGAAAGCGGGCAGCACGGCCGGCAGAGAGACCAGATCTCTCAGTTCACTCTGAAACGACTAAAAGACACGGAGAGAAACTTGTTCTTTTTGAAATGCACCGAGGAGGGTTGGAGTGAAGTAGACCCTGAGTGTCTCCACCCTTTCAACTCACCCTGCCTCTGAATTAGCCAGGCAGTATATTTGGTTTCCCTAAACATAAAACAACCACCACTACGATAACAGACTCTCCTCCCCACCCTAAACGTTGGATACCAGCTTCCTCGTAAGAGGAGAGAACGCTATAGCAAACCATTTCATGTCCCAGCCCTGTCCCCCATCACACATAAACATCACACATAAACACCTCACGCTCGGAATGGCCATCAAAAATGGGTATTTTTCCTAGTTAATCTTTCTTAAGGTGCTAAGTGCATAGCACTGTGCATGAAATGGGGGACGAACATTAAAACAAGTATAAGACGTGGTGCTTGCTTTCTAGTGTAGGTAGGGATTACTGTTCAGTAGGATTTACAGTTCAGTGGGAGAAATTAGACATGCGGCTTAAGCAGTAATCTTAGCTTCAATGTTGAATCGTCCAAATGAAAGATAATGGGTTGTCAGCCGCAAAGAAATAAAGTCCAGATTGTTGCGAGAGGGTTATTTATAGTGATCATAGAGTACCATTGTAAAGTCAATCAGTTAGCCAGGCATAATCATATAGATTGAATCGCATAATGTTTTTCATTTGACTTCCTTTTGAGTTTGCAGGCCTTAGCCTGACTTTTATGAGGATCCGTTCCTTTTGTTAATTTCTAAAACTTTGAAGAATTTCTCAGCCACCTGTTATTTCCTAATTCTGCAGAGCTGAAGAATGAAACAAACAGGGCAAAGGCCTCCAATGGCTTCTAGGTCAGGGTAGGAAGGCTTGAATTATGGAAAGCCTGAGGGATAGTCCTGTCTTAAGAAAAGTTGGCCGACCCGTAAACCTATGAATTGCTATAGAGCAATATTAATTACATCTTTTGATTAAAGGATATTAGAATTAGGCTAAATTTTTAATATTACAATAGAGGAAGTGGAGGAGGGTTTAAAAGGTCAAAGGGAAGGAGAGTGCAATCTTTATCATTTTATTAGAAACTCTAAAAGTTGGAAAACACTCTGCTTAAGAATTTGTTGGTCTAATATTTGAGCATCTTTGAGTTCATTTATTGTCCTTTTGATCTTTTTAAAAGTTTAGGTAGTAATGCCAGCTACTTAAATTAGTCAAAACATTTTTGATATACCCATCAGTGTAAATGTAGTCTTTATTCTTTTTTTTTTTGAAAAGGATTGTCACTCTGCCACCCAGACTAGAGTGCAGTGGTGTGATCTTGGCTCACTGCAACCTCTGCCTCCAGGGTTCAAGCGATTCTCCTGTGTCAGCCTCCTAAGTAGCTGGGATTACAGGTGCCCGCCACCATGCCCGGCTTTTTTTTTTTTTTTTTTTTGTATCGTTAGTAGAGACGGGCTTTCACCATGTTGACCAAGCTGGTCTCCAACTGCTGACTTCAGGTGATCCACCTGCCTCGGCCTCCCAAAGTGCTGGGATTACAGGCATGAGCCTCTGTGTCCAGCCATCTTTAGCTTTGTTGACAACTAAAAATCATTAACTTGTTCAACTTACATTTATTAACTGCCTGTAATATGGATGGCACTGTGTGCCTTAGGGTTAGATATTAGCAGATTGTTGTGTTTTGTTCGTTGTTGTTGTTGTTGCTGTTTTTAAGACAGGTTCTTGCTCTGTCCCAGGCTGGAGTGCAGTGGCACAAACCGAACTCACTGAAACCTCTGCCTCTCCAGCTCAAGCAATCCTCCCACCTCAGCCTCCTGAGTAGCTGGGACTACGGGTGTGCGCTACCACACCTGGCCAATTTTTTGTATTTTTTTTGTAGAGATGGGTTTTGCCATGTTGCACAGACTGGTTTCAAGCAGTCTCCTACATCTCCCTCCCAAAGTGCTGGGATTACAGGCATGCACCAGTGCCCTGGCAAACTGTTACGTTTTTATGTTGAAGTAATTTCAGTTGTTAAAATGTAACTACATATATGTAATTTCTTCAGGAATTTTCAGACAAGGAAATACAAAACTCTCACTTGCTTTTGACATGTTTTTAGATCTGGTTTTTAAATTTCTTCACCAAACACACTTAGAGTGCATGTGGTTTTCATTGTGGGTGGAGGGGGTACAGGCTGACAAATAAGGAACCACACCCAAGCTTCACAAACCAAACAGAGGTTTTTTTTTTTTTTTTTTTTTTTTTTTTAAATCCTTTAGTGATACTGTAAAACATTTGAGTTTGCTTTGGTATTAGTTGAAACTTCCCCATAGAAAATAATGTGATATTTTACAGTAAGGTAGCTCTGAATACAGTGTCTTAAATTTGTTTTTACTGATCTTTTTGGCACATGATGAATCAAAATGTTTGACTCTCAAGTAGAGCCTTGGTTTTGAATCTCTGCTCTGAAGGGATTATTTATGTGATTTTTGTCTGAGTATCTTTTTAAATAATTGCTTTTTAAATAATTTTAAGGCTTTTTTGAACAAGTGTTTTATAAGCCTTAGTTTAATCCACAAAACAATTTAAAAAGCTACTAAGTATTAAGGGGAAAACCTTAAAGCTTTTCTTAAAATGCACTATCTTTGAAAATGGTCCTTGGCTGGGTGCGGTGGCTCATGCCCGTAATCCCAGCACTTTGGGAGGCCCAGGCAGGTGGATCATCTGAAGTCAGGAGTTCAAGACCAGCCTGGCCAACATATGGAAACCCCGTCTCTACTAAAAATTAGCTGGGGGTGATGGCATGTCCTAGTAGTCCCAGCTACTTGGGAGGCTGAGGCAGGAGAATCACTTGAACCCAGGAGGCGGAGGTTGCAGTGCACCGAGATTGTGTCACTGCACTCCAGCCTGGGCGACAGAGCGAGACTCCATCTCAAAAAAAAAAAGAAAGAAAAATGGCCCTTTGTCTCTCATGATTCTTTTTTGCCACAGTTGTGGGGGGTGGTAGAGACAGGGTCTTGCTATGTTGCCCAGGCTGGTCTTGAACTCCTGGGCTCTTGAACTCCTGGACTCAAATGATCTCCCTACCTCACCATCCCAAAGTGATGGGATTACAGACATGAACCACAGTGTTCAGCCTCTCCTAATTTTTACTCAGCTTTATATTAGGATGAAGAGACAGAGAAGTAGATCATGTGGGAGGTAGGAGTGGTAAAAATAAAATATTGAGCACTATTGGCTGGGTGCAGTGGCTCATGCCTATAATCCCAGCACTTTGGGAGGCTGAGGTGGGTGGATCACAAGGTCAGGAGGTCAAGACCATCCTGGCTAACACAGTGAAACCCCGTCTTTACTGAAAAATAGAAAAAATTAGCTGGGCATGGTGGCGGGCGCCTGTAGTCCCAGCTAGTTGGGAGGCTGAGGCAGGAGAATGGTGTGAACCGGGGAGGCAGAGCTCGCAGTGAGCCGAGATCACGCCACAGCACTCCAGCCTGGGTGGCAGAGCGGGACTCTATCTCAAAAAAAAAAAAAAAAAAATTGAGTGCTATTGCCAATGCTACAGTGAGTCAATGTTAGTGAACAGTTTGGCCAAGTGTGATAATACAGGTTAACTGAAATATCTGAAGGAAAATGAGATTTTATTTTATTTATTTATTTATTCTTTGAGACAGAGTCTCGCTCTGTCGCACAGGTGGAGAGCAGTGGCATGATCTCGGCTCACTGCTCTGCCTCGTGGGTTCAAGCAATTCTCCTGCCTCAGCCTCCCGAGTAGCTGGGATTACAGGCACCTGCCACGATGCCCGGCTAATTTTTGTATTTTTCATAGAGACAGTGTTTCACTGTGTTGGTCACGCTAGTCTCCAACTCCTGACCTCAGGTGATTCGCCTGCCTTGACCTCCCAAAGTGGTGGGATTACAGGCGTGAGCCACCGTGCTCAGCTGATTTTATCATTTATTTTTGAGACTGAGTTTCGCTGTGTAGCCCAGTCTGGAGGGCAGTGGCGTGATCTTGGCTCACTGCAACCTCTGCCTCCCAGTTCAAGCAATTCTGCCTTAGCCTCTGGAGTAGCTGGGACTACAGGCGTGCGCCACACAACTGGTTGAAAACGAGATTTTAAATTTAGGAAAAAAATATTCTATAACTTATCTAAACCCATTGCTGGTGTTTTTTTCTTGTGTAAAATGAGGAAGTTAAGATCTCTCGTTTTTAAGATATTGCTACTTCTACCACTAGAATTGTGATTCAGGTTTTTTTTGTCATATTGTTCCCTTTAAGACGTACATCTTTATTTTAACTTGTAAATTCAAATAAACGGCAAACATTTATCAAATACCTTAAGGCTGTGTCAGAGCATGTATGTATCAGTAGATTACCATTTTAATAATATATTTTTCATTTAACTGTGGATAAAGAGTTATTGGTAACAGTATATGCTGAAGGAAGAAAATACAGAAAAACATGGACTGGGTGCAGTGGTTCACGCCTGCAATCCCAGCACTTTGGGAGGCCAAGTTGGGCGGATCACTTGAGGTCAAGAGTTTGAGACCAGCCTGACCAGTGTGGTGAAACCCCGTCTCTACTGAAAATACAAAACAAAACAAACAAAAAAATTAGCTGGGCACGTTGGCTGGTGCCTGTAATCTTAGCTACTTGGGAGGCTGAGACATGAGAATCGCTTGAACCCGGAAGGCAGAGGTTGCAGTGAGCTGAGATTGCATCACTGTACTCCAGCCTGGGTGACAGAGTGAGACTCCACATCTCAAAAAAAAAAAAAGAAAAACATGGGAAAAGCACAAGCAAGAATAAAATTTTCTGTTTTCACTACCTACAGGTATGCCACTAATAACATTTTGATTATATTTTCTAATAATTATGTGCACATACAGTAAACACATAAAGAAAATTGAGATCGTGATATACATTCTGCTTTGTTATCTGTTCTGTTGACTTACAGTGGAAACATTTCCTCTGATGTTAACTATTTGGACATATTTTAATTGTCCACACATTATTTTATTGAAAGGCTTTTTCATACTGAGTTAATTCTGTTGTGTATATTCAAGTTATCACTAATTTTCCTTTGTGATTACAACGCTGCATTGAATCGCCTTGTGATGAATTTTTATGGGTCCTTGATTTCTTCAAGGTAGATTTTTAGATGGCAAAGAATTGTACTGTATGTGTACTATATGTATATGTATTTAGGTCTCACTATGTTGTCCAGGCTAGTCTTTTTTTTTTTTTGAGACGGAGTCTGGCTCTGTCGCCCAGCCTGGAGTGCAGTGGCACGATCTCAGCTCACTGCAAGCTCCGCCTCCCAGGTTCAGGCCATTCTCCTGCCTCAGCCTCCTGAGTAGCTGGAACTACAGGCGCCCACCACCACGCTGAGCTAATTTTTTGTATTTTTAGTAGAGACGGGGTTTCACCGTGGTCTCCATCTCCTGACCCCGTGATCCGCCCGCCTTGGCCTCCCAAAGTGCTGGGATTACAGGTGTGAGCCACCACACCTGGCCCAGGCTAGTCTTAAACTTGGGGATTCAAGCAGTCCTCTGTCTTGGCCTCCCAGGAAGCTGAGATTACAGGCGTGTGGTTTACTATATATTCTTAATTTACCTATATGGTATTGTGATCTTGTTCTCTTTTTAAAAATGCAATACGCACTTGCACTAATATGTTTTAAAGATATATCTGTGGGCCGGGCGCGGTGGCTCACGCCTGTAATTCCAGCACACTGGGAGGCTGAGGTGAGCAGATCACGAGGTCAGGAGATTGAGACCATCCTGGCTTAACATGGTGAAACCCTGTCTCTACTAAAAATACAAAAATTAGCTGGACGTGGTGGCGGGCACCTGTAGTCCCAGCTACTTGGGGATCCTGAGGCAGGAGAATGGTGTGAACATGAGAGGTGTAGGTTGCAGTGAGCAGAGATCATGCCACTGCACTCCAGCCTGGGCGAAAGAGCGAGACTCCGTCTTGAAAAGAAAGAAAGAAAGAGAGAGAGAGGGAGGGAGGAAGGGAGGGAGGCATATTTGTGTGGGCCGGGCGTGGTGGCTCACACTTGTAATCCGGCACTTTGGGAGGCCGAGGCCGGTGGATCACCTGAGGTCACGTGTTCAAGACCAACCTGACCAACATGGAGAAACCCCGTCTCTACTAAAAATACAAAATTAGCTGGGCATGGTGGCACATGCCTATAATCCCAGCTACTCGGGAAGCTGAGGTAGGAGAATCACTTGTTGTGGTGAGCCAAGATCATTGCATTGCACTCCAACCTGGGCAACAAGAGCAAAACTCCATCTCAAAAAGAAAAAGAAAAAAGATACATTTGTGTGACTTACAGGTACAGGTAGAGTTGCTTCTGGTTTTCTGGTTGTTGCATGGTATCTCCTATGCAGCCACAGCTCTTTATTTTCTTACTTAAGTGCCTCCAACTTCCCATAACACAAATTAAGGCATAGTGAACATCCTGTCTGTACTGAACATCCTGTGTATGTCTTTTTAGAAGCCTATGTGATGGTTTCTCTAGTCTTTATACCTAGAGGTGGGATTTCTGGGTCATACGGCAGTAATTTATATTTATTTTCACTAAGTATTCTCTTTGGCTTTTGTTTCATATTACCTGTTTGTCTTCCAGAAAACTTGCACCAAATTACATTCCTACCAATAAGGTAGGAGAGTGCACAATGGGTGGATTCTAACTCCAAATCTAATACCTGTTCTTTTCTTTGTTTCTAGCAGCCATGGCAATGACAGGCTCAACACCTTGCTCATCCATGAGTAACCACACAAAGGAAAGGGTGACAATGACCAAAGTGACACTGGAGAATTTTTATAGCAACCTTATCGCTCAACATGAAGAACGAGAAATGAGGTAAAGAATTTTGTTTGAAAAAATTGTGTCATGATTGTGGCATTCCTTTCTCATATTGTAAAACACTTATAATGCTGAAAGGAGACAAGAATAGTAGCAGCCTTATTATAGACTATCACAATGGAATGACAGTGATAGGGATTTTCAAAGTCCCTGCCATTAACCCACTTATGCCTACAAGTCAATAACATAAACTTCTATTGAAATCCAAGAAAAAAATGGTACTTGGGAGGTTGAGGTGGGAGGATTGCATTGGCCCAGGAATTTGAGGCCAGCCTGAGCAACAGTGAGAGTCTGTAGCTTAAAAAAAAAAAAAAAAAAAAAAGCCCAATCCTAGGAGTTAATTGTTAAGGCAGTGTGGTATAATGGAAGCCCTTTTGGAGTCAGACCTGGGTTTAGAGTCCTGCCAGTTTCATTGCATAGCTGTATGAAGCTCTAATAAGTTCCTTAGTCTCTCTGTGAATTGGTTCCCTCATCAGGAAAATGGGGTTAATACTACTTGCCTTGCAGGATTGCATTGGGGATTAGATATAACATATATGAGTATGTACCATAGTGTTTCACACATAGTAGTCACTTAGTTAATGGTTGTACTATCAGCTATGTTATTACTAATCTGGTGTATACTGTCCACTTGGTAACTCATTATTTATTTATTGTTTTTTTTTTTGAGATTGAATCTTACTCTGTTGCCCAGGCTGGAGTGCAATGGCATGATCTCAGCTCACTGCAGCCTCCACCTCCTGGGTTCAAGCGATTCTTGTGCCTCAGCCTCCTGAATAGCTGGGACTACAGGTGTGAGTCACGCAAAAATGCGTGGCTAATTTTTGTAGTTTTAGTAGAGACGCTTGGCCGTAACTCATAATTAAAAAAATTTTTTCCCAGCCGGGCGCGGTGGTTCTCGCCTGTAATTCCAGCACTTTAGGAGGCCGAGACGGGTGGATCACGAGGTCAGGAGATCGAGACCATCCTGGCTAACATGGTGAAACCCCGTCTCTACTAAAAATATAAAAAAATTAGCCGAGTGTGGTGGCGGGCACCTGTAGTCCCAGCTACTTGGGAGGCTGAGGCAGGACAATGGCGTGAAACCGGGAGGCGGAGCTTGCAGTGAGCCAAGATCAAGCCACTCCAGCCTGGGGACAGAGCGAGACTCCATCTCAAAAAAAAAAAATTTTTTTTCCCAATATTTTACTGTGAAAGTATTCAGAAGTACAGAAAACTTATAATAATTATACAGTGAATATATACATATATATCATTTAGAGTCTATAGTGATTATTTATGGTATTTGTTTAACTACATATCCATCTATCCATTCTTCTTGTATCTGTTCGTTAATCCATCTTAATTTCTTTTTTTTTTTTTTTTTTTTGAGACAGAGTCTTGTTCTGTCGCCCAGGCTGGAGTGTAGTGGCACAGTCTCGGCTCAATGCATCAATGCAACCTCTACCTCCTGGGTTCAAGCAATTCTCCTGCCTCAGCCTCCCAAGTAGCTGGGATTACAGGCATGCACCACCACGCCCAGCTAATTTTTGTATTTTTAATAGACAGGGTTTCACCGTGTTGGCCAGGGTGGTCTTGATCTCTTGACCTCGTGGTCTACCTGCTTTGGCCTCCCAAAGTGCTGGGATTATAGGTGTTAGCCACCGCGCCTGGCCAGTCCGTCTTAATTTTTGCCTCACTGCAAAGTATATTGTAGACATCAGTATACTTCTGAATATTTCTGCTTATATAACATTAACTAGAGTTCAATATTTATACTTTTTGGGGAAGGGTGTAAAATTTATATACAATGAAATTCACAAGTTGAGGGTTACCATTTTATGAGTTTTGACAAATGCATACACTTTTATAACTTAAACCTTTATCAAAACAGAGAGCATTACCTCTCCCAGAAAGTTTTCATGCCTCTTGGTTCTTCCATCTTAAACAACCACTGTTGTGATTTTATGTCTTTCTTTTTTTTTTTTTTTTTGAGACGAAGTCTCGCTCTGTCGCCCAGGCTGGAGTGCAGTGGCACGATCCTGGCTCACTGTAAGCTCTGCCTCCCGGGTTCATGCCATTCTCCCACCGCAACTTCCCAAGTAGCTAGGACTACAGGCGCCCACCACCATGCCCGGCTAATTTTGTTTTTGTATTATTAGTAAAGACGGGTTTTCACCGTGTTAGCCAGGATGGTCTCAATCTCTTGACCTCGTGATCCACCTGCCTTCACCTCTTAAAGTGCTGGGATTACAGGCGTGAGCCACCACGCCCGGCCATGATTTTGTTTCTATCATAGTTTTGCCTATTTCATGCAAGTGGAACACATAAATGGAAACGTAGTATGTACTTGTTTGAGCAAGGCATCTTTCATTTAGCAAAATGTTTTTGTTTTTGAGACAGGGTGTTGTTTTGTTGCCCAAGGTGGTGTGCAGTGGGACAATCATAGCTTACTGCAGCCTTGACCTCCCAGGCTCAATCGATCCTCCTGCCTCAGCCTCCCAAGTAGCTGGGACTATAGGTGCATGCCACCACGCTTGGCTAATTTTTAAATTTTTTTGTAGAGACAGGGTCTCACTTTGTTGTCCAGGCTGGTCTTGAACTCTGGGGTTCAAGTGATCCTCCCACCTTAGCCTCCCAAAGTGCTGGGACTACAAGTGTGAGTCACCACACCTGCCAGCGTAATGTTTTTGAGGTTCCTCTGTGTTGCTGTATGCATCAATAATTTGTTCCTTTTTATTGTTGGTACTGTACTGTCTTCTGACTATATCTTCTTAGTTTGTTTATCCATTCTCCTGTTGATAAACACCTGGGTTCTTTTCAATTTTTGGCTATTTTGAATAAACTTCTATGAACATTTTTGTACCAGTCTTGTGAACATTTGTTTTCAGTTCTCAGGTAAACATCTAGAGGTGGAATTTCTGAATCATATACATAGGTATATGTTTAGTTTTATAAGAAACTGCTAGACCTTTTTTCAAAATATTACTAATATATGAGAGTTCCAGTTACTTTACATTTTTGCTAACATTTGTGTTGTCAGTGTTTTAGTTATTTTGGTGGATGTGGATATTTAGTGATATCTCACTGTGATTTTTAGTTTGCATTTCCCTGATGACTAATGATGTGGAACATTTTTATGTACTTTTTGGCCATTTGTGCATCTTCCTTTGTGAAATGTTTGTTCAAATTTTTCGAGCATTTAAAGAAATTGAGTTGTCTTTGTTATTGAGTTGCAGGAGTTCTTTGTTTGTCCTACATATCAGACCTTTGTCATGTGTATGTTTCGTAAGTAATCTCTCCCAATCTGGCTTTCCTGCTCATGTTGTTAACAAAGTCTTTAGGCAAGCAGACATTTTAAATTTTGATGAAATAAAATTTGGCATTTTTTAAATGGTTATTGTATTCTGTGACCTTTCTAAAAAAACCTTTCCTCTTTTTAAAAAATTAACTAATTTGGGGCCAGGCATGGTGGCTCACACCTGTAATCCCAGCACTTTGGGAGGCCGAGGCGGGTGGATCATCTGAGGTTGGGAATTCGAGACCAACCTGACCAACATGGAGAAACCCCATCTCTACTAAAAATACAAAATTAGCTGGGTGTGGTGGTGGCGCATGCCTGTAATCTCAGCTACTCGGGAGGCTGAGGCAGGAGAATTGCTTGAGCCCGGGAGGTGGAGGTTGCGGTGAGACAAGATCACAGCATCGCACTTCAGCCTGGACAACAAGAGTGAAACTCAGTCTCAAAAAAAATAAAAGTAAAATTTAAAAAAACTCTAATTTTTTTTTAGAGTCAAGGTCTTGTTATATTGACCAGGCTGGTCTTGAACTCCTGTCCTCAAGCGATCCTCTCGCCGCAGCCTCCCAAAGTACTGGACTTACCAGGTGTTAGCTACTGTGCCTGGCCAGAAACCTTTATTTATCCCCAAGTCATAAGGATTTTCTCGTATGTTCCATTTTGGAAGTTTTTTAGGTTTAGTTTTTACATTTAGTTCTGTGATCCATATTGAATTAATAGGTGTGTATGATATGAGGTGGGGAGTTGAGATTGATTTTTATCCTTATAATATCCAGTTATTTTAGCACCATTTGTTGAAAAGATCTTCCCCCATGAGATTGCTTTGGCACTCTTCTTGAAAATCAACTGACATATAGATGTGAATTCATTTCTGGGCTTTCTTTTTCTGTCTCATTGATCTTTTTGTCTATCCTTTGCCAGTATCACCCTGTTTTGATTACTGTAGCTTTGTAGTAAGTTTTGAAGTCAGGTAATGTGTAAGTCCTCCAGCTTTGGTCATTTTATTTTAAGATTGCTTTGAATATTCTGTATTCTTTGCATTTTATTATAAATTTTAGAGTCATCTTATTCTACAGAAAAGCCCAATGGAATTATGTTGCTTTTTTTTTTTGAGACGAAGTCTTGCTCTGCTGCCAGGCTGGAGTGCAGTGGCGTGATCTCAGCTCTCTGCAACCTCTGCCTCCTGGGTTCAAGCGATTCTCCTGCCTCAGCCTCCCTAACAGCTGGGACTACAGGCACGTGCCACCACACCCAGCTAATTCTTGTATTTTTAGTAGAGATGGGGTTTCATCACGTTGGCCAGGATGGTCTTGACTTTGTGATCCACCTGCCTCGGCCTCCCAAAGTTTTGGGATTACAGGTATGAGCCACTGCACTCGGCCTGGAATTACTATTGGAATTATATTGACTCTGTAGATCAATTTGTGGAGAATCAACACCTTAACATTATTGAATCTTCTGTTATACAGACATTGCATATCTCTGTTTTTTTTTTGTTGTTGTTTGTTTTCTTGTTCGTTTGTTTGTTTGAGACGGAGTTTTGCTATTGCTGCCCAGGTTGGAGTGTAGTGTTGTGATCTCAGGTCACTACAACCTCCGCCTCCCAGGTTCAAGCAATTCTCCTGCTCCAGCCTCCTAAGTAGCTGGGACTACAGGCACCTGCCACCACCCCAGCTGATTTTTTGTATTTTTAATAGAGACGGGGTTTGCCCATGTTGGGCAGACTGGTCTCGAACTCCTGACCTCAGGTGATCCACTTGCCTTGGCCTCCCAAAGTGCTGGGATTGCAGGCATGAGCTACTGCGCCTGGCCCGTATCTCCATTTTTAAGGTCTTCTTTAGTTTTTCTCAACAGTGTTTTCGTAATTTTTAGTGTGTGCATCTTACATGTCTTGTTAATCTATTTCTAGTATTTGGGGGTTTTCTGGATGCTATTTAGAATTTCATTGTCCAGTTGTTTGCTGCTAGTATATAGACATATAACTGAGTTTTGTATATTGATCTTGTATTCTGTAAGTTTCTAATTATTCTAGGTTTTTTTTTTATTTGCATATTTAGAGTTTTCTATGTAAACAATCTTGTGATATTCAGGTAGAGACAGTTTTATTTCCTTTTCAATCTACTCACCTTTTTCCTTTTTCTTTTTCTTTTCTTTTTTTTTTTTTTTTGAGAGACAGTCTCGCTCGTCGCCCAGGCTGGAGTGCAGTGGCACGATCTTGGCTCACTGCAAGCTCTGCCTCCCAGGTTCATGACATTCTCTTGCGTCAGCCTCCTGAGTAGCTAGGACTGCAGGCGTCCGCCACCACGCCCGACTAATTTTTTGTATTTTTATAGAGATGGGGGTTCACCGTGTTAGCCAGGATGGTCTCGATCTCCTGACCTTGTGATCCACCCACCTCGGCCTCCCAAAGTGCTGGGATTATAGGCATGAGCCACCATGCCCGGCCTTTTTTTTTTTTTTTTTTTTTTTTCTTTTTTTTTTCTTTTTTGATTGCCTTAGGGCACTAGCTGGAAATTCCAGTAAAATGTTGAATAGAAGTAGTGGGAGTGGATATCTTTGTTTTCTTCTTGATTTCAAGCTAACGTGCTCACTGTTTTACCAAAGATGCCCTTTATAGGTTGAGGCAGTTTCCTTATGTTCTAATTTGGGTTTAAAAAATTTTTTTTGTTTTTTTAGAGACAGGGTCTTGCTTTAACCCAGCTTGGAGTGCAGTGGCACAATCATGGCTCACTGCAGCCTTGACCTCCTGAGCTCAGGTGATTCTCCCACCTCACCTTTCCAAGTAGCTGGGACTACAGGTATGTGCCACCACACCTGGCTAATTTTTTTTTACCTTTTTGTAGAGACAGGATATCACTATGTTGACCAGGCTTATCTTGAACTCCTGGCCTCAGGCAGTCCTCCTGCTTCAGCCTCACAAAATTTTGGGATTGGAAGTGTGAGCCACTGCGCTCAGCCCATGTTCCAATTTGGCTGAGAAGCTGAGAATTTTTATCATGAGTAGGTGTTGAATTTTTTCTTTTCATTATTATTTTTTTATTTTTGTCGTTTGTTTCGTTTTGATTGTTGTTTTTTTATGGGTGTTGAATTTTTTTCAAATGCTTTTTGAGCATCTTCATAATGGTCATATTGTTTTTCTCCTTTATTCTTTTAATATGGTGAGTTACATGGACTGATTTTTGAATGTTAGACTAACTTTACATTTCAGGGGTAAAAACCTTGATGACGTTGTATTATCTCCTTTATGTTGCTGGGTCGATATGCTAATATTTTGATAAGGATCTTTGCAATCCTGTTCTTCATGAGGGTGTAAATGATAATTTACATGGGATATATAATTTGACCTTAAATATGCAGTTCTGTATGTGGAATAGTCAGATATTTTATGCTTGGTGGTGGCTAGCTGCTGTTCACTGGAGTAAACAAGTGTCTGCACACTGTCCCGTGTTAGGATCATGGGGAATTCAAACGTAAATCTGTACAGGATATCTTTAGGCAGGTGAAACCTGTGGAGGTAGTTATTTCAGATACAGTCACTTCTTGAAATCATAGCTACTGGGGTAGTAATTACAAAGCAAATGTTTATGAGTTTTGATTTAGCCACTTGTTTGGTAATAGTCCTCTGGGTTTTATCCTACTGGTTCTGCCCTGGCTATGGTTTATTATTGGTATGTATCACATTCTGCAGGAACAAGATGATGTATGGTTTTGTTTACATTATTAATAAATGATACATTGTGATTAACACTAAGATTGTACCCCAAAATGAGCAGACAGCAGTGCTTTGCATTCTTTGGATTCTCAAGATAGAAAAGCCGTCTAAAAGTTTCAGTGGTTCCAGAAGCAGAGAGGGTTATATAAAAATAAACAAAATTAAAAAAATACAGCATTGGAGGCCGGGCGCAGTGGCTCACGCCTGTAATCCCAGTACTTTGGGAGGCCGAGGTGGGTGGATCACGAGGCAGGAGATCAAGACCATCCTGGCTAACATGGTGAAACCCTGCCTCTACTAAAAATGTAAAAAGTAGCCGGGTGTGGAGGTGGGTGCCCCCCAAGTAGTCCCAGCTACTTGGGGGTCTGAGGCAGGAGAATGGCGTGAACCCGGGAGGCGGAGCTTGCAGTGAGCCAAGATCGCGCCACTGCACTCAAGACTGAACGACAGAGCGAGACTCCATCTCAAAAAACAAACAAACAAATAAAAAAGCATTGGTGGTTTTGCTTTTTTTGAAAGACCAAATTAATAAAAAGACAGAAGAGAATGTTAGATATTTAAGAGGGTTAGAATGTTTGTTTTTAGTTGTTTATAAAAGTGCCATTATTTTTTATTAAAGAATAGTAAGCCACGTGTGGTGGTGTGCACCTGTAGTTCTAACTACTCAGAAGGCTGAGGTGGGAGGATCTCTTGAGCTCAGGAGTTTGAGGCTGCAGTGAGCTATGATTGTGTCACTGCACTCAAGCTTGGGCAACTGAACAAGACACCGTCTATCTCTTTAAGAAAACAACAATGCACTAGTACTTTGAGCCTTTCAGAATTAATATATCCTTGTAGATCTTTTTTGTTGAGTACCCTCTTTTTTTTTTTTTGAGATGGAGTCTCACTCTGGCACAGGCTGGAGGGCAGTGGTGCCATCTTGGCTTACTGCAACCTCCCGGGTTCAAGCGATTCTCCTGCCTCAGCCTTCTGAGTAGCTGGGATTACAGGAGCGCGCCACCACTCCGGGCTAATTTTTGTATTTTCGTGTTGTTTTTGAGACGGAGTTTCACTCTTTTGCCCAGGCTAGAATGCAATAGCATAATCTCTGCCTCCTGGGTTCAAGCGATTGTCCTGCCTCAGCCTCCCATGTAGCTGGGATTACAGACATGGACTACCATGCCTGGCTAATTTTTGTATTTTTAGTAGAAGCGGGGTTTCGCCATGTTGGCCAGTCTGGTCTTGAATTCCTGACCTGAGGTGATCCGCCCGCCTCATCTTCCCAGAGTGTGTGAGCCACAGTGCTTGGCCTAATTTTTGTATTTTTAGTAGAAGCGGGGTTTCGCCATGTTGGCCAGTCTGGTCTTGAATTCCTGACCTGAGGTGATCCGCCCGCCTCATCTTCCCAGAGTGTGTGAGCCACAGTGCTTGGCCTAATTTTTGTATTTTTAGTAGAGATGAGGTTTCACCATGTTGGCCAAGCTGGTCTTGAATTCCTTACCTCAAGTGATCCACCCGCCTTGGTCTCCCAAAGTGCTGGGTTTACAGGTGTGAGCCATCATGCCCAGCCAGAACCCTCTTTTTTGTATGAACTGCTAGTTGGTTTTGGATTTACTGATACAGCTCAATAAAACTTTCAGGCTTTATTGTTCCTAGAAAAATTTTTAAAAAGGGATTGACAAGAATTACCTCAGAAGTAAACTAAGAAGCTTTTTTTTTTTTTTTTTTTAAATTTTATTTTACAGATAAGGTCTTACTGTGTCACCCAGGCTGGAGTGCAGTGATGCGATCATGGCTCACTGCAGCTTCAAACTCCTGGGCTCAAGCCATCCTCCACCTCCCAGAGTGCTGGGATTACAGGCATGAGCCATGATTGTCTGGCCTGAGTTTGCAAGCTTTTTAATGTTCTGGAGGGACACATTGCGGGACCTTGATAAATAAACAGTTTTAGTGATATGAGACAATTGATAATGAAGAGTTAATATATGATGGAGATTTGAAATAATAAGTTTTGGGCTAGCAAATTTTGAGACCAAGTTGTAATACAAATCTTCATTTTTTTTCTTTTGTGTCTTGTCTAGGTGCCTTTAAAATATCTGTTATTCCTAGCATTGCTGTGCAACTCTTGCCCTGTTCCGTCATAGTAGAACACTAGGTTATAGTTGAAGCAAAGGACTTACTGCAGGGGGATATGTGTCCAAAGCCCAGAGATAGAAGAAAGAGTAAAATTCATCTGGGAATTGTTTCCTGTATAAACATAAAATATGAGAACTTTGAGCAGTTTCATAGAAACACTATAGCAGCTTCTATAGATTGGTTTAAAAATAATTAAACCCCCTGAATCTAGTGTCCATCACACAGTGCTACGGAATGCCACCTGATGGTCTATTAATACCACTGTTAGATCATAAGCACTCAGTAGGGCAAGTGCATCTGCTATATTCCTTCAGTCTGTGTTTTGCCTTCAATGGCAGCCTCGGTTGTGACCTTTTCGAGGAGCAGCAGCTCTCCTTGTATTCGTTCTGTATGTGATCCTAGGTACCTAGTAGGTATTGACAGTTGTCTACTTATTCATTAAAAAATAATGTTTTAGATAATTCATAGCAGTTTGAAATCAAATCTGAGGAAACAGGCATTTCCTTTTACAAAATATTTTCAGTTGTTTCTTTTCTTCATGAATACTGTTTAGGTGGGTTAATTAAAACCACAAACACCTAATTTAATAAATAACAATGGTAAGCTTTTTTCTCCCCAAATCAAATAGTCTTTCATACATTTTACTGAGAACTTCTATGTTCTGCAACTCCTCTTAGATTTTCTCATCTATGTTTTCTTAACTGTAGAAATTCCTCGTTTGGTCTTATCTAATACTAAGTAGAGATATGTGATTATTATTAGTGATCCCGTGTCAGCTTTATTTGCCTCAAGAATGAGTAAGTCCAGACCTCCTAATGGTCTTCACTGAGCAGATATCAGTCAAACCAGAGTGTAGAATTGAAGTAATTTGTGGAGATTTTAAAGAATCTGTGTAGTGTTAATTTTAGGGTATTTCTGGCTGGGTGCAGGGGCTCACACCTGTAATCCCAGCACTTTGGTAGGCCGAGGTGGGTGGATCACTTGAGGTCAGGGGCTCAAGACCAGCCTGGGCAACATGATGAAACCCCGTGTCTACTAAAAATACAAAAATTAGCCGGACATGGTGGCATATGCCTGTAATCCCAGCTACTAGGGAGGTTGAGGCACAAGAATCACCTGAACCCAGGAGGCAGAGGTTGCAGTGAGCCAAGATCGTGTCCTGCACTCCAGCCTGGGTGACAGAGCCGGACTCTTGTCTCCAAAAAAAAAGAAAAAAAGGAAAAAGGCCGGGTGTGGTTGCTCACGCCTGTAATCCCTGTACTTTCAGAGGCCGAGGTGGGTGAATCACTTGAGGTCAGGAGTTCAAGACCATACTGGCCAACATGGTGAGACCCCATCTCTACTAAAAACACAAAAATTAGCTGGACATGGTGGTGGGCACTTGTAATCCCAGCTATTCAGGAGGCTGAGGCAGGAGAATCACTTGTACCGGGAGGCAGAGGTTGCAGTGAGCCGAGATGGTACCACTGCACTCCAGCCTGGGTGACAGAGTAAGACTCTTGTCTCAAAAAAAAAAAAAAAAAAAAAAGTATTTTATAGGCATTTTCTGAATTTAGGCATTTTTAATCATGGAGATATAATCACAGCCCCTCCGCCTCCCCTCCTCTTCTCTTGCTGACAGAATCTCACTCTGTTGCCCCTCTTCTCTTCTCTTTCTGACAGAATCTCACTCTGTCACCCAGGCTGGAGTGCAGTGGCACCATCTCAGCTCACTGTAACCTCTGCCTCCCAGGTTCCAGAGATTTTCCTGCCTCAGCCTCCTGAGTAGCTGGGATTACGGGCACGTGCCACCACGCCTGGCTACTTTTTGTATTTTCAGTAGAGACAGAGTTTCACCATGTTGGCCAGGCTGGTCTCCAAGTCCTGGCCTCAGGCTATCTGCCAGCCTCAGCCTCCCAAAGTGCTGGGATTATGGGTGTCAGCCACCATGCCTGGCCCTATTTCTGTTAAATACACTATTTTTCCTGGTTTTCGGTGTCTCACCAAAATACTATCTATTTTCAGTTAGGGTGGAATAGCCCTATTTTCTCATTCCTGCTACCTCCGAATCAAGCTATGCTAAGAGGGGACCCTAAATTAGAAAAGGGGGCTAATTGTAAGTAGTGGTCATGAATGTGTCTGCACATTGCTATACATTCTACTTTTTAAAATTTAGCAGCATACATTTAGAAAGTAGCTGTGTACAAAGCACTATTCTTAGTGGAGATGGGGAATTCAAATATAGTCCCTGCCTTCAGAAGGTCTTACCACTCTCTCATACAGGAAATGAACACACACGAAAATAAATGGAACGCATGGAAGGCATCACTGGGGTGAGGCTGGATATGGCCTCTAAGTGTGAAAGTGACTTGGTCTCTCTCCCAGGGTTCTGGTTTGGAACATTGGAATTGAAGGGAAGAGTGGCTCCACCAAAGGCTGGAGTGTTAACCTGGCACTCCTATAAGAGAACATGCCTGTGTGGAGAGTCCTGCTATTTTTCACTATGAACAATTTTAAACATAGGTAGAATAATATAGTGACCCCGTTTCAATATATTCATCCCTCAGATTTAATAATTTTAGGGCTTTGGTATCTTTTCTTCATCTATCCCATTTTGTTTTTTCTTGCTATTGTGTTTTAAGGTAAATTCCAGACATCTGTCATTTTAATCCTGCATACTCTCAAGTATGCATTTCCAAAAATATGGCCATTTTCTTGCATAATGCAAATGCCACCATGAATCTAACCAAGTTAACAGTAATTCCTTTGATATCATCTCACAGAGGATGTCATTTTTAAGTCATTTCAGGCTGTCCTTGCTGTTTTTAGTGTCCTCAGGGTCTTTGTGGACCTGGTCCTAATCATTATCATGGATAGGCTTTTTTTTTTTCTGGATACTTTCTCTAATGAAATAATCTAATTGTGTTCAAGGAGTTAACTTTACTCTCAGGCAGGCGTTCTGCTGCAACAAATTTGATTACACTTCAGTAAAGCTGTGGAAAACCTCTTAATTTGTATTTAGATTTAAAATATAATCAGAAGGAGCCAGTTTTGTGACACAGTGGATAGTGCATTGGACTTGTAGCCCATTCTGATGTAGTCATTCAAAAACATATAGTCAGGAGGTGTGATGGTGTTTAGTACTCAGGGCACAAAAAGAGCTGACCACAGCTGTGTTCTTAGAGCTTTGCCTAGCATGTTATACTTTGACTTTTCTTACTCTTCTCTGCTTCAACTACCTAACCACTGCAATGGAATTAATTTACACTCCTGAAACTACTAAGAGTACAGCCTTTTCTCTCCAATACATGTGTACATATAGATGCACATGTATCCCAAACTATTCCGGGAACTGGGAGAACTGTTAATGTTCCTTTCTCTGCATTTTCTGTCTTGATTAGTGGCATCATGTACCTCTAGACAGGAAATTCTAAGGCTTTTCTCTTGACTCCTATTGTCAGTTGGTCATCTTTGCAATAGCTCTATTCACTTCATTCTGGTTTTCCTGCCCTAGTTCCAGATCTTTACTGTACATCTGAATCATTACAGTAACTCTCAACTGGCCTCTGATCTTTCTCAGTTGCTTTCCCTGCCAGTCCATCAGATCCTCATTACTACTGGTTACCATTCTAAAATAGAAATCTTATCACATCACTCCTTTGCACACAAGCCTCTTTTAGCACTCAATTGTCTACAGAATGAGATCCAACCTTCTTGGTGTGGCTTTTGAAGTGCTGTGTGTGTCAGCCACAATGGACTACATGCTGTTTCTGCAGCATACTGTACACTTTTTTTTTTTTTTTTTTTGAGATGGAGTCTCGCTTCGTTGCCCAGGCTAGAGTGCAGTGGCGCGACCTCGGCTCGCTCCGCCTCCCAGGTTCACGCCATTCTCCTGCCTCAGCCTCCTGAGTAGCTGGGACTACAGGTGCCTGCCACTATGCCCGGTTAATTTTTTTTTTTTTGTATTTTTAGTAGAGATGGAGTTTCTCTGTGTTAGCCAGGATGGTCTCGATCTCCTGACCTCGTGATCCGCCTGCCTTGGCCTCCCAAAGTGCAGGGATTACAGGTGTGAGCCACTGCACCCGGCCAGCATACTGTACACTCTTACCCTTCTTTGCTCTGTTTGTATGTATTGCCTGTTTATCTGGAATGCTGATGAGTGGTGGAGGAGAGATTCTAGCCCATGTAGTTTCATTTATTGTGCTGAGTAAATGAAAGTTCTGTGGAATTGGTTGTAAGGAAGTTTTACTTGCTTCTTTTAGTTTTATGAGACTATAGATCAAAAACATTATTGCATGCACTTTCTAAAGTTCAGTACTCCAAAAGTCTGATATCTGAATGTTTTTTTTTTTTTCTTCAAGACAGAGTCTCACTCTGACATCCGAGTTGGAGTGCCGTGGTGTGATCTTGCCTCACTGCAACCTCTGCCTCCCAGGTTCAAGTGATTCTTGTGCCTTAGCCTCCCAAATAGCTGGGATTACAGGCGCCTGCCAGTACACCCAGCTAATTTATATATATATGTGTGTGTGTGTGTATACATATATACATATATACATATGTACATACATAGAGAGAGAGATACAGATATATGTTTTTTGATACAGAGTCTTGCTGCGTCACCCAGGCTGGCGTGCAGTGGCATGATCTCAACTCACTGCAACCTCTGCCTCCCGGGTTCAGGCAGTTCTTCTGCCTCAGCCTCCTGAGTAGCTGGGACTACAGGCACTCGCCACCATGCCCAGCTAATTTTTGTATTTTTAGTAGAGATGGGGTTTCACCATGTTGGCCAGGCTGGTTTCGAACTCCTGACCTTATGATCCGCCTTCCTCGGCCTCCCAAAGTGCTAGGATTACAGGCATGAGCCACAGTGCCTGGCGTTTTATTTTTTTGTTTTGTTTTTTTTGAGACAGGGTCTCACTCCACTGCTGGAGTGCAGTGGCGTGATCTCTGCTCACTGCAGCCTCCACCTCCCTGGTTCAAGTGATTCTCCTATCTCAGCCTCCCAAGTAGCTAGGATTACAGGGGCATGCCACCATGCCCGGCTGATTTTTGCATTTTTAGTACAGATGGGATTTCACCATGTTGGCCATTGTGGTCTCAAACTCCTGACCTCAAGTGATCCACCCGCCTTGGCCTCCCGAAGTGTTGGGGTTACAGGCATGAGCCACCGCACCCAGCCTAATTTTTATATTTTTAGTAGAGACAGGGTTTTACCATGTTGGCCAGGCTGGTCTTGGACTCCTGACCTCAAGTGACCCATCTGCCTCACGTCCCAAAGTGCTGGGATCACAGGCATGAGCCACCACACCCAGTCTGATGTATGATGTTTTGATAGTGGTGCCAGTCACCTTTTTGATCACTTTTTCCCGTTAAATTTCCAAATTCTGCTTTTACCTTTGTTGTTTGTTACCCTTTGCTCATGGCAGGGAGGAGGAGGAAGATGCAGAAATAAAGGAAGTAGACTTCAGTCAGAGAGAGGGAAAGTAACACCATGATATAAGAGTTTATCAAATACCAGCTGTTTTGTGGTTTGGTAAGGAGGAAATAACTGAAAAGAAAATTAAAAAAAAAAGCCAAAACCAAGAGAGGACATTTTTTGAAACAAGATTCTTTGTTGCATTAACATCTTAGACAGTCTTTTAAAAAATGTAGACCTAAGGATGGGGCATGGTGGCTCACACCTGTAATCGCAACACTTTGGAAGGTCAGGCTGGAGTTTGATACTAGCCTGGGCAATATGGTGAGACCTCATTTCTACAAAAAATTTAAAAATTAGCCAGGTATGGTGGCATGCACCTGTAGTCCTAGCTACTTGGGAGGCTAAGGTGGAATTGCTTGAGCCTGTAAGATGGAGTTTTCAGTGAGCTGAGATTGCCCCACTGCATTCTAGCCTGGGTGACAGAACAAAACTCTGTCTCCTCCCCCCACCCTGCCAAAAAAAAGTAGACCTAACAAAGGATGGAAATCTTTTTACTTGTCTTAGTAACTGTAATTTTTTTGGTTTTAATGAGACAGTTCGAGATTTACCTGTTTGTGTCATTTTTAAAATGCAATTACAATATTAAGTTACAGAGTTTTCAGAAAGTTATTCAGATGTGATTTCATATGTCTTTTGTTTTTGTTTTAGACAAAAGAAGTTAGAAAAGGTGATGGAAGAAGAAGGCCTAAAAGATGAAGAGGTAATTAATATTGGCAGTATCTTCCTTAAAACCCAGCATGGCAGGTTGTATCTTGTCCAGCAAGTTGTTAGCCTTGGTACACATGAGAAGGGTTTCGGCCCAGTAACAGAGGAACTTGAGGGGTAGTGTGCTTCTGGATTTGGGTGTTAATGCAGAGGGACAGATTAATTATTAAGTAACTAGGAGAGGAAGGCTTCTCTAGATGCAGTTATAGTAAACTAGATTTAGAATTCCAAGAGAAAGAAGGAATGAAATCAAATTAAAATTTAAAAGAGCAAGTTATAGCATTTTTATAGAATTCACTGAAAAGTCTCCGTAGGAGTAGGGCAAGTTTTTGAAATATTTATTTACTTTACTTTTTCTGGGATACATGTGCTGAACGTGCAGGTTTATTACATAGGTACGTATGTGCCATAGTGGTTTATTGCACCTGTCAACCTGTCATCTAGGTTTTAAGCTTCGCATACATGAGGTATTTGTCCTAATGCTCTCCCTCCACTTTCCCCCCATGCCCCGACAGGCCCCAGTGTGTCATGTTCCTGAAATCTTTATTAAGGCAAAATATCCATCTCAAATCAGCCCTTCCACCCAGTGCCCACAGATATAGTAGGAGAAAATATAGTTAACAAGGGACTGTGCAAGAAACTGGAATGGCAGTGGAAATGCCTTCGAAAATAGGATTGGCTTGCAGAACCCAGGACAGTGGTGAAAAATACCCAATACTTATAGAAATAACAGAAAGTTAGAGCATATAATGTGTAACCAACCCAGAGGGAAAGATAAGAACACATTTTTAGTTTATATTAAACAGGATAAAGGAAAATGTTGTTGATTATTTATCCCTTCCTTCACCAAAAATGTTAGGATAGTGGATTGCTGAAGTAGGTTAGTCAGAGTTCCCAGAGGAGGCACCCATCTGTTCAGTGTGGCTTGGATGTTGTGTCTAAAGGCCGGGAAATGGAGAAGTGACCTCTTAAGAGTCCTTCTGGGATGCTTCCATATGTGAAAAGATTATCCCTAGTCCACTGTGGACCTGTTTTCCAGCTGGGTAAGTGACAAACATGACTTGTTATCATAATTTCAGCTCCTTCCCCTCTTCTCCCTTCCTTATTTAAATATTAGAAACGACTCCGGAGATCAGCACATGCTCGGAAGGAAACAGAGTTTCTTCGTTTGAAGAGAACAAGACTTGGATTGGAAGATTTTGAGTCCTTAAAAGTAATAGGCAGAGGAGCATTTGGTGAGGTAAAAATCACAGCTACTTGTCAAGTACAAAAATAATTGCAAAACTTCAAAGCTTCTAACCTATCATCAACTCGTAATTGTTGATATAACTGAAATGTATGGAATTACATGGGTCAGGCATGCCATCGCCACATCCTAATTGCTTTGTCTGTCTGCTTTCTCTTTTTCTTCTCTCCAAGGTCCCAGATCTCTGTTCTCTGTTTGCCAGAGATGATGTTGGTGTTTAAATATTGACTTAGGGGGAGAGTTGAAAAGTAGAAGGAAATCAACATTTGTTATTTACAGGCTGCTTTTTCCCCATAATCAGGACAGTAACCCATTTTATAGATGATGAAATTAAGACTGTAAAGGTATATATAATGTCCTGTTATCACACAGCCATTGAGCACTGGGACCAAAAGTTGGGCCCTATTTCCTGAACTCAAAGCGCTTGCTTTTCCCCATACTGCACTGCCTCTCCAGAAGGAAACTAACTAATTAACAGTGTATCTCCACCCTTTATTTCTCCCCACCAGATTGATATAGCTCTAAAAAGATGACCCTAGGAGGTAGAATTTACAGAAAGGAGTTATGTAGGTAGTGGTGGAGATTTGAAAGCATTTGCGACTTTGTCCCCACAGTTCTTGGAAATGATCCTGCTTGGGCACAAGAGCAATTGGTTGGGGAGAGTTTGAAAGAGCCCATGCAAGGTCATTCCCATTAATGAAAAATGCCCAAAGTAGACGACCTACTGATGCGATAGTTGCAAGTATAAAAGGAACAGTATGTTATTAAAACCTGGTACCCCAGGGCCAGGCGCGGTGCCTCACGCCTGTAATCTCAGCACTTTGGAAGGCCAAGGCGGGTGGATCACGAGGTCGGGAGTTCGAGACCAGCCTGACCAACATGGTGAAACCCTGTCTCTACTAAAAATACAAAAATTGGCTGGGTGTTGTGGCACGCGCCTGTAATCCCAGCTACTCAGGAGGCTGAGGTAGGAGAATCGCTTGAACCCAGGAGGCAGATGTTGCAGTGAGCCGAGATCTGCCTCTCGGGTTCAAGTGATTCTACTGCCTCAGCCTCCCGAATAACTGGGATTACAGGCACCTGCCACCACACCCAGCCAATTTTTGTATTTTTATTAAAGACGGAGTTTCAGTATGGTGGCCAGGCTGGTCTCAAACTCCTGACCTCAGGTGATCCACCTGCCTCAGCCTCCCAAAGTGCTGGGATTACAGGTGTGAGCCACTGCGACTGGCCTGAATTTTTTGTTTTTCTTTCCGGACGTTTTTCCTATGCATGAAGTTTTACTTTATTATTATTATTTTGATTAAGTGACAAGGTCTCACTGTGTTGCCCAGGCTGGAGTTTTGGCTGTTTACAGGCACGATCTCACTACTGATCAGCATGGGAGTTTTGACCTGCTCCATTTCTGAACCGGGCCTGTTTGCCCTTCCCTTAGGCAACCTAGTACCCCCCCAGCCAGTCCCACTTCTGGGAGGTCACCATATTCACCATATTATGCTGAACTTACTTCAGACACCTGATCAGCATAATACACCATAGCTCATAACTCCTGAGCTCAAGCGATCCCCCTACCTTAACCTCCCAAATAGCTGGGACTACAGATATACAACACCATGCACCGCTACTTTTGTTTTAATTAAACATCGTTGTAATCATTTACTTAGATTTTCTGAGCTGACTGGATGACATATGTCAGGGGTATAATGAGTCCTTAAATTTGAAATTGAAGGTTTTAAATTAGATTGGTTTGTTCAACTAAGGAACCAAAGCTGTTCAGATGTAGAGGTATTTGAGGATGTTTGCAGCATCGACTTTACTGTGTATAATGTATTCATTTTGGAACATTGAAAAGCATTTTCTTCTGCTTTGTTATTACTAGTTGCTCCTGTTAAAATTATAATACTTTTTCAGTTAATTATTGCATCCTATAACACATGAAAGCATTAGCTTGGTAGTATGAGTTTTTGACTTGGCATTTCTTTTGTAACTTTTTAGGTACGGCTTGTTCAGAAGAAAGATACGGGACATGTGTATGCAATGAAAATACTCCGTAAAGCAGATATGCTTGAAAAAGAGCAGGTAAAGCACAGTGGTAGCAGTGCTTTAGCTTATTAATTTTTGTCTCCTAAAACTTTTCTTTTTGTTTAATTGAAATATATATTTTTATTACAGTTTTCTTTAGTTCTGTCATGTATGACTGTATATATAATACTACCTTTTTCCCCCTACAAAGAAGCAGTTCATATTTAAAATCACAAATAATTCCTATAGGTTATATGCAATCTTTTAAAAATTGAGAATCTGTTCGAAAAGCAGCTGTTACTTGTGTCTTCCAATGGATCACAAAATGTCCTTATTTTGAGAGCCTTTTTTTTTTGAGGTCATACGTGGTGTTGTTAGTGTGTTTCTTACCAAATGCTGAGAAATAGAAATTGTAATATATATCTCATAACTAAGGACTAGGAATTAGAATTTGGAATTTATAATCTAAAATGTGTCTTTATATGCTTCATTCTGTTTACCTAAACCAAAGTTGAGTCTTCTAGGTAGCTCATCAGTACCTGAAAAAGACCAGCCTTCCAATTTCTGATTGAATTTGAAAAATATAATGCAAATGGCAGAACAATGCAAATTCTCCTTTAATGATAAAGGATATTTTCTAAAACCAAAACCTGGTTTGCAAATCGATTTATAAAGTGCCTTATGCAAAATAAATAAAGTTTTAAATATTGGAAAGGATAAATTAAAAAGCAAGAATAGACTTTCTATAAATCTAGTCTAATGTAGTTGGTTGCTTAAGAACAGATTGCGATGGGTGATGACTGCAAATGTCCTGTAGAAGATTTGATGTTATAGGAACATGGAGACCCTGTGATAAGAACTCCCAATTTAGAGCCAAAGAGGAAGAATGGAGATTGGCCCCACATCCAATCCTTTCTACCTCTTGAGAGGAGATACAATCACTGGTCTTCCCTGTCGTCATTTAAATGCCACCCCAAAATTTGGAATTTTTATTTTCTCTCGAATTTTCATGTGTTACCGAGAAGCTTTAGACTCCCAGGAATTTCAGTTGAGAGTATCAAATACCCGGGCAGTAAGTCTTCAGACACTATACTTTATGCTAACACCAGCCTTTTTCAAAATTCACAGTAAGCCGGCCTACTTACATACTATCTACAAATTAGTTTGTGGTATGGGTGTGTAGGCACTGAAAAAGTGTCAGTTAATCTTGAGAAGGAAATTATAAGGCTTCTGCATTAATTAGTATGTTTGCATCTCATGAGTAAGTTTTGTTTTTGCAAGATATATTTCTTACAGTTTTAACCAAGGCTTAAGGCCTCTTTTTATCAAATGTTAGCAGTCAGAGTAAAACTGCAAAACAAAGTACATATGATTTTCAGAGTTAGTAATTTTATGTATACCTGGTGCCCCACATGGTTTCTAACAGAGAATGGTCCAGACATAATGTGTAAAAAGCCTTTTCTCAAATACTGTGCCTTCAAAATCAGTTTCTAAAACTTTTCTAAATGAAAGTAAAGGAACTGTCTATTATAATTAACATTTTAAATGATGCATTAACTTATGGATTAAATGGTACATTAGCTTAAATTGTTTAGCTCACCTTAGCTGAGGACTCAACTCCTCAACTTAACAGATCTCATTATGAGCCAGTTAAAGTCTCTGGCCACAGACTCTACCTGGCTCAGCCATCTTGAAGAAGCCTGCATTGGGTTTGTGCTAGATAAAAGATGGAAGTAGACCAGTGCAAATCCATCACCATTTTGGGGTAGGGCTGACAAAGTACAGGTACAGAGGTAAAATTGCTTTTTTGTTTGCTTTTACTAAATAAACTGGGTAGGAATTAAAGCTACCCACTGAGAGTTCAGGTTATTTTTCTGCTCCACATGATGGAAATTTTTGCTACCTGGAAAAATTTAAAGGGTGAGACATGACATCTAGCTAGCTTCTGATGTTTCTCTTCCAGTGCAAAAGGAAAACCTTCAGTTGTGATGCCAGTATATAGTTATTGATGGGACAAAAAACTGGCTTTTATTTCTGCTTTCTTAGGGCATAGGATAACAACAACCCCCCCCCCACCTTATTAAATATTTATGGAATAGGGGAAAGATAACCTTTTTGTATGAATTGCACCTCAGACTCTTCCCTCCCTTAATCTATATTCAGCCAACTCCACTTTCAAACCATGAGGTTTCTAGCTACTGTTTCAGCCTCAAGAGAGAAGGGCAAGGTGTGCTCACAGTAGCTTTCCCCTTGACAAACAGGAAATATTGTGGTCACCATTCTGTCCTCCAGGGTGAGTGACAAGTGGTAATTGTAGTGCCTCCCCTTTTCTTTGGCTCCCTGCAGTAGGTAGAGACCTTAATGGGAGCCAGGGGAGACAGGCAGATGAAGGCTGCCTTCTAGTGTATTAATGTCTTATAGTGACTGGGTGCTAGCCATGGCTGTGGGGCAGCAAGCAACATTGCTGTTTCCCAAAAGCTTTGCTTCTGTATTAAGATCAAGTAAAGGCAGATCCTTTACTTGGCTTCATTGTGTTCCTTTTTTTTTTTTTTTTTGAGACGGAGTCTCGCTCTGCCACCCAGGCTGGAGTGCAGTGGCCGGATCTCAGCTCACTGCAAGCTCCGCCTCCCGGGTTCACACCATTCTCCTGCCTCAGCCTCCCGAGTAGCTGGGACTATAGGCGCCCGCCACCTCGCCCGGCTAGTTTTTTGTATTTTTTGGTAGAGACGGGGTTTCACCGTGTTAGCCAGGATGGTCTCGATCTCCTGACCTCGTGATCCGCCTGTCTCGGCCTCCCAAAGTGCTGGGATTACAGGCGTGAGCCACCGCGCCCGGCCCATTGTGTTTCATAGCACTGTTTCTTTTCACCCTTATTGTCCATTTTTTTCCCACCCCAATACCATAAGTACAGATGTAAAGATGTAGGTTTTCTGTACAGTTGCAGCTTTTAAAAAAATTCCCCAAAGAACGATTTTAGTAGACACTGAAAACTCAAATACATAAAGTCAAATGCCTCTGGGTCCCCAAGAGTTAGCATGGAAGCCTGAAGCAAGTTAGGTATAAGACCAGGGGAGAGGGTGGGATCTGTGTTGAAATGGAAGAGTGCCTTGTCTCCCTAAAGATACGTCAATAAAACAAACAACCATCGTATCAAACATTGTATTAAACCAAACAACAGCCATGGACTAAATTTGCCAACAGAAGTGCCAATTTGTGAATCTTGGTACATGTTTTACTTCAGAACATATTGTAAAAAGTCAAGACCTGTAGCATATATTAAGACCAAAACCGCTACTCAGGGATTGGACTGAGTCTTAATAAATTTAGATCTGAATCAACCCAGTTTAGAACTTGTGACACTTAAAAAAGAGGGGAGGGGTCAGGTGTGGTGGCATGCACCTGTAATCCTAGCTACTCAGGAGGCTGAGGCAGAAGGATCACTTTAGACCAGGAGTTTGAGGCTTCAGTGAGCTATGATCATGCCACTGTACTCTAGCCGGGGTGACAGAGTGAGACCCCATCTCGTTTTAAAAAAAGTTTGGGGGGGGGAATTTGATAATATGCAGTGATGTTTGATTACTGTTCTGCATTTAAGTTAAATAAGGTAAATTTGATAATAAAGCATTGCTTTAACAAAATAATTCCAGTTCTCTCAAACTTTCTACAACTTGGTCTCTTTAGCTAGATATTTCAGTGAAAGTATAAAACTGGAAATGTCATTAATTTGAATCTACAACTTTTCTTAGGTTTTCTTATATTTCAATTCAGTAAGGATTGATTGAGCTCACAACAGTGAACTAAATGCTGTGGTATCGTAGCATTCTAGAATTTTCAGTGAGCTCACTGTCATTGCAGATACTATTGCAGACCTGAGGAAGGAGTCTCACTTTGGGGACTTATTTTTATCATAAAAGATTATTAGACAAAACTGTATGCAGAAGAGTAGTAATTTTAATCAGAGATTCAGTTTATAGCAATGTTAAAGTTGCTATTTGCATTAAAGCCATTCATTTTGCCATTTTTTAAAGCCTTTCATCACTCAAGTTTTCATCACTGAATACCTTCAAGTCAAATGTCAATTTTGAGTTAGTAGGTTTGCCTAAGCAGAAATTGGATCTTTTGTATCATCACGATTAAATACTCAAAACAGTATTTAAACACAGTATTTAAATTGTTTAAGCAAATATACAATCTAATAAAGCAGAGCAAGCTTTGTCATTAATCAAATGCATATACCTCCAGGTTGGCCACATTCGTGCGGAGCGTGACATTCTAGTGGAGGCAGACAGTTTGTGGGTTGTGAAAATGTTCTATAGTTTTCAGGATAAGCTAAACCTCTACCTAATCATGGAGTTCCTGCCTGGAGGTAATTACTTGACGATGAAAGGTCATTTTTTCTTTTTGTTCTGTGGTTTCTTTCTCTCACATCACAATTAACCCTCCTTTCTACTTTTAAATGTACTCACAGAGTTGCTTTCTATATCCTTTTTTAGGTCTGTAAAGGAAGTCAGTAACCTGTCTTGTGCTGGGGTGCCTTTCTACAATCTTAGTGCCATAAAAGTAACCTTTTCATTCATTCACATGATTTCAGATGGACATTTCTTTCTTTTCTTCCTCTTTTTAAAATATATAGGAATAAACAGGGTGCTCTGCCTGCTCTTCTGTCAATGAGAATCATATATGATCAATAACCCAAGTGGCAACATTGAAGCTATAACATTATTTGCTCCAACTTTTTGTTTCTTTTTGTATAGCATATTAATAAGGAGTGAATTTTTTATTACCTATATTAGTAGCCAGAATCAATTTCTCATTTCTGAAATTTTAAGTTTTAGTAACTCAGCACGAACATCTAAGACAGCTCCAAAGTAAACCCAGAACAGAACATGCCATCTGTTCTGAGGAAAGCAGTCTGTTTCCCAGTGAGCAGATGAACTCTGAGCAAACTCTGATGGGAAAAAAAAAAAGAGAACCTTTTCCACAATAATTATATTGTGGCATAATATTTTGATTTTGTGACAACCCTTAGATTTAGGGTCATCAATACTTTTTAATATTTAATACATTTAATAAAAAATAAACAGTTGATTAATGTTAGAAAAGAGTCTGGTAGAATGAGGAGAAACTTTTTTAACATTTAGATGCTAGTTCTTAAATTGGAGTAAGAGCCAACTTGGTTACCAGCTCCTAACGTGTCCTCAAGACTTAACCTGTACCATCTTCCGTAGCTTCTCATGTCTCCTGGACCCTGCCCTTTGCACTTGGTGGAGCTAGCCTCCAGAGCCATAGAGCATCTGGCCTGAGCTTCCCAATCATCTGGGCAAACTTGCACAGGTGAGGCCCCATTGGCTACTCTCCTGAGTCACAGAACTAAGGCCATATAGCTACCTTACTCGGGTAGCAGCCCAAGTGCACTGTCTCCATGTGTCTGGTGGGACTCCAGATTGAAGGGCTGCCAGGAGTGATTAGGGAATCATATTTTTTATGTCTTGGACTGAAAAAGAGCACTTTAATAAATGGTTTAATTTTTGCCTGAGGGAAAAATAGCTACTTTTCTCCAGTAATAAAAAACATAATGTTCTAAATGAAATGAAATTGAAAAAGCAGCATGATGCTCTGTTAAAATCAGAGGTTTCTTTCTCTTTTCCTTGTTTTCTAACCTAAGTGGTTTTATGTGAGGTCTAAACTGAATCCTGTTTCTCTTAGTTTTAAACTCCTTATACATATTTTCTTTGTGTTTCTCACTGTTGAGTTAGGATCTGAATATTTCTCTGCCATTTTATGTTGCTGGTATTAGACAGAAATGATGAAATTTTGACTTTGCAGAAAGCTAACGAGGTTACCTTTTAACTGCTAGAATACCGATACTGTGTTTTAAAAGTTACATAAAGGGTACTGGTGTCCATTTAAATACCTATAATAACACACTAGAGGGAAAAAAAAAAAAAAACTGACCTTGAGGGATGTCCATTGTACTCTTCTAGGAGGCAGTTATTGCACATTGTAGTGTATAGCATTTTCAGTTCATTTTTAGCTTTTGTTGACTAATGCTTTGCTACCCAAGTCCCTCCTTTTTATTTGTTTGTGTTCTGTGAATAGAAGTTGGAAAGCTTGTTTTCAGCCTCCCCAAGTGTTTACATTTTTATTTGGCATTTCAGCCTCTCTATAACAATGGCAATACAATCTATGTGGAAGTGCCATTTAGTTATAGATGTAGAAAAGCTTGCAGATATTTGTTCAGGCAAAGTGAAAAGTAAAGTAGCTTTTTACCCCGAGTCCAAAAAATTATCCTAAGCAAATATAGTTGTTTTTTAAAGTGTGGGAAGAAATTTTCTTTTTCTCTCAAGAGTAAAATACAAATCATACATTAGTGGTCAACTTTAGCTAGCTTAGGTGTGAAAATCCCATTTCTTCCCATGTTGGCAATGTGAGTCTATCTGTGGTACACAGAAGAGGTCTGTGTAGCTGCCTTATGTTGGCAGATAGGGAAGACATATCTGAAAATTGGTACTCACTCGTACGTTGTTTGTGTGTGTGTGTGTGTGTGTGTGTGTATGTGTGGTGGCTTTGTATCTTCTTGTTTCCAGGGGATATGATGACCTTGTTGATGAAAAAAGACACTCTGACAGAAGAGGAGACTCAGTTTTATATAGCAGAAACAGTGTTAGCCATAGACTCTATTCACCAACTTGGATTCATCCATAGAGACATCAAACCAGACAACCTTCTTTTGGACAGCAAGGTATGAGGGGGCATTGGCATAAACTATGCACATTTACTGATCTGAGCAGCCTCTGCTTTAACACCTGCACCCCTGTGGTCATCCCAGTGGGTGAGCTGTGACCTACCTTTTCATGATTTTCTTTTTTTTTTTTTAACAGGTAAGTTTGCTGTCACTTCCTTTCTCCGAAAGGCTATGATTCTATAATTTGGTTGAACCTTCTCTTAAAAATAAAGGAAACTCTTGAAAATAAGAGCAAAATTGATGTAGAGGGTAATTTTGTAATAAAGCCAAAGATAGTCATTTTCTCTTAGCATGTAATTAACTGTACTGCTAATACATCACCTATCTAGAGCCCTTCTGTTGGGCAACCTCATCAGTTAATGAGGAACCCAGCCAAGAAGCAGGAAGTGAGGCAATAACAACAAGAACCTGTAACAAAGTCCAGGTTCCAAATCATGCTCTCTGCTTAAAGAAGGGTCCTACCTAGCTTCTTTTTTTTTTTTTTTGAGATGAAGTCTCGCCCTGTTGCCCAGGCTGGAATGCAATGACACGATCTTGGCTCACTGCAACCTCCGCCTCCTGGGTTCAAGTGATTCTCACTGCCTCAGCCTCCTGAGTAGCTGGGATTACAGGTGTGCGCCACCACGCCCCTGCCCAGCCTCTTAAATGGCCTGTTTATATTTATTTTTAGACTTGCAGATAAGCTTCGTTGCTTAGTTCCTAAA
Organism: Mandrillus leucophaeus; assembly: GCF_000951045.1. Lineage (NCBI taxonomy): Eukaryota > Metazoa > Chordata > Mammalia > Primates > Cercopithecidae > Mandrillus > Mandrillus leucophaeus. The sequence continues at coordinate 3,660,295 of NW_012103142.1, read as the reverse complement.
CTTACAGCAAATTAGAAGATAATCCCTGTGCTGCCAGCTAAATTGCTAGATAACCCTTGGCAAGTCTCTTTACCACCTGGATCTCATTGTTCTTTTCCATAAGGTGAAAATACAGATCTAGGAAACCCGTGAAATCCCATTCACCTCTAAAACTCTAGAATGTTGTTTTCTGTTAAGCAGAGTTGTTGTCTTGACTGAATTTTCTTGTAAGGTGAAAAGTAAATTTATTTTCTAGGGTATTTTTCTTCTTTGCTGTCTTTTGATAACTTTCTTCCTGTCCTTGAAAAACCTGAAGTTGTTTTTTTTGTTTGTTCGTTTTTGTTTTTTGAGACGGTCTCATTCTGTCATCCAGGTTGGAATGCAGTGGCACAGTTACAGCTCACTGCACCCTAATTCTTGGGTTCAAGGGATCCTCCTGCCTCAGCCTCCCGTGCAGTTGGGACTACAGGTGCATGCCATTGTACCTGGCTATTTTTTTTTTTTTTTTTTTTTTTTGAGATGGAGTCTTGCTCTGTCGCCCAGGCTGGTGTGCAGTAGCACAGTCTCGGCTCACTGCAAGCTCCACCTCCTGGGTTCACGCCATTCTTCTGCCTCAGCCTCCCGAGTAGCTGGGACTACAGGTGCCTGCCGCTATGCCCAGTTAATTTTTTGTATTTTTGGTAGAGATGGGGTTTCACCATGTTAGCCAGGATGGTCTCGATCTCCTGACGTTGTGATCCACCCGCCTCGGCCTCCCAAAGTGCTTGGATTACAGGCGTGAGTCACTGTACCTGGCCTTTTAAATTTTTTTAATTTTTAGTAGAGATGAGGTCTCACTTTGCTGCCCAGGCTGGTCTCAAACTCTCTGGTTTAAGTGATCCTCCCGCCTCAGCCTCCCAAAGCCCTGGGATTACAAGTGCGAGCCACCACCTGCTTTTTTCTTCATTATAATGCACAGAAGTGGAGTAGAATAGTAGACACCAAAGGCTAGGGAGTGTAGCAGAGATGGGGATATGGGAAGAGGTTGGTTAAAAAAAAAAAAAAAGGCGGGGCCAGGCATGGTGGCTCACGCCTGTAATCATCCAAGCACTTTGGAAGGCCGAGGCAGGCGGATCATGAGGTCAAGAGATCGAGACCATCCTGGCCAACATGGTAAAACCCTGTCTCTACTAAAAATACAAACATTATCTGGGCATGGTGGAGTGTGCCTGTAGTCCCAGCTACTCTGGAGACTGAGGCAGGAGAATCACTCGAACCCGGGAGGCAGAGGTTGCAGTGAGCCGAGATCACACCACTGTGCTCTAGCCCGCTGTAATCCCAGCACTTTGGGAGGCCAAGGTGGGTGGATC
>NW_012103142.1:3655314-3658917 GCF_000951045.1 Mandrillus leucophaeus | reverse complement strand
TAATTTTTTGTATTTTTGGTAGAGATGGGGTTTCACCATGTTAGCCAGGATGGTCTCGATCTCCTGACGTTGTGATCCACCCGCCTCGGCCTCCCAAAGTGCTTGGATTACAGGCGTGAGTCACTGTACCTGGCCTTTTAAATTTTTTTAATTTTTAGTAGAGATGAGGTCTCACTTTGCTGCCCAGGCTGGTCTCAAACTCTCTGGTTTAAGTGATCCTCCCGCCTCAGCCTCCCAAAGCCCTGGGATTACAAGTGCGAGCCACCACCTGCTTTTTTCTTCATTATAATGCACAGAAGTGGAGTAGAATAGTAGACACCAAAGGCTAGGGAGTGTAGCAGAGATGGGGATATGGGAAGAGGTTGGTTAAAAAAAAAAAAAAAGGCGGGGCCAGGCATGGTGGCTCACGCCTGTAATCATCCAAGCACTTTGGAAGGCCGAGGCAGGCGGATCATGAGGTCAAGAGATCGAGACCATCCTGGCCAACATGGTAAAACCCTGTCTCTACTAAAAATACAAACATTATCTGGGCATGGTGGAGTGTGCCTGTAGTCCCAGCTACTCTGGAGACTGAGGCAGGAGAATCACTCGAACCCGGGAGGCAGAGGTTGCAGTGAGCCGAGATCACACCACTGTGCTCTAGCCCGCTGTAATCCCAGCACTTTGGGAGGCCAAGGTGGGTGGATCACGAGATCAGGAGTTCAAGACCAGCCTGGCCAACATGATAAAACTTTGTCTCTACTAAAAATACAAAAGTTATCTGGGTGCGGTGGCAGGCACCTGTGGCTGGGAGGCAGAGGCAGGAGAATCACTTGAACCCAGGAAGTGGAGGTTGCAGTGAGCTGAGATCGCACCACTGCACTTTAGCCTGGGGGACAGAGCAAGACTCTGACAAAAAAAAAAAAAAAAAAAATGCATTAACATGGTAGAAAATTTGAACAATACAGACAGTATTAAAGAAGAGAAATTATACTGGCCAGGTGTGGCGGCTCACGCCTGTAATTCTAGCACTTTGGGAGGCCAAGGCAGGTGAATTACCTGAGATCAAGAGTTGGAGACCAGCTTGGACAACATGGTGAAACCCCGTTTCTACTAAAACTAAAAAATTAGCCGGGTGTGGTGGCACGTGCCTGTAATCCCAGCTACTCGGGAGGCTGAGGCAGGAGAATCAGCTTGAATCTGGGAGGCGGAGGTTGCAGTGAGCCAAGATCGTGCCACTGCATTCCAGCCTGGCCAACAGAGTGAGACTCCGTCTCCAAAAAAAAAAGAAAGAAAAATTACCTATAATCTCATCACTGAAAGATAATCATTTCGTTGTAATCACTTTGATGCCTTTCTGTTTGTGTCAATCATTTATATAAAGTTAGCATCCTAAATGTAAATAGCTTTGTATTCTGTGTAAACATTAAAATATTAATGTTAGATATTTCCTATGTCATTAATATCAGATATATTTTTAATAAAACACTGGCCCTACCTTGTGTGATTCAAAGTTCAGATCCCCTGGTTGGTGCCCTAGGTACCTTAGTGCTGACTTCTTTGTCCCCTGTAGTCTATGTTCAGATCCAACAACCATATTAAAGAACTTGAGAACTTGGTCTAACTGAAGAGGAATGGGGGATCCTGTTAGGTGCAGGTTTGCCCTTTATATTATGCTAGCTCACGCTTATAGTAAAATGTTCTCATGAGCAAGGTGATTTGTGTTCGGCCACATAGATTATAGTCCTAAAAATGTAGGAGTTTTGAGTTCCTGTTCCATACTCAGAATAGCTATAGAATTCCCTGAAAGGCTAAGCTTGAATAGCATTTGCTCCAGGAACTGCTTTTAAAAAGTTTTTCTTTTTTTTTTTTAATGTTTGTTTTTGAAGTGGAGTCTCACTCTGTCACCCAGGCTGGAGTGCAGTGATGTGATCTTGGCTCACTGTGAACCTCTGCCTCCCAGTTTCAAGCAATTCTGCCTCAGCCTCCCAAGTAGCTGGGATTACAGGCGTGCACCGTCATGCCCAGTTAATTTTTGTATTTTTAGTAGAGACAGGGTTTCACACTGTTGGCCAGACTGGTCTTGAACTCCTGACCTCAGGTGATTCCCCACCTTGGCCTCCCAAAGTGTTGGGATTACAGGTGTGAGCCACTGTGTCCAGCCAAAAACAATTTTTCTTAGTCCTTTCTTAGAGTTGTCCAGGTAAGATATGTAATCATGAGAACTATAAACTTCCTTGGCTTGTAGAATAAGTTACTTGCAAATCTTCAAAAAAAGATACTGAGGCCAGGCATGGTGGCTCACTCCTGTAATCCCAGCTCTTTGGGAGGCCAAGGTGGGTGGATCATGAGGTCAGGAATTCAAGACCAGCGTGGCCAAGTTGGTGAAACCCCATCTCTACTAAAAATACAAAAAAATTAGCCAGACCTGATGGCGGGCACCTGTAATCCCAGCTACTCAGGAGGCTGAGGCAGAGAATTTCTTGAACCCGGGAGACAGAGTTTGCAGTGAGCCAAGATGGTGCCACTGCACTTCAGCCTGGGTGACAGAGCGAGACTCTGTCTCAAAAAGAAAAAGAAAAAAAAAAAAAAAGATACTGAGTTAATAGGCTCGAAGCTGTCCCTGTTTGGCAGTTTACCTTGCTGTGTACATACGTACATACACACATCCAAACCTAATTGGATTTCTTTTAAAACAAAGCATAATAAAATTTGACCCATCTGAGAAGGGCTCCTATAGCCTTGTATCTTGGAAAATGTGTATGTTTAAGCCTGATAATGTCCTTGAGAAAGGTGGTATTCTGGAAAGACCACAGACATTGAAGTCATTTGGGCTCAAATTTTGGCCGCACCACTTCTGATTGTGTAACCCTGAGCAAGGTAGATCTCTGAGCATCAGGATTCCCTCTTAATGTTTTTTATTTCAACTCTCCATCTAGTTAAAATTTTGCCACCCCAAGAATACCTACTTTTTCCTTAGGGCTAGTTATGTGCCAGGTACTGTGTTAGGAGTCTTACATGCATTATTGCCCATTCCTGCCAGAAAGATATCTTTACTTTCATTTTCCAGATGAGATAAGATGGCAGGGTAAAATAATCCTGGTCTGGGAGGAAGAGCATGGGCTGATTTCTGATTTTGGTTCTGCCATTTTTTTTTTTCCATGAGACGGTGTCTTGTTCTGTTGCCCAGGCTGGAGTGCAGTGGCCGGATCTCAGCTCACTGCAAGCTCCGCCTCCCGGGTTTACGCCATTCTCCTGCCTCAGCCTCCGGTGTAGCTGGGACTACAGGCGCCTGCCACCACGCCCGGCTAATTTTTTTTGTATTTTTAGTAGAGACGGGGGTTTCACTGTGTTAGCAAGGATGGTCTCAATCTCCTGACCTCGTGATCTGCCCGTCTCGGCCTCCCAAAGTGCTGGGATTACAGGCATCAGCCACCGCGCCTGGCCGGTTCTGCCATTTTAACGGCAAGCCGTTTAACAGCTCTAAGTCTGTGATGTGTAGTTTAAGGGTTTTAAATGAGACAACACAATTAAAGCATCAATCAAGGTGCCTGACTCATAGAAGGTGTGAGTTTTCCTTTATGAAAATTATAAAGTTAGAGATTTATGATTGGAATGCAGTAT
>NW_012103142.1:3650860-3652949 GCF_000951045.1 Mandrillus leucophaeus | reverse complement strand
AAAAAAAAAAAAAAGATACTGAGTTAATAGGCTCGAAGCTGTCCCTGTTTGGCAGTTTACCTTGCTGTGTACATACGTACATACACACATCCAAACCTAATTGGATTTCTTTTAAAACAAAGCATAATAAAATTTGACCCATCTGAGAAGGGCTCCTATAGCCTTGTATCTTGGAAAATGTGTATGTTTAAGCCTGATAATGTCCTTGAGAAAGGTGGTATTCTGGAAAGACCACAGACATTGAAGTCATTTGGGCTCAAATTTTGGCCGCACCACTTCTGATTGTGTAACCCTGAGCAAGGTAGATCTCTGAGCATCAGGATTCCCTCTTAATGTTTTTTATTTCAACTCTCCATCTAGTTAAAATTTTGCCACCCCAAGAATACCTACTTTTTCCTTAGGGCTAGTTATGTGCCAGGTACTGTGTTAGGAGTCTTACATGCATTATTGCCCATTCCTGCCAGAAAGATATCTTTACTTTCATTTTCCAGATGAGATAAGATGGCAGGGTAAAATAATCCTGGTCTGGGAGGAAGAGCATGGGCTGATTTCTGATTTTGGTTCTGCCATTTTTTTTTTTCCATGAGACGGTGTCTTGTTCTGTTGCCCAGGCTGGAGTGCAGTGGCCGGATCTCAGCTCACTGCAAGCTCCGCCTCCCGGGTTTACGCCATTCTCCTGCCTCAGCCTCCGGTGTAGCTGGGACTACAGGCGCCTGCCACCACGCCCGGCTAATTTTTTTTGTATTTTTAGTAGAGACGGGGGTTTCACTGTGTTAGCAAGGATGGTCTCAATCTCCTGACCTCGTGATCTGCCCGTCTCGGCCTCCCAAAGTGCTGGGATTACAGGCATCAGCCACCGCGCCTGGCGGGTTCTGCCATTTTAACGGCAAGCCGTTTAACAGCTCTAAGTCTGTGATGTGTAGTTTAAGGGTTTTAAATGAGACAACACAATTAAAGCATCAATCAAGGTGCCTGACTCATAGAAGGTGTGAGTTTTCCTTTATGAAAATTATAAAGTTAGAGATTTATGATTGGAATGCAGTATTGTGATGGCAGCGGTGGCCTGTCTGGAGCCTCTGCTGGGAAGATGCCAGCTGCAGTGGGGGAGGCACAGTCAGGGCTGTGTGCTCCATGGAGCTGGCAGGAGCAGGGAATAAGTGGGAGCCCTGCCCTCCCAGGCACAGCTGCAGCTGCCCAGCCACAGCTGCAGACCTGGGCATCCCTGCGCTCACAGGGTCCTGGGAAGCCCAGGACCCAGGTCCAAGGAAGCCCATGAGCTTGGAAGTGCCTGTTCCTGCTGCCTGACCTGTCTGTGCTCCTGGTGTCCACTCCAATTTCAGAGCAAAGTTGAGGCTGAGCCTGGGTTCTATTGAGACCTGATCGAGTGTGCGCACGCTTGGGGCGGTGCTGACGCACCAGCCCCCTGCAGCCTCAGCCCCCTCTGGACTTTGGGTGCCAAGAAGCAAGAGAGGGAGGCCAAACAGGGGAGGAGGGCAGTTGGGTGCAGGTCTGTAGATGCCCCTTTGCACCAACAGCCTGGGCACTGTGGACAAAATGGTTGATGGCCATAAGAGGCAGACAGGCTCCTGGGTGGAAAGGGGTGGGTCCCTGGTGAAGCCCCACCTTCAAGCCAGGGATGGCCTGAAGCCTGAGGGCCAAGCTGTCAGTTCGGGCTGGACTCTATGGCCCAGAGTAAGAACTTGTGGTGTTTTTTCCGGGCCTGCCTGTGACCGCCCATGGACCAATCAGCACACACTTTTTCTCTTTTGAAACCCATAAAAACCCTGGACTGAGACTCTGGCAGATGTCAGACAACCTGCTGCAGAAAGGTGCTATCTGCTCCGGGTCTCCTAAGGGCTACAGACTTGATGGGTGCCGGGTCCAACCTGCAGACTGCGACCCCAGTGATGGATGAAAAAATGCACTCTGACACAGATACCCAGTGAAAGAGCGGGCTAGGGGACTGGGCTGCCTGCAGAAAGAGTTGTAGCAGCCTCGGCCCTGAAAAGCTGGTGCTGCAGGCAACTATTTAGTACAGATGTAATGACAAAGGCCTCAGTCAGCACACTTGTGGGTAATTAACATGGTC
>NW_012103142.1:3591191-3650448 GCF_000951045.1 Mandrillus leucophaeus | reverse complement strand
CACCCCCAACCCCACCCCATCTCCGGAGAGAGCAGTCCTGCATTTCGATTATTAAAGGCCAGGTTCTGAGGCCTAAGTAAACTAACTTATCTAGTTCAGTTTCTTTACATCCCCTTGTTATCTAACCTAAGCCTTTAGGCACCGGATAAGAGAATCTGAATGCCTTCAGCCAAATCCTTTTCTGAAGCTTTTATAAAACTTCCCGGCCTTCTAAGAAGGTTTGCATCTTTCTACAATTTGTCCCACCACACTTACCGAATCCCTACAGATGGGATGAACTGCCTGCGTATGGGAGGTACCCACTCTGGGTCTTTTCTGCACTGAGGCTGCACAGATGCCAGGACGACCTGCCAGCAGAAAGGAGCAACCCACTTGGGGTCTCCTGAGAGCTGTACTGTCACTCAATAAAGCTCCTCTTCACCTTGCTCACCCTCCAGTTGTCCGTATACCTCATTCTTCCTGAATGCGGGACAAAAACCTGGGACCCGCCAAATGGTGGGGCTGAAAGAGCTGTAACACGAACAGGGCTGAAATATGTCCCCTTGCTTGCCGTGTTGCAGGCAACAAGAAGGAGAGAAGCGCTGTGGCCCTTCTGGGAGCTCAGACCTAGGGGCTTCCTGAGCCAGGGCTGTGACACCCTCTTTAGGGCTCTGCAGTTTCTGGCATCTCCAAGCTTCCAGGTGCCACTACATTCCCCTCGTCCATATGCAGGTGCCCACTGCAGAAGCCGCTTGCAGTGCATCTCATCCAACTGCAGGCTTGCATGGAGCCAGCACCTGTGCTGGCGCCTGGAGCTGCCTGCTGTGCCTGGCTGTGTGCAGTGGCCGCCAGTGTGCCTGGCTGTGTGCAGTAGGTGGACCCTGCACTCACACACTCCTTGCCTCTCTGCTTGTCTTGTCCTTGGCAGACTTGGGATCTGGGCTGGTAGCACAAGCCTGCCAGGCTGAGTGGGCGGAATGAGCCCAGCGGACCTGAGTAAAACTCGGGTAAAAGGCACCAGTGACCACAGAGGCTTCCAGCTAGAAGCCCAAGGATCTCGTGGGAGTAGCATTTATCAAGGACTATCCAATAATATTTATTCCCTTTGTCTTTGAAATAGTTTACTGCTGGAATTTATTCCAATGGAATAAGAGGAGAAAAAGCTATATGAACAATTTTGAAAAGATTTACTCTTCATTTAACAACGATTTATTAAGGTCATCCTGAATCATGCCTGGTTAGGTCTGGGAATATAGACTGTCAGAGGGCACCTGATAATCCATGTTGTATGAGAGCTAAGAATTGAAAATGAAATGCACATCCAGTATTAGGGGATGGTAAGGTAAACAATGAAGTGCCAAGTTAATTGAATATTATGGAGACCTTTAAAGTGGTAATTTTGGCCAGGTGTGGTACATGCCTATAATCTCAGAACTTTGGGAGGCTGGGATGGGAGGATCACTTGACCTCAGGAGTTTGAGACCAACCTGGGAAACATAGGGAAACCCTTTATCTCCAAAAAATAAAAAAAATTAGTCGGACGTGGTGGCACGCACCTGAGGTCTCAGCTACTCAGGAAGCTGAGATGGGGGGAACGCTTGAGCCTGGGAGGTCGAGACTGCGGTGAGCCATGATCACGTCACTATACTTCAGCTTGGGTGACACAGCAAGACCATGTCTCAAAAAAAAACTGAAGACCATATAGAAACAGAGAGGAATATTTGATTGAGTGAAAGAAGTAATAAAATTGTCTCTAGATGCTAAGGAGGGGTCAAGATCTGTGTTTAAAAATCAGTATTTGGATAAAACCAAAGATGATACGCAGAAATGAAAATAGCTTTATTAGTATAATAGGATTTGGGATTTTAAAAAAATTTTGGCCGGGCGCGGTGGCTCAAGCCTGTAATCCCAGCACTTTGGGAGGCCAAGACGGGCGGATCACGAGGTCAGGAGATCGAGACCATCCTGGCTAACACGGTGAAACCCCGTCTCTACTAAAAAATACAAAAAAACTAGCTGGGCGAGGTTGCGGGCGCCTGTAGTCCCAGCTACTCGGGAGGCTGAGGCAGGAGAATGGCGTAAACCCAGGAGGCGGAGCTTGCAGTGAGCTGAGATCCGGCCACTGCACTCCAGCCTGGGCGACAGAGCAAGACTCCGTCTCAAAAAAAAAAAAAAAAAATTTTTATCTGCAATTACATGATTTTTCCTATAATAAAAGACGGAGCAGTGTACTGTGGCTGTAGAGCTGTAATGGATGCTGGAAGGAGTAGAAGGTAATGTTCTGTTCTACCTCCAAGAATACTCATCCATCTATCACCTTGTTTCTTCCCCATAGGGCCATGTGAAACTTTCTGACTTTGGTCTTTGCACAGGACTGAAAAAAGCACATAGGACAGAATTTTATAGGAATCTGAACCACAGCCTCCCCAGTGATTTCAGTAAGTGGTAACAATTACGTTAGCCTTTTCATTCTAACTGGGCCTAGAAGAGCTGTTTCCCTTGTAACCAAATTATGCAGGACAGATAGGAGATTCTCACAGCATGAGTGTGTAGAGAATAAAAATACCTTCCCAGGTTTGCCTGTGATTTGTGTTGTCTGGTGAGGCAAGATGAATGAATGGTACCAAATGTGTGAAGACAGAGGTTGAAAGGGGTCTTCTTTAGAGGTCTACTGGGAAGGTCACTGGGGATGAGTATGGGACAGGCAACCAGAAGTAGTAGAGGAAAAACTCCTGGGAACAGCTCTGGGCTAGGTTTATCCTGGGTGCTTCTTTCCTTCATGACAGAAAGAAGTTTATCCTTATGACAGTCACTTCCACTTGAACACTGTGAAATCATTGACAACTGTGTGGTAAAATTACATTTCATCCTAGAAAAGCTTATGTCAAATCATGTATTATAAATTCAGATGTCCCTGATCATATAAGTTACTACTACTTGGAAAATTGATGGTAATTTTGAGAAATTGTGACTGTTGTAGGTCCACGTTAGGACCTCGGTTCTAGTTGAGACTGAATTCCCTGTAATTCTGATTAAGTCCTATATCCTCTGTGGCCACTTGATCCACATGGGAGTACCTTTTACAACCCTGTGTGAGTCTTTTAAGTTAATGCTTTACAGCCTCTGATTTGGGCTTACTGTAAATTTACTAGGATACGTGTCATCTGGAGCTTTTGATGTATGAGTAGAAAGAAAGCAAGACTTTAGGGTTTCATATGACTTGAAAGAGCCTACTAAAAAAAGTAGTAAACAGTTTGGTCTGAACTTTGACCGCAGCTTGTATTCTCTACTTTCAGCTTTCCAGAACATGAATTCCAAAAGGAAAGCAGAAACCTGGAAAAGAAATAGACGTCAGCTAGTAAGTAATATCTGTGGCTTCTGAAATGCTACAAACCAAGTATGTATAAGTTCTAAAGATTTGCACATAAAATTGCATTTGACAGGTATTTGCAATGTGTCCCTTGCTTTTAAGATTACCTAGAGAGAGTGCTGTTGTTAGGTTGGTAGGACCCAAAGGAATCTTTTGAAGGAGGACAGGTAACATTAGGTTGTTTTCATTGTGGCATTTTCCGTGGGTGACCTCATTCTGACCTTTTAGCTTGGTAACAATACCTTTCCTTCCTGCCCCACCTTTTCTTTATTTTTGTAGTGGTAAGGGGGTTGTATTTAAGTTGGAGACCTCTCAAAACTAAGTACAAATACCTACCTAGAGTTTTCAGGCATCAGTTCTCAAACTTCTTAAAAATTTTGATCCACTTGGGCAAGGGCAAGTCAAGACTCCTCAATTCATTTGCCTCACACTTTCTGACTTTGTGATGTGAAAAAGAACCTACTTATAAAGATTGGAGAGAAATATAAGGGGAATGCTTATTTATATGCATTTGACTTTGTGCCCATGTAAAATTATGTCCTACAGGCTGAAAAATAAGAAACATTGTGTTTACCTTGATAGTATGTTGGAAGTACAAATTTACCAGTGAAATATTGCTGTCTAGGCAGAATTTATTTTTTAGCAATAGCTGATTAATTGGTTCTTGTTTGAAGTACAGTGTACATGTTCTGGTGTCCAGTTACTGGAGTTATTGGCCAGATAATAGAAATGTGTATCACTACATTCTTAAGCTTTGCAAGAAACCCATAGCAAATGAAACTGATGATGGGTAAAGCCAAACTAACATTTGGTCATTGGAAAGCAGAATAGCAGCAATGGGAAACTGACTAACTTGGAATGATGGTCATGCAAATGTATTGTCTAGAAATGGCAGCACTTCTGTTTGTCCACATATATGGTAGTAACTTGGCAAGTTTACCAAATACTGTGTTTCAGTCAGAATTCCTAGTGCAATACTGATTTACAGTTCTCTAGAGTACCTTTAATAACACTGTTAGTAAGTCACTAATAGGTGGATGTCAGTTACATGTGAAAATGGAAACCTATGGGATGGTTTAAGAAAGAGTCAAAGGAAAGTTGTGCATTCGTTTTGATTTATTTGAAGCCCACCCATCAGTGGGGCCTCAGACAACATTTACTTGGGAAATCTTCAGTTTAGGACAGTTAGTTACAAAACAGTCTCCCTTCTTTGGGAACTCTGCTACTCTTTAAACTTCTGAATTCTGTATGTGGTTGAAAAATATTTTATGTATCTTGTTGAGGATTAGGGAATGTCAGGAACAAATTTGGTCAGGTGCTTCTATTATGTCTCTCCACAGAGAAGTAGTTTTTAACCTTGGCTGCACAACAGAATCACTTGGGGAACTTCAGAACATGTTGATGTCCAGGTTCCACCCACAGAGATTATGATTCAGTTGGTCTGGGATATACTCTGGGTATCGTATCTGATTTTTAAAAGACTGATTCTACTGTGCAGTGAATGTTGAGAACTTCCACGAAGAGGTTATGTCTTAAATAATAGCTCCTGCATTGTTGGGCAACTAATACTTATCTATTTTTTGGAAACAGAAGGTGAGGAATCTGTGATTTCTGTTCTTTTCTTTTCTTTCTTTCTTTTTTTTTTTTTTTTTCAAGCAGGCCAGCATTTAACCTTTGGCTCCTGTACTAACAAGTATTTTGGGGATAAGGCTTAAGTGTCTTGAATTGTCCCTTATATTCCAAGACAAGCTTTGTGCTCTTTGATGTGTACCCAAGGGTCTTGTCATGATTAGAGGAACCATTTCTGTGGTTCTATAAGGAAAGCAATTTCACAGTTTTCGTGTTTGCAGTTAAATGTCATTTAATAGTTAAAAACATTTTTGAAAATCTCAGTAAACTTAAGGCCCTGATGCTGTGATTAAGGTTCTTGCCTTTTTATACTACATGCAGTAGAAGTGGGAAAGTGTAAATTAAGGTCATCCTCATATTATCTCTTTTCATAACTTGAAGAAAATGAAGCCACCTCTCAGTCTTCTAAATGTTAATTAACTGTGTTACTTTGACCTTTTCTAAGTGATCCCGTTCAGGTAGTACCAAGCTGAAGATAGATATTCGTTAATACTTAATATAAATTTACTGCTCTAAGTTAAGCCTAACATATGTAATTCCTACCCAGCCTATTACTTTTTAGTCCATTGGGAATCACTAAAAAAAGTAGAGGCTTTAGCTTCATTCCTTGGCTACTTAAATAATATTGTAATGTTTTAAATTGTTATGTGGTCCTGTATAACATTAGGCCCTAGTACCTGATTAATATGAGTCAGCTTTAAGTTAATCACAGATATAAAAGATAATAGACACATAGGCATCCGATCTTGGTCAATTTATTTTTTTAGGGTAGGATTTACAGAAGTGATTAGGAAATTAAATTGCTTTATTTCTCTTAAAACCCTGACACAAAATCATAAGGTTAGAACACATTTGGTTGAAATGACTGTTAACAACCGACGGAGCTATTCCAGATTGCAGCTTTCATTGACACTTGAAATACCCAGACAAGAAAAGGAAAAACTGGAGTACAGATTTATGAGGTTGGAGTTGGAGGACACCCTGGTGTGGAAAACTACAAAGGTTTGGGAAGGGGGCAGTCCTTAGATTGGAAAGGACACACCTGGTACAGACAGTGTGGTAAAATACGAGTGAGCTCCTACGGCAGACTCTAGTTTCTGGAATAAGAGCAATACTTTTACCTTGACAGGTTTGAGCCTGCTGTTTGCTATATTTTATAACTCTTAAGAGTTTTTCTTTTTAATGCATTGGTAGCTTGAAGGAGTTCTTTTCCTCTGGCAGTAGACCTCTGGTTTTATCATGGAAATCTTTGAACAAGTAAGATCTGCTTAGATTTACATTCATCTTTGGTAGAGTAAACCTCGTCTCTAAATTAAAGGGTATTTGTATTCTTACCTTTATGATTAGAATGAAAATTCTTAGAGAGGGCCTAATCCACGTTTCAGTCTTTAAAGCTTAAAGACAAAAGACAACACTGGTATTTGTGTTATTTAATATCTGCATTTAAATATATATTATACATATATATACACACACATGCATACACTTAGCTATATGGAAAAAATGGATCCCTACCATACAGTATATGCAAGTCAACTCTAGATGGGAAATTAAACTTTAAAAATTTTTAAAGAAAATACAGGGCAGTATCTTTATGACCTCAGAGTAAAGAAGGATTTCTTAAATAAGGTGCAAGAAGTACAGCTCATAAAGGAAAAAGTTGGTTTATTTTATTACTTTAAGGAAAAAAAACCTTCTGTATATCAAAAGACACAAAGAAATGAAAAGACAAGCCACACGGTACAGCTACTTTGGAATTACCTTTCAGAGTTCGTGTGTACACCCTACAGCGCTGCAATTCTACCCCTAGTCATAAGCCCTGGAGAAATTGCACATGTGAACCAGGAGACATGCAGAAGAATGTTTATTGCATTTTCATAATAGCAAAAGACTGGGAATAACCCAGTGTCCATCCACAGGAAAATAGTTACATTCTGGAATAGAATATTTTGCAGCAGTAAAAATAATTGAACTACAGCTACGTGTGACAGCGTGAATCAATTTTAGAAACATAAAGTTGAGAGGAAGAATCTAATAACAGAAGACTGTATATAGAATGGTACCATTTTAATAAAGCTCAAAAATAAAATCTCATTTAGAGAGATACCTGGCAAAATTCTTTTTAAAAGCTAAGGAGTGACAAAACATGAAATTCGGCATAGTGGTTAAGAGAAGCAGGAGAGACGGGGAAGAGTACATGTTTAGCTTAATATTGTTATTACTTGGTTCTTCAGTTGAACTCATGGGTATTCATTTTCGTGATTATGCATTATAATTTGATAATGTATGTAATTAACACATGTATATATGTGACATATTTTGGTAACAAATACTACTTCATTAAAAAAAAAGTCACAATAAAAATAACAAGCCTCATTCTGGGAGAAGATATTTGCAGTATACAAGTATCTTAAACAGATTAATGTCCTGAATTCATAAAGAATTCCTATGAATCGATAAGAAAAAGACAACACAACTTAAGCAAATACTAATGGACAAAGGACCTGAACAGGAATTCATAGTAAAAACCTGGATGGCTAATTAAAATACGAGTGTGCTCAGCCCTACTTGAAATAAAGTAAATGCAAATTAAAACAAGATCCCAGCCATGCTGGCACATCCCTAGAGTCCCAGCTACTCAGAAGGCTGAGGCAGGAGAATCCCTTGAGGCCAGGATTTCAAGGCTACAGTGAGCTGTGATCATACCACTGCACTCCAGCCTGGGTGACAGGCTTTTTCTTTCGCTTAAAAAGAAAAAAAGGTCCCATTTCATATTCATCAGATTGGTAAAAATAAAAATTAAAAATCTGACAAAGCCAAGTCTTGGTGAGATGTGGAGCACCAGAAGCTAATCCCCACCAGGATTGGTTTAAATAGGGACTAACTACTTTGGAGGACTTGGAAGATACTTCAAGTTTAGATGCTTATAACCCAAGGCTCAGCAATATTCTAGTTTATACTCTAGAGAAATGCTTGCACAGTGCCCAAGAAAGTATTACAAGAATGTTTATTCAGGTGTTACTTGTCATAGTGAAATACTGGAAGCAATGTAACTGTCCATTACAGAAGAACGGATAAAAACTATTGTGATTAATTTATATAACAGTATAGCATACAGCAGAGAAGTGAGTGAACTAGAGTGAACTACGTGAATAAATCTCAAAACTAATGTTAAGACAAACAGGGCCGGGTGCGGCAGCTCATGCCTGTAATCCCAGCACTTTGGGAGGCGGAGGCAGGTGGATCACTTGAGGTCAGGAGTTCGTGACCAGCCTGGCCAAAGTGGTGAAACCCTGTCTCTACTAAAAATACAAAAAATTAGCCAGGTGTGGTTCATCTCAAAAAAAAAAAAAAAAGACAAATGATCTGAGACAAATATGGCAAATTATTAATCTCTTTAATACGAGTAATGGGTCTGTATTGTCTGTTCCTTTTTTGTATATGTTTGTAATATTTCATAATACATGTTTTAAAAAACAATACAACTGTAATTTAAAAATTTATATAATATATAATATTTAAAGCACCTAGATCAGCGCCTTACACATGGTAAGCCCTCAGATGTTAAGTACATTAGGAGGCTTTAATTGTACTTTCTCCTCTTATTTTGCAGTCCTGGTATGTTAGAGTAGAATACTGGGATGCAGAAAATGTTTCTCTTGGTCGAGTATGGTGGCTCACACCTATAATCCCAGCACTTTGGGAGGCTGAGGTGGGAAGATCACTTGAGCCTAGGAGTCTGGGCAAGATGGCAAAACCCCATCTCTGCAAAAAAATTTAAAAATTAGCCAGGTGTGGTGGCATGCACCTATGGTCGTAGCTACTCTGGTGGCTGACATGGGAAGATCTCTTGAGTCTAGGAGTTTGAGGTGAACTATCATTGTGCCACTGCACTCCAGCCTGGGCTACAAAGGGAGACCCCCGTCTCTTAGAAAAAGAGAACAGTTATCCAAGAACTATGTACAAAAACAATTATGTTTGGTAAATAGGTATTTATAAACGTTAACTTATAGGATATAACTTTAGCTTTTGATCATAAAGCTTCCCTTTATGATTGTGTCAAATCAAAGAATGTGTATCATAGAAAGAGGGATGGTTTGGAGTAAGATATTATAATTTCTATCTTTTTTTTTTTTTTTTTTTTTGAGACAGAGTCTCACTCTGTCACCAGGCTGGAGTGCAGTGGCATGATCTCGGCTCACTGCAACTTCTGCCTCCTGGGTTCAAGCGATTCTCCTGCCTCAGCCTTTCGAGAAGCTGGTACTACAGGTGCACCCCACCATGCCCAGCTAATTTTTGTATTTTTAGTAGAGACTGGGTTTCACCATGTTGGCCAGGATGGTCTCGATCTCTTGACCTCATGATCCACCCACCTTTCAGCCTCTCAAAGTGCTGGGATTACAGGCGTGAGCCACTGCTCGCAGCCAGATACTTAATCTCTAAACTGGGCTGTACCACCTGACTAGTTCTGGGGTCTTGGGCAAAGCCATTTTGAGCATCAAATTGTATCTGCAAAGTTAGGCTAATAAGGTCCTCCTTGGAAAAGTTTTGTCGGGATTAAATGAACTCATGTATATGAAATTTTATATATATGTATATATAACTCATGTTATATATAAAGTACAGAGCCTGGTACTTAATGGGTGCTCAGTGAATTGTAATACTAGTTATTATGACAGAGATGCCTTCGCCGTAGTGACTGATAGTTAAGAAGGGTCTCCCACCTCATTAACAAAGCTTTCTTGTTCATTTTGGAAAGTGCTTTGGCAAATCAAGCTTGCCGTTAAGCTACTGGGCAGTCCCGCGTATTTAGCTTGGGGGTAGCTTCTGGTGGTATTCATAGCCTTTGGTTTCTAGAACAGAACTCTGGGCACCTCCTGCCTGGCTGGGCCTCCCTGATGTGTGGTCCATGTTTCAGGCCTTCTCCACAGTAGGCACTCCTGACTACATTGCTCCTGAGGTGTTCATGCAGACCGGGTACAACAAGCTCTGTGATTGGTGGTCGCTTGGGGTGATCATGTATGAGATGCTCATCGGTAAGTTGCATGGTTTCAGAGGACTTTTTCTGTGCATCCGTGACAGACTTCTACATTGATATCAGCCTCTGTTTCAACTGGCAGTGATCTAAGTGATTTCCCCACTTGTCTTTCAAAGTGAATTGTTTTAGACAGATGACAACTTTTTCAGTAAGATGTATCCCACTCCATTCTTAGGCTTACTGGCATCCTGCAATTGCTTTGTTGATCATTTTTTATGTTTTTCTTTCTCTTATACCTTCATCTTCTCCATCTAGAAGCTCTTTCAGTCACTAGCACTTATTAACATCTGTTGTATGCAGAGCATTTTAACTGGGCATTGCCTCACTTTTCTAATATGCTACCCCCTTCCTCTGTCAAAGCCTTCAAATCATGGGACCCTGTGGCCTCTCTCCCTCTTATTGTATTGGTGTATCTCTGTGTTTATGGGACGCATCTGTGGGGGTGGTCATGTGCCAGCGAGCAAGTATACCCTTGTTGGTTCCGAGTGAGTCTATCTGGCTGCTTTGGCTTCAGGAACATGGGAACAATGCCTTTGGAGGTGGGCGTATACCATCTGGAGGGAAGATGGGGTGATACGGTGTGTGCGTGTTTGTCTTCTTGCCTGTAGTTCTCGAAAAGACGCATGGTGGTCCTTTTTAAATCTATGCTTTTTTCTTATTCACGTTATTTGGTACTTTACCCATATAAGGGTATTTCTGGAATGATACTGTTTCATCCTTTCATTTCTTCTTTGGGCATGGTGATTCCCACACCTGCAATTCTATTTATGTCCTCCTTTCTTTTCCCAGCTCTACCTATTAGCTGACTTCCTAGTGGTACCAGAAGCATGATTTCACTTTGGGTCTGGGAGTTTGGGGGAAAATGAAAAATAGGTTTAGATATTTTCTGGGATAAGTGGAAATCCTGTCTATGTCATAGAGGGATGGCCATACAGAGTAATCCAGTAGTCATTAAAGACATACAGAATCAGGCCGGGCACAGTGGCTTATGCCTGTAGTCCCAGCACTTTGGGAGGTTGAGGCGGTAGGATCGCTTAAACCCAGGAGTTCAAAACAAGCCTGGTCAACGTAGCGAGACTCTGTCTTTACAAAAGAAAAATAAAAAATCAGCTGGGTGTGGTGGTGCTCTTCTGTAGTCCCACCTACTGAGGAGGCTGAGGCAGGAATTCAAGGCTGCAGTGAACCATGATTGCACCACTACACTCAGCCTAGGTAACAGAGTGAGACCCTGTCTCAAAAAAAAAAAAAAAGACATATAGAATTGTATTAAGGAGAGTAATCTTGGTCAGATTCAAAGTTCTGGAGTGTAAAAGCTCCGAAGTTCCTTTTTATTACAGGCTACCCACCTTTCTGTTCGGAGACCCCTCAAGAGACATACAAGAAGGTGATGAACTGGAAAGAAACTTTGACTTTTCCTCCGGAAGTTCCCATCTCTGAGAAGGCCAAGGATCTAATTTTGAGGTATTAGAGAACATCCCTCCACCTTCTTTCTCAGCTTTTTCATATGAATAATTCCATTTTTTTTTAACTGTTATTATCTCCTGAATCTGCTTTCTGTTTCCTCCTGTTCCTCTCTTTAAACGAATAAAAAGGCTGTGTGTGGTGGCTCACACCTATAATCCCAGCATTTTGGGAGGCTGAGGCAGGGGGATCACTTGAGCCCAGGAATTTGAGACTAGCCTGGACAACACAGCAAAACTCCACCTCTAAAAAAAAAAAAAATTGGCTAGGCATGGTGGAACCTGTGGTCCCAGCTACTTGGTAGGCTGAGATGGGAGGATCACTTGAGCCCAGGAAGTTGAAGCTGCAGTGAGCCTTGATTGTGCTACTGCACTCCAGCCTGGGTGACAGAGTGAGACCTTGTCTCAAAAAAAAAAAAAAGTTTTTCTGAAGAGACTGCTTGAGGTGTGCTGAAAGGCCTCTGTCTTTTCCAGATTCTGCTGTGAATGGGAACATAGAATTGGAGCTCCTGGAGTTGAGGAAATAAAAAGTAACTCTTTTTTTGAAGGCGTTGACTGGGAACATATCAGGTATATCCATATAAACACTTTCAGAATTATTTCAGAAAGTCTCTAGTTTACTTAATAATAATTTGGAAGGACCATCATTGGCAAGCCAAGTAAGGGAAGAGAGCTTCTTAGAGATTTAGGATCTTTTCCTGATTTTCATTCATGGTGATTGGGCGTTGGGTTTTTTGTCAGCCATGTGTCATGGAATATATTGAATCTAGCAGTTATTTACAAAGTGAAGTGAACTTTTGTTTTTTGTGGTGGAGGGAGCATCTAGGAAGTGTATTACCCTTTACCTAGAACTCAGCAACCTCTTAGGGCCCGCCAGCGGGCCTGTTCCTGCCCACAGGGTGGAAGGTATCACTGAAACATAGAGAAGGGAGAAAGGAGTGGAGGAAAGATTGGAGGGGTGAAAGTGGAGAGGGAAAGGGGAGAGTGAAAATTTTTATGGTGGGGGTCGTAGACTATGGCCAATAGCCATGAGAGCCTAGACCACCTGCTGTAGTCCAGACCTTCTCATTCAGCAGTCATTGGTTATTAAATAGAAGGTGAAGAAGTTTTCATTTATTTATAATTGTGTTCTGATGTGCTGCTTGTAATTTTTTACCTTTGCCACTTTTTTAGCTATCCTACTCGTTGGCACCTCCAGTAGAAGAAGGGCAGAGCCCTACACAAGGGGACATTTAGAGGCTCAGTTTCCCTTTTTAGTAGACAGGACAGGCCATTGGGGGAGTTACACTAACTTAAGGTTTTAGTTATTCTTGTCTTTTTTCTAGCTATGAATGATTGAGTTTTTTTTTTTTTAATCATAATTTACTTTGGGTACAGTCAGTTGGCTTGGTTGGTCAGTTTTTGTAAGTTTTTCAGAGAAAATAAATGCTGCCTGCCAGTGAAGAGTCTTCTCATGTCAGACCAGGGGTCTTTTTTGGAGAAAGACTTGAGTGGTATGATCCATATGATTACTAACTTAGTAATTTTTGGCATGTGTATTCTTGGCAGAGAGAGACCTGCTGCAATATCTATTGAAATCAAAAGCATTGATGATACTTCAAACTTCGATGAGTTTCCAGAATCTGATATTCTTAAGCCAACAGGTAACACCACCAGCATTGTCTCCTGCTGCCTTATAAGCACATTATTTACCCCCAATTTTGGGATGATGTTTACAAGTCAGGGTAGTGAACATGGAGAGGAACTTCAGTTCTTCACGTTCTTTGTAAGTACTTTTCCAGTTCTAATGCTAGGTAGTGGTGAAACCTTGGTGAATGGAAAATGAATATCAGCTCCCATGTTTAGACTGCTCAACTGGGTAAGTTACAAAAATCTGTTCCTTTGTTATTTACTGAGTGTTAGGTAATCTGAAATGACAGGAATGGGAAAATAAAACATTAAAAAATTTGTGAAGAAATACGAGATTTAAAGAACATGAGCAAGAAAATGTAGAAAATTCATAGAGTGAGGCCAGGCACGGTGGCTCACGCCTGAAATCCCAGCACTTTGGGAGGCCGAGGTGGGCAGATCACGAGGTCAAGAGATTGAGACCATCCTGGCCAACGTGCTGAAACCTCATCTCTACTAAAAATACAAAAATTAGCTGGGTGTGGTGGTGCATGCCTGTAGTACCAGCTTCTCGAAAGGCTGAGGCAGGAGAATTGCTTGAACCCAGGAGGCAGAAGTTGCAGTGAGCCGAGATCGTGCCACTGCACTCCAGCCTGGCGACAGAGCGAGACTCTGTCTCAAAAACAAAAACAAAAACAAAAAAAAAGAATATTCATAGAGTGAAAAATAAGCTTTGCCAAATAGAAACTGGTATGTTCTTCAGGGCGCCGTCTTCAGCACCGTGAGTAGTCCTTTGGAGGTAAGGCAGTGAATCAACTCTCACATCTGTTTCTTTCCCAGTGGCCACAAGTAATCACCCTGAGACTGACTACAAGAACAAAGACTGGGTCTTCATCAATTACACGTACAAGCGCTTTGAGGGCCTGACTGCAAGGGGGGCAATACCTTCCTACATGAAAGCAGCAAAATAATTCTCTTGCCATGGAATCCTACATGGAACAGAGTTCTTTGTGCAACATCATGCTTTTCCTCCCACACTCTTGAAGAGCTTCCAAGAAGTTGATGGAACCCACCAGTATGTCATAGTAAAGTCTCCTGAAATGCGATAGTAAGAGGATTTCTTCCATAATGCATCTGAAAAACTGTAAACAAAGACAACCATTTCTACTGCATCGGCCATAAACAGCTATCCTGCTTCTTCCGAAGCATCATGAGCCAATTTGGTAGGTGTTTTAAAAACAACTTGAGTTTTCCTAAGTTCATCAGAA
The DNA here is from genome assembly GCF_000951045.1 of Mandrillus leucophaeus. Classification (NCBI taxonomy): domain Eukaryota; kingdom Metazoa; phylum Chordata; class Mammalia; order Primates; family Cercopithecidae; genus Mandrillus; species Mandrillus leucophaeus. The sequence goes on along the minus strand of NW_012103142.1, from coordinate 3,636,096 downwards.
TGAAGGGGAAAAACAGCCATCATCCAACATTATTGAGATTGTCTTGTATAGTCATCGAATGTCAGCCAATTCCTGTGATTTTGTGACACGCTATCTGCCAAGCCCACCAAGTATTTCCTTTATAGCTGAAAGTTCCATAGTACTAAGGAAATAAAGCAATAAAGACAGTCTCAGCAGCCAGGATTCTGGCTGAAGGAAATGATCCACCACCCTGAGGGTGGTGATGGTAGTTTCTACCCATACCTCAGCCTCAGGCAAGTGGCTTATAGCCTCCATTCATGGTGCACTTTATTATATGGTACTAAGATAAAGACTGTCAATCCATTGATTTATCTCCTCCCTGTCCCCCATCTAAAATATCCATGCTGCTTTTCTGAGTGTTGATGGGGGTTACCAGCTTGATCCATTGTTGCTCTTAGAAGGCCCGGAAAGTCTTTGGGCATTGCCAAGGAATCCCGGATTATGTGGAAAACCCTCACTTTCTCTTCACGGCTGTACCAGAAAATCCCTAAGACAGATGTTGCTGTGGACCAGCAATACCTGCAAGTGCTGCCAGCGGGAACTCAGTTTATTCCTGGGAACTTAACAAGGAGAGCCCAGGCCTAGGCAGGAGGCCTGGAACCCTCTTGGCTAAGGTGCTTTTCCTGTTCCTGCAAGGTCTCCAGAACCTCTTTGGAAATGGTGAAGGAACCAGCCCAATAGAAGTAGAGCCAGCTGACAAGTCTTTGTAAAGTTCACTCCTCAGTCCTTGGCACAACCATGTTTTGTCTTCTCTCTTGGTATTTCTTCTCTCTCAACTTTAAGTAGCCATTTTGCCTTGGAATCATGATTACAATTTTTTCCTTTGCAGATGCCTTCCTGGAGGATACTCCTCCCCACCATAAAGGGTCGCCTGCAACTTAGGCGGATTGGGTCTCTCTGCTGTGTCGTTCTCTCATGAGAGACCCTCTGAATTGTATAGCACAAAGTGCCTTCTGTTTCACAGCTGCCACCACCTTTAGAGGAATTTTGTCAGAAAAATGTGGAGGCTCCATATTAATGCATTGTTTTTTAAAACGTTTTGATAACTCTTAAAGCATCATTTGCACCTGTGTGGGAACTTTGCCTGCTGCAGAGCATTGTGGCCGAGCTGCAGCTGGGAGCCTGCTTTCTGCCAGTAATGAGGTTGTGAAGATCAGTTTTGAAAGGAAAGTATGTCCTAGCTTAGCCATTCAGAAGAGAAAAATGGAATATCAGAGTTACGGTTGTCAGTGAAACTGCTTTGGGTTTTAACCTCTTAGAGGAAGAAAAAAGGTTAGGGAAGTCTCAACTCTGGATGAAGGTGATGTGTTTGCCTCTCAGTCTTTCATTCATAGCCTGCTAGTGAAAAGGAAGTAAATGAGATTCTTTTGTGTAACTTTGTAGTCTCTGTATTACCAAATATTTGGGGTGTTGACTCCTGTGTGTTTTGCAAGAATGTTTGGTAAGCCTGGGTAAAGAGAAGTAACTGCAGTGTTGGGAGAGTCTTTGTGTGGGGGAGTGGCAGGGGATGATTTGTTTTAGGGGAAAATGCCCACATTTTAACTTTTAAACTTAGGAATAAACTGTGTGAAAACAGTAGTGGAAATATGTGATGTGATTTATTAAACTGATAAGAACAGATACTGCATTTAATCTTAGCAAAAAGGCCAAGAAGGGATTGTGATGTGATTTAAAGCAAATAGTGGCATATAACTTAGAGGCAGAGTGCTGGTGGCTGCTTTTAACTAACCCCTTTGTCCACAAACCATTAGAACGCCTAATTTCAAGTGTTAATTTCAAAACTGTGTCACCATCTTCATGCAAAGTGCTTTTCCATCTCAGGGAAGCTGGGACTGACTTTTGTTCTTAGGGAGCTAGTCTCCTGAATCACTGTGCATATGAAGAGACTTCTCTTGCCCCGACTGCATGTGCTGCTTCCACCCATCTCAGTGTTGCAGGGCAGTGGGCCCTCCCCTCACAGTAAGGCCAAGGGCACATCCTGACAAAAGTGCTGTCATCTGGTGGACCTTTTGTACAGCCCTTTACAGCCTAGCCCCATTTTTTCCCAGCCTGGAGTCAACCAGGAATCTCATGAGCTCATAAGATGGAAATGTTGGCCAGGTGCAGTGGCTCATACCTGTAATCCTAGGACTTTGGGAGGCCGAGGCAGGGGGATCACAAGGTCAGAAAACCGAGACCATCCTGGCTAACACAGTGAAATCCCGGCTCTACTAAAAATACAAAAATTAGCTGGGCATGGTGGCACGAGCCTGTAGTCTCAGCTACTCAGGAGGCTGAGGCAAGAGAATCGCTTGAACCCAGGAGGCAGAGGTTGCAGTGAGCTGAGATCGTGCCATTGCACTCCAGCCTGGGCGACAGAGCGGGACTCCGTCTCAAAAAGAAAAAGGAATTGTTCAGCACTGTGTCCATCAGAGCAGGGTTCAGTCTCTGAGATGTTGTGTACTGAAGGAGTCCCATATGCCCCACTTATTAGCCCCTTTCTGGGTAGGGAAAAGCACCTCAAGGAGTCAAGAAGGGAGGGGCAAAGACCAACTAAGAGTAGAAACTGCAGGCAGAGAAAGCTAAATGCAGCCAAAATGGGTAATGGCTTTCTAAGGCTTATGAATCCTAAGAAACATGTTGGGCAACACTGGCTCAGTGTTGATCCTGTTCACAGAAATTGTTTCCTACTCCCATTGGGGGAGTGAGAAAATAGTATGTAACTACTGCATACTAAAATGAAACCAAAATCATATCATTCGGTCTCCCAGTTCAGGAGTGCATCACCATTTTCTTCAGTACCTGTTTTTCTTTTTAGTTGGCTTGGTTGATTGACATTTATTTCATACTCTCCTCCCCTGCATCTCAATTACCCTGGCTGCTTTTCTGAGTGTTGATGGGTGGTTACCAGCTTGATCCATTGTTGCTCTTAGAATTACTTTCAGAGGGCTGGGTATGATGGCTCACGCTTTAATCCCAGCACTTTGGGAGGCTGAAGTGAGTGGATCGCTTGAGCCTAGTTCAAGACCAACCTGGGCAACATGGCGAAACCCTGCCTCTACCAAAAATACAAAAAATTAGTGTGGTGGCACGTGTCTGTGGTCCCAGCTGCTCAGGAGTCTGAGGTGGGAGAATCACTTGAGCCTGGGAGGTGGAGGTTGCAATGAGCTGAGATCGTGCCATCATTGCACTCCAGCCTGGGTGACAGAGTGAGACTGTCTCAAAAAAAAACAAAAGGTCAGAAGTAAGATTCACATGAGTTGCTTCAGGATTAATACTCAGATTCTGCAAAACAGATTGCCAATTTGAAAACTCATCTATACGGCCTAATAGCAGTCCCCCTCTGCCATCAGTAGGTAATGTTCTTTGTCAGACTTACTTCCTTGGAAAGCACTTTTTTAGATCGCCTTGTCCTGGTTCTCCTTGGCTTCTGTGTAACCCAAGTGGTGTTTTTAATTGAATTCAGAAGGATTCAGTGAATGATATTTTCATTTCCTACAGAGCATATTTCTCTGGAATGATCCATCAAAGCCAACACTGACAAAAACGGCCTCCGTGATGCTTTTTCACGCACATTTTCAGAGAGAAGACACCTTGCCCAAGCAACATTCAAGCGTCTGTGACGCACAGAGCTCAGTTCCAGGCAGTCTGGTGAGGCAACAGGGAGCTCACTGTGGTTCCGAATTGCAGATCAGTTTGAAAGAATTCCCACCAAGTGGCTTAATGGAATGTAGCATCACCTTATTTACATTAGTGTTGATGTGACTTTGATGACAAGCCAACCCAGAGTTATGAGCAGCTTAGTGAAGCATCCCAGAGATGTTTTTATTTAGGCAGCAGTGATTTGGCAGAAGGAAAACAAGCAGTCCAGGGTTTTGTAGGCTGGTCGTTACGCTCCTGTTGTGGTGGAGGCATGGATCTATGAATAGGTATTACTTTTGTGAAGAGCATAAGGAACACTCTGCAGTCACTTTTACTTTGTTTCTCACTTCCCCTCTTTAATCCATGCTCGTCTGGTCTCTGCCCCATGTGTGAAATGTTAGTATTAATTATCTGCTGTGTAAAACATGCTTGTATTTGTTATCACTCCTCTAGTCACTGGTGTTCTGCCATATCCATTGGGTTCCCTTCAGTCCTCATCTTGATCTGCTGCATTCATACTGTTAACCTTTAAAACAAACAAACTCTCCTTCCATCTCCCTGACTTCCTTACTAGTTCCACAACACTTAAATGTTGGTGCTGGTGCCTTTGCCCTCTTCAGTCGTGTGATCTCTTGGTGATCTCCATACTGTGGCTTCAACTACCACCTTGGCAGGGAAGTCCTCAAAGACCCACCTACTTTGTTTTTTTTAAGACGGAGTCTCACTCTGTCACCCAGGCTGGAGTGCAGTGGCACAATCTCGGCTCACTGCAGCCTCCACCTCACAGGTTCAAGTGATTCTTCTGCCTCAGCCTCCCCAGTACTTGGGACTACAGGCACGTGCCACTACGCCTGGCTGATTTTTGTATTTTTAGGAGAGAGAGGGTTTTGCCACCTTGGCCAGGCTGGTCTCGAACTCCTGACCTCAAGTGATCCACCCATCTGGCCTCCCAAAGTGCTGGGATTACAGGCATGAGCCACCGCGCCCAGCCCAAATCTTTATTTCTAATTTTACTTTCTGCTAAAAAAAAAACCAGACACTCAAATGATAATATTTTATTATAGAAAAAGCATCCCAAATACAGGATTTCGTAAACACTGGTAGGTGAACAAGTGCAATTTTAAAAGTAAATACAAAGTAAAGAGGCAAAACCTACAAGCATTTTGCCTTCAGAAGAAAATGTAATGTTCTCCTGCACTAGTGATCCCACCCAGAACACAAATATGGCTCTGTCTCCCATGAAGGCATCAGATTTGCTTTCTGAGCTCAGTATACCCATTTCAACAATTGCAAAGTGATGGCAAGAAGTGGCATTGAATACATTACTACAAACCTTTGACTTAAAATGTTGAGACAGGGTCTTGCTCTGCCATCCAGGCTGGAGTGCAGTGGCGTCATCATATCTCACTGCAACCTCATCCTCCTGAGCTCAAGAGTCATCCTGCCTCGGCCTCTTGAGTAGCTGGGACTACAGGTATGCACTACCATGTCCATGCCTGGTTATTTTTTTATTTTTTATGTTGCCCAGGCCAGTCTCAAACTCCTGACCTCAAGTGATCCTCCCACCTTGGCCTCCCAAAGTGCTGGGATTACCGGCATGAGCCACTGCACCCAGCCAAAACCTTTTTTTTCTTTCTTTCTTTTTTGAGACAGAGTCTTGCTCTGTTGCCCAGGCTGGAGTGCAGTGGCACAATCTTGGCTTGCTGCAACCTCCACCTCCCAGGTTCAAGCAATTCTCCTGCCTCAGCCTCCCAAGTAGCTGGGACTACAGGCGCTCGCCATCACACCCAGCTGATTTTTTTGTATTTTTAGTAGACACGGGGTTTCACTGTTGGCCAGGCTGGTCTCAAACTCCTGACCTTAGGTGATTTGCTGGCCTTGGCCTCCCAAAGTGCTGGGATTACAGGCGTGAGCCACCATGCCTGGCCAAAAACCCTTGCTTTTTAACTTCAGAACACTTAAATGTTAACAATACATTATAAGCCTTTCCAGGGCCTAGGGGAAACCATTAAATGATCTGACTCACTTGTCATCTTGCCCGCCCTCCAACTCCTCAGTGGCAAATGTTTCCTCATCGAAACAGCATGGTATGATGCAGATGCAAACTCAAGATTGTAAACTTCAGATTCGGGTTAATCTCGGCTTGCCGGTTACTCTGGCTAAAACCATTTTCTTATGAAAATGTTTCTCTGTCAACAGCCTGGCTTGCTTATTTAGGCACTTAGAAGAAAACACCAAACCCAAGTTCCACCTTTTTACAATTACAAATGCCTCTTACCCATCTGGCCAGTAACCAACTATGAAGGGGGTGACTTCAACCCAGCCCTTGTTTCTGTGAGGACTGAGAGGTCCTGCTTTTGCAGAATGGCCTGCCCCTGGGAATGGAGCAGGCTTGGGTGAGCTCCAGGTGGAGGGTGATGGGTGGGGCATAGACATAAACCTTCCTCTCCACCAGAAGGAACCGGTGATCCCAGCTTTTCCTTCAGTCACCACCACCTCGTGACACTAGAAAGCCTACCATCAAAGATTTCCAGCTTACTGAAACCCCACAGGTTGGGGTTAAATGCATGTTAACCTAACTTGGGGGAAAAAAGACCTCAATCTGGAAAGCCTGAGCAAAGTAAAGGGTTACACAGAACAGTGTCAAGTATATGCCATACTTCATACCTGGTATTTTCCCTAAGCAAGAACTAATTAGTTTTCATTTTTAAGTGTTAGCTGTGGCATGTTTACACTTAAATGTTGACAATACCTAAGCTGTGAAACAGAAGTTATACATACTTATTATGGAATATACAAACACTAGGTAATTCAAATTTCCTTTGTAATGGCATGGAAGTCTACTGAGAAGCAGAAAAGAAGCACCATTTAACAATTATCTGGGCTAGTCAACTGGTAGTGGGTATAAATGTACTGGTAAGGTCAAGGCCAAACCTGACCTCAAATATGAGCCAATTAGTTTCATAGAAGTAAAATTACCTTCTAGCTACAAATAATCCTAACCCTTAATCCAGGCCATTGGCCTTGCAAATGGATGCCAATAGTCATCTGGTGGGGAATAGCTCAATTTAACCACTTACTACATCCTAGTGAAGAACAGAGTATTAATTTCCACAGTGATGCCAGTCATATGTAGAGAACATAAGAACACTTCTTCAGCCCTGGAAAGAGCTTTCAAATCTACCCGGCTTTTAACTTTGGATGATTATGACTAGGTCATTACATGGAATTGAGTAGCCTCTCCTACACAGGATGAGCATCCCAAATCCAAAAATCCAAAATCTGAAGTGCTCCAAAGTCTTTTTTTTTTTTTTGAGTGCTGACATGATGTTCAAAAGCCTTTCAGATTTCGGGTACTTAACTGTTAGGTATTCCAAAATGTGAAACCTGAAACCTTTCTGGTCCCAAGCATTTTGGATAAGAGATACTCAACCTGTATTCCAGTCAGCTTCTACCACAAACTGGGAGATAATCCCAAAATACTTTTATCTGGCTCTGGACTCTAAATTTAGCGGTACTATTAATAGCCATGGAGAAGAGGAAGGAAGATGGTTCAGCACTGTGGGGGCTGAGAAGGGTGATCTGGGTGATCATGCACTGATAATAGAGCTGATCAAATAAAATGACTGGGCTTAATTTCCATTTAACTCACCCTTCCTTTAGGGATGACACTGGTATAATTTTCTTACCCAATGTGTGAGCAGCTATTAGGCTATTTCAAGAACCAAAATACACTGATATCCAAAAATCCCATGGTATGAAAAGATAAGAGAAAAATCCTGCTAGGACAGCGACTGTGCAGATGATGCTTCCCACCCAGCTTCACTGCATACACCCCGTGCTGGCACTCTTACAAGTCTTTCTGTTGAGAAACTGAGCAATTGTGAGCAATTTCTGTCCTCATCTTAAAAGCCTTTAAGCCATATCTAAGGTCTCCTAGCCACATCCACAGCAATGTGCTGCTCCAGAGTGTTAAGACCTATGGTTTCACACCAGATTCCAAGCCAGGATAACCCAATTGGCCTGATTTGGAGGTTCTTCTACTTGTGAGTTTCATTCCAAATGAATCATCCATTTGTTTTTAGACTCCAAAACCTTGAAGCTAAAAAGGTCTCATCAACATGATTATTCCATTATCCTTCCTGCCAAAGAACCTGTGGTTTTGAATTGTTTGCTGCGTTAATGAGAAGCAAATCTGAATTTAACCTCTTAGGAATTTCCTTTTGGACATTCTGAACGAGACCCTAGTTCTTTCCAGATGCAATTTGGGTGCAGAGGCCACCAAGAATGGCATCTTCATTAACCTCTAATGAGCATCCGATTGGTGCCTGTTTTTAAAAGTTAGAGATTGTCACCTTTTAAGTTTGGTCCCTTTGCTACTAAGCAATTTGCCTGGTATAAAACAAAACAAAAACAAAACAAAAACAAAACCCAAGAACACAGTATAAAGGATAAGGACTGCTTTGCTAAACACAAGGCAACAGTCTTGACTTCCTTTCCTGCTTTTGCCGTTACACAAAGACTCAGTGAACAGCACCAGACCCAAATTTTTCAAGTTATCAGGGATGCTGCAAAGATGGTAGCTAATTTGAGTACTTCTTCATCCCCTGCCAGAGGCACAGACTTACTGGAAAGGACACATGTTAATTATGGGAGAAAGGAAAAGGATAGGGGAGAAGCATGATTCCTACTCAGGGTGAGACAAATCATGAGGGAGGGCTGGCTGCAGGCATCTTAGGTGAGATGGGCTCCCACAAGGGGTAGACCCACAGCTGGCCCTAATCCTGAAAGTCGTTAGAAGCCATCTGAGAAAGTGGGGCATTTAGCCGGTCAAGTTCATCCACTTGGGGTGGGTGATGCATTAATATTTCATGGTCCTCCAAGACATCATCTCCAGCAGCTACCAGATTCGTGAGGGATTTGCTTCGAACACACTGGAAATCCACATGGCGACTCTTCCCTTCTTCCTTTTCCCATGACATCTGGATGAAGGGGCGTTGTACGTAATTATAGATGACTTCAGACCGGCCACCAGGCCTTCTCTTAATTTTTTCTTTACAGGTAGGGTAACCTGCAACGGAAAAAGGCCATTCTCATGACTAACACATTGTGCTCACTCTGCTGTCCATACTTTCTCCTTCGTAACCACATCAGTTTTCTCCCAAAATCACAGCACAGAAAATATGGGGGAAGTGACCAGTCCCTGCCCCATGCTCTCCCAGCCCCAGTCACTTACATGTTCACTTCCTTTTAGTCAGATAGTAGGTCTTGTCCCTAGAAGGAACTAATCTGAGAAGTAACAAGAATTCTATCCCTTCTAATGGAAAGGAGAGAAGCCTCTAACTAGTTCAGGAGCCTGTTGTTGCTGGCAACAATACCATAGAACAAAAATCCTGCCAAGGCATGGCTACCCTAGTCCTCTTAATTCTGTTGCTTAGAGGGCATACTGTATGAGAAATAGTTAAGGAAATGTGGAATGTTTAGCCTAAAGAAAAAACAAAGATGCTGCCTAAAATATGTGAAAGTCTGTCACATGGAAATGGGAAAAATAGTCAAAGTAGCTTCAGAGGCTATTAACTAGAAGGCACGCAGGAGAGGGAGGCCGTTATGTATTAAATATGTATGGCATAATGTTCTAATGGTTTGATGGGTGGTTCTGGGAAATGCACCCAACAGACAAGGGAAAGACCGAGTAGGAGGAGATTTAATAATCTCAAAAATGTCTTCCGGCCGGGCGCAGTGGCTCAAGCCTGTAATCCCAGCACTTTGGGAGGCCGAGACGGGTGGATCACGAGGTCAGGAGATCGAGACCATCCTGGCGAACATGGTGAAACCCCGTCTCTACTAAAAAATACAAAAAACTAGCCGGGCGAGGTGGCGGGTGCCTGTAGTCCCAGCTACTCGGGAGGCTGAGGCAGGAGAATGGCGTGAACCCGGGAGGCGGAGCTTGCAGTGAGCTGAGATCCGGCCACTGCACTCCAGCTCGGGAGACAGAGCGAGACTCCGTCTCAAAAAAAAAAAAAAAAAAAAAAAAAATGTCTTCCAAGGCTGGGCACTGTGGCTCACACCTGTAATTCTAGCACTTTGGGAGGGCAAGGCAGGAGGATCACTTGAGTCCAGGAGTTCAGAACCAGTCTAGGCCAGAGGGAGAGCTCATCTCTTAGAAAAAAGGTTAAAAATAATAATAATGGAGCACAGTGGTGCGTGCCTGTGGTCTCTGCTACACGGCAGGCTGAGGCAGGAGGACCAGTTGAGCCCAGGAAGGCAAGAATGCAGTAAGCCATGATTGTGTCACACTGTACTCCAGTGTGAGCAGAAGTACTCCAGTGTGTCTCTTTAAAAAAAAAAAAAAAAAGTCTTCCAACTTTATATTCAACTTAAGTCAGACACAATGAAGCTTTGACGGGTTCTGTGGGCAGAAATGAGGCCACAAGAGTAGCAAAGCACAAGAGTCAAACAAAGATCCACGTAGGAGGTCAGGCGCGGTGGTTCCCACTTGTAATCCCAGCACTTTGGGAGGCCAAGGTAGGCGGATCACGAGATCAGAAGATCGAGACCATCCTGGCTAACATGGTGAAACCCCATCTCTACTAAAAATACAAAAAAATTAGGCAGGTGTGGTGGCAAGTGCCTGTAGTCCCAGCTACTCAGGAGGCTGAGGCAGAAGAATCACGTGAATCAAGGAGGCAGAGCTTGCAGTGAGCCGAGATGGTGCCACTGCACTCCAACTGGGCGACAGAGTGAGACTCCATCTCAAAAAAAAAAACATCCACATAGGGGAGACCAGATGACTTTAGCACTCTCCAGGAATCAGTCTCTTGAGAGCCTTCCATGGGGACCACAGGCTGGGAGCCACTGCTCAAGATCATTCAAAGTAGTTCTGTTAATATATTCAGACATTCCTCAAAAGTATGGAATAATCTTTTTTTTTTTTTTTTTTTTTTAGACGAAGTTTAACTCTTGTTGCCTAGGCTGGAGTGCAATGGCACGATCTCAGCTCCCTGCAACCTTTGCCTCTCGGGTTCAAGTGATTCTCCTGCCTCAGCCTCCTGAGTAGCTGGGATTACAGGCATGTGCTACCATACAAAAATACAAGTTTTATATTTTTAGTAGAGACAGGGTTTCTCCATGTTGGTCAGGCTGGTCTCAAACTCTTGACCTCAAGTGATCTGCCTGCCTTGGCCTCCCAAAGTGCTGGGATTATAGGCATGAGAAACTGCGCCCAGCTGGAATAATCTTAAATTTTGAGTCCCCAAGTTATTTTTTCAGAAGGACCCTTCCAGATGCCAGAAACATCTTCACCAAGACTGGTGGCAGAACGACGCTCTCACCTGGTGAGCCCACAAACCCTGCTGTATCTCCCTACCACTGTCCTTTGCCCTCACTGCTCTTTATCCTGAAGTAGTAAACTCGAACTTGTTTCTGTGGCTGCTCTGAACCATTTTCAACTGGAGATAAAATGAAAAGAAAAATGACAAAAACAAAAACAGGAACCCTTCAAACTTGAGTAAGAATGTGGTTTTCATGTATGCCTATTTTCTAGGCCCTCTGGAGGCTAAATTTTGAGGACATAAGCTGTGGCCATAGACCCAACCTGAATATTGACTGGGATTTTTTTTTTTTTTTTTTTTTTTTTACCTTCAATTCCAATGCGAATGTTTTTCAGGCCCCGTTCCTTTAACACTGTTTTTGCAACATCCCTATTCTCAATATATTTGAAGAATCTGTACAGCTTGGAGCTATAAAGAACTGTAAAAGAAAAAATAGGGGTTAGCCATGGAGTAAAGACCTAAGAGGAAAGAGATAAGCTAACAGAATCAAACTAATGAAAGATATACTTGACCACTAATCCCAAATAATCCAGATGGATCAAAGATTAAATGTTAAATAATACATAAACCATAAGAGAAATTTTTATAGTCTCAGGGTGGGGACTTTCTGGGTACAACGTTAAACCTAGAAGTCATAAAAGCTGATGATTATAGAAATATAACATCTCTGCATAGCCTAAACCACCATTTACCAAAGCTAAAAAGACACCTGAATGAGAAAATATTTGCAACTCATAAAAGGCTAATTTCCTTAATTAGAAAGAGCCGCCACAAATAGAACTTTCACAAATCACTAAGTAAAAGGACTAACAATCTGATTTCATAATGGGGCAAAAGGCGCAAACACCATTAACAAAAAAGGAAATTTCAATGGCTCTTGAAAACTAAAAAGGTTTTGGCTGGGTGTGGTGGCTCACACCTGTAATCCCAGCACTTTGGGAGGCTGAGGCAGGCAGATCAGTTGAAGTCAGGAGTTGGAGACCAGCCTGGCCAACATGGTAAAACCCCATCTCTACTAAAAATACAAAAATTAGGCGTACTGGTGGGTGTCTGTAATCCCAGCTACTTGGGAGGCTGAGGCTGGAGAAGCAATTGAACCCAGGAGGCGGGAAGTTGCAGTGAGCCGAGATCATGCCATTGCACTCCAGCCTGGCCAAGAGAAAGGAGATACCATCTCAAAAAAAAAAAAAAAATTTCAGCCTCACTCATGAAATAAAAAATGTAATTAAAACTCATGCCAATCATGAGATTCTACGGTTTTTTTACCTATTAAGAAAGTAGCAAAGATAAAAGTCTTAAAAACACTGTTTTGGGGCCAGGCACAGTGGCTCACGCCTGTAATCCCAACACTTTGGGTGGCAGATACGGGAAGATGGCTTGAGGCCAGGAGTTTGAGACTAGCCTAGGCAAGGCAACATAGACCCCATTTCTACACACACACACACACAAAATTAGCCAGTCATGGTGGCACACACCTGCAGCCCAGGCTACTTGGAGGCTGAGGTGGGAGAATCACTTGAGACTAGGAGTTTGAGGCTGCAGTGAGCCATGGTTGCACCACTGCACTCCAGCCTGGGTGAAAGAGCAAGATTCTATCTCAAAAAAAAAAAAAAAAAAAAAGCCACTGTTTTGGTGAGGGGGTGGGAAACCTGTCATGTATTGTTTTTTGAGTGTAAATTGGTACAAATTTTATGGAGCATAATTTGGCAACATCTATCAAAATTATAAAGGTATAATTTTTTTTTTTTTTTTGAGATGGAGTCTCGCTGTGTCACCCAGGCTATAATGCAGTGACGTGATCTCGGCTCACTGCAACATCCAACGTCCACCTCCTGGGTTCAAGTGATTCTCCTGCCTCTCAGCCTCCTGAGTAGCTGGGATTACAGGCATGAGCCACCACGCCCAGCTAATTTTTGTATTTTTAATAGAAACGGGGTTTCACTATATTGGCAAGGGTGGTCGTGAACTCCTGACCTCAAGCAATCCGCCCACCTTGGCCTCCCAAAGTGCTGGGATTACAGGCATGAGCCACTGCGCCTGGCCAATAGTTTAAATGTCCAGGAATGGCTGGTTAAATCAATTATGGCACATTTGTGCAAGGGAATACTATAGAGCCGCAGAAAAAGAATGTTGAAGATTTTTTTTTTTTTTTTTGAGACGGAGTCTCACGCTGTCACCTGGCCTGGAGTGCAATGGCGCGATCTCGGCTCACTGCAACCTCTGTCTCCCAGGTTCACCTGATTCTCCTGCCTCAGCCTCCTGAGTAGCTGGGACTACAGGCACACACCACCATGCCTGGCTAATTTTTTGTATTTTTAGTAGAGACGGGCTTTCATTATGTTGGCCAGACTGGTCTCGAACTCCTGACCTCGTGATTCTCCCACCTCAGCCTCCCAAAGTGCTGGGATTACAGGCGTAAGCCACCGTGCCCGGACCATAATATCGAAGATTTTTGTTAACACATGGCACAGAAGAGCTGTATAATATGATACATGAAAAAGGAGGAGAAAACAAGTAATTGGTTATCTATGTACATTGAATATACTTGGAAGCCTGTAAAAGAAATTGAGAAGCAAAACTGGATGGGGCAGGAGTGAGAGTAAGACTTTTTAGTGTATATCCTGTTACGTTTTTTGAATTCTGATTACCAATTCAAAAGGATTTAAAAATGAATTAAGAGAAGAATGACACCATCATTTGATGTGCTGCTTCAGTATCTTACACAGTACGAGACACCAGAGAAAGAGTGAATGGTGTAACAACATTCCCTGTGTTCCCCAGCATAAAGGCTAGCCCTGCATCACTAGGGATTTGTCATCCAGGTGAGTGTGCTCATCACAGGCTCAACATTGATATTCACAGTGGTTCTAGGATCAAGCTGCTACTCCAGGTAGCGAGTTTCTTGCTGAAAACATCTACACCATGCCAGAAGCTCCTACTTTGGGAATATTCCTCCCCCATTGGTGGAGGGTGGTCTTCATCCCAGTCCACAGAATCCTCATCTGTCAGCACAACAATGTGGCACTCTCGCTCTCCTTTCTTGGCACAGCCCACCATGATAGGCAAGATCAGCTCTTCGAGGTAGTGATCAAACTGCTTATGAGCACCGTCATTGGACAGTTCATGCAGTAAAGCACCTGCAGAGAGAAAATGTGGGTGAACATGCTTTCTGCCTAAATGCACATATTACTGGAGAGAAAAAGACTATGAGGGAATGGCTGTTATCATTGAAGAGGTTCAGAGAAGTGGCACATTTAAAGGCAAAGAGATTGTTTCCTGCTCCAAGGTGATAATTAAGCTTTGTTAAGGTATGTCTCCTATTCTACCACTCTTCAATTTACTCATGTTTAGTAATCCTTGAGCATTCTGATCAGCTGGGGTTTTGTTGGACATACAAGGTCAGACCATAAATGTTCATTCTGTAAGAGATGAAATCATCATTTGTAGTACCTCTTCTGAAGATGGTTTGGATCCTGATTTCATGGAGTTAGAGTACCATAATAGAGGAATAATCTGAATTTTGGTGACACCAAAGGACTTACTCTAAATGTGTAATACACTCAGTAGAGAAATCACATGTACTTCATGCAACATGCAGGGAAATGTATCATGAAATTCAAAGAATAGTTATTTAAATAATTTCAGGAAGCCCAGGTAGTAAGAGCATGGAATTTGCAGTCAGACAAACTGAGTTCTAATCCTAGCCTTAATGCCTAGAGCTCTGAACAAGCTGATTTCTTAAATGAGGTTATCACCCATCTTTCAGGATTGTTAAAGATTTAAGCAAGTCCATATCTATAAAGCACTTAGCAAACACTAAGTTAATAATTATAGGCTGGGCGCAGTGGCTCATGCCTGTAACCTCAGCACTTTGAGAGGCCGAGGTGGCAGATCATTTGAGGTCAGGAGTTCGAGACCAGGCTGGCCAACATGGTGTAAACCCTATCTCTACTAAAAATACAAAAATTAGCCGGGCATGGTGGCATGCACCTGTAATCCCAGCTGCTCTGGCAGAAGAACTGCTTGAATCCAGGAGGTGGAGGCTGCAGTGAGCTGAGATTGTGCCACTGCACTCCAGCCTGGGTGACAGAGTGAGACTCTGTCTCCAAAACAAAATAATAATAATAGCCAGGTGTGGTGGCATGTACCTGTAGTCCCAGCTACTCAGGACGCTGAGGTGGGAGGACTGCTTGAGGCCAGAAGTTTGAGACCAGCCTGAGCAACACAGCAGCAAGACCCCATTTCAAATTTAAAAAAAAAAAGGGGGCAATATAATGATCAGGAGAACCTGGCCAATTTGTGCTATTTGACTTTATTAGTGAACTGTTCCTCATGTTGGACAATCAGTATCCTTGTTTGTTAGAGTTGAGACACCAAAGTCCCAAGAGGGAAGCTGTCAGCTTGGTCTCCCACTGGTCAAGCTCCATTTAGAAACTACTATCTGTTTTCCTTTGTCTGCTCCAGTTTCTCACAGTGCTTTGAACCAAGAGAGGAAAAGGGTTAGTCAGTATCACATCTCTGCCTCTGCAGAAGATTTTCAACCTACAGGTGAAACTCCTTCTGTTTAATAATAGAAAATGTCAGCTGGGCTTGGTGGCTCACGCCTGTAATCCCAGCACTTTGGGAGGCCAAGGCGGGCAGCTCACCTGAGGTCAGGAGTTCAAAACCAGCCCGGCCAACATGGCGAAACCCTGACTCTACTAAAAATACAAAAATTAGCCAGGCGTGGTGGCAGGCGTGTGTAATCCCAGCTACTCGGGAGGCTGAGGCAGGGAGATTCCCTTGAACCCGGGAGGTGGAGGTTGCAGTGAGCTGAGATCACGCCACTGCACTCCAGCCTTGGCAACAGAGCGAGACTCTGTCTCAAAAACAACAACAAAAAAAATCAGTGACTTACAAGAAAACACAAAGTTCAGCTGGTTAAGTGCAGCTGGCAGCTGCTCCTGTACTTACTCAGATCTTGACATCGGATAGTGTTGAAATCAAAATTAATGCAGAGATAATCACATGTATCTCTAAGATCTGGGATAGAGATGCCATCAGGACAATTGATGATACCGGTTTTGTAATAGTCCTGTAAATAGATTAGGAAGAAAAAATGTAGGCAAAGAACAAGATGAAAAATTACTTCTTCATCCCTATGCATTCCTGGTTGTTAAAGCAATGAGCTACCAGAATTATCACCAAATTGGATGATTCATTAGATGGCAAAACAGCTCCTGGCTATCTTGACTTGTTTAATCAGAACTTGGTAACTGATAGAGCTCACACACAAACAAGCAAGGACTTAAAAGTTACAGGAACAGAAAACAAAGGGAGAAAGGAAACAACTGGAAACCAGAGACCCTAAAGTCAATAACATAGTTGATGGAACTCTCAAGGCTATTGATCACACATGCCCCTGGGGAAGAGAATGTAACAAAAAAGGCTACCACACACCAGCACTGTGCGAAATACAGTTGCACTGATGCCTTCAGCAATCTCATACTCTCCCTTCTCATTGGGCCGAGTGAAGTTGTACTCTCTTCCTGGTCCAAACATCCTGAAAGATACCCAGGCAATAATGTTATCTTCTCCAGCATGATTCTTCACAGATGAGACTTCTCCTTTCTCCACCTCATTCTGGAAGACTCCATCCCACTCTCTCATGGTATAAATTAAAAACATAGCACTGGGACCCAATGCCTACAAGACAACTCAAGTCTTAGGAAACTCCCTTCAGACAGGAAAAGAAGGCAACTGCTTTAAGCATTTGTGTGCAAAGAAGAATGAAGGATCAAGTCCACAAAGTTCATCTGTAGTGAGTTTCTTTGGCAGTAAATGCAGTAAACAGCAACTGCAGAGGTGGCCCTTCGAAAATATCTGTGTTGAGGTGGTGGCCTTTCATGCCCTCCCCACTGCCCAAGAACCTGCTTTTCTATACTGACAGCTCAGGAAGACAGCATCTAAGCTCCTTTTTATCCCTGTCTCTTCGTCTGTCAACACTGACCTATCTAATATGCCATTCATCAATATTTCTGAACTTTACTTTTCAACATCTCATCTTCTGTTAGATGCAGCTATGTTAATGCTTTCCTGGTATGTCTTAATAGTGGAGCTCTGGGGGAAAAATGGCCTTACTCAATACAAAGAATAACTAATAATGGGGTTTTCAGATCGAGTAGAAGAGGGTAGGCATTAGGCTTATCAGCAGTTTACTGCATTTCAGAGAGACAGGCTTGCTGTTAGCATGAACTCAGAAGTCATGAGAGTACAGGGAGGAGAGCTTTTCTTATTCGCCTCTCCCCATCCTTCCTCCCTCTGTCAGATCCCCTGCAGTCTAAATGACCCCATGACTTCCACTCCTGCTGCACTTCTGTGTATGAGCTGTGGAATGGTTAGATAACACAAAGGATAGGGCAGGCAGCTGCTATCTTCAACCAGCCTAAGATTTGACTTCCCAATCAAATGGGGGCTTACTGCCATTTCCTTCCTTAAACTGCTGGGAAGTGTTGCTGTTCAGCTGTTCACAACTGTTGTCCTCCAGCCTGAACTGGCTGCTTTTCAAAGGTCTGAAAATGATTCCATTTCGGCCAGGCGCGGTGGCTCACGCCTGTAATCCCAGCACTTTGGGAGCCAAGGCAGGTGGATCACGAGGTCAGGAGATTGAGACCATCCTGGCTAGCATGGTGAAACCCCATCTCTACTAAAAAAAAAAAAATACAAAAAATTAGCCAGGCGAGGTGGTGGGCGCCTGTAGTCCCAGCTGTGCAGGAGGCTGAGGCAGGAGAATGGCGTGAACCCAGGAGACAGAGCTTGCAATGAGCCCAGATTGTGCCACTGCACTCCAGCCTGGGTGACAGAGTGAGACTCTGTCTCAAAAACAAAAAAAAAAAAAAAGAAAGAAAATGATTCAATTTTACATGCTTCCCAAGTAACTGTACCACACATAAGAAATCCATCTTGATAAAAGTAGCCTCCAAAGAATGCAGATGTTTTTCTGGAATGCTCTGGTTGAATGAAGTCTAGCTCAGAGAGCTTTGAATAAAAATAGTGAACATATTGTAAATATAATCCTCCCTATTTATCATCAGTAGGACTTCAGCTCAGAGTATTTAGTAATGGCATGGATCTGCATTAATCCATTCTCTTTCTCTCAGCTTCTCCCCTTGTGACTAGTGGCCCACATCTGTAAGCTCACTGGCTAGGCTCAGAAGTACTGTATATAATCACAGGACAGGTAGCCACAGAACAGAACAAATCTAAATAACTTACAGAATTTACGACCTTGCCAATTCAGCTGAATGAACCATACAGATAAAGAACCAGACTCTCTTCTTCATGGGACAACCCATTCCAAGGTTCAGAAAACCAGTTTCACCCAAGAATCTATTACCCAGAAAACATTTGCCTTTCTTCTCTTGATCACTACTTTCAGAGGCAACATACCTAAAACAGCCAGCCTGCACTGAGAAACACTTTTTTCAAGGGGTGGGAATGCTGGTAATATCCAAACTGAGAACAGGAATTCAAGCCTGATAAAAAAATACAGGGCCAGTCTGGAAAATGTGTTAATGTTCTACTTTTATCTTAATTCAGATGTTTAAGAAATATGTACAGGTTTGGCTCTAATTAAAAAGTGGTTCACTGTGGCCAGGCACAGTGGCTCATGCCTGTAATCCCAGCATTCTGGGAGGCTGAGGTGGGCGGATCACAAGGTCAGTTCAAGACCAGCCTGACCAACATGGTGAAACCCTGTCTCTACTGAAAATACAAAAATTAGCCGGGTGTGGTGGCACACACCTGTAATCCCAGCTACTTGGGAGGCTGAGGCAGGAGAATTGCTTGAACCCGGGAGGCGGAGGTTGCAGTGAGCCGAGATTGCACCACTGCCCTCCAGCCTCGGTGACAGAGCGAGACTCCATCTCAAAAAAAAAAAAAAAAAAAAAAAAAAAAAGTAGTTCACTGTGAATTTATATGTTCAAATACACATATATTTGAATAGCTGGATTCTATTTAGCCTAGAATTCAATAAATTAGTGTGATCGATTCGAATTTCTAACTCAGTTTAAATTAATTCAAAGTCCTGAGGTTAGATCTCTAAACAAAATAAAATCTACTTCTAAGTAGATGAAAATGATCAAAAGCCAAATCTACATGTATAATATCATTATTATTACTATTTTTACTCTTATCCCAATTTGCTCTTCCTTGGGTTAAGGTCTATGGTTGGCCAAAAAGACAATCTCTTAACTCCTAGCCCAGGCTCTGAGACTCCTTCCTGGACAGTTTTCCTTCTTAGTAGGCTATTTCCATTTCCTAAACTCTAACCTTAAAAATCTGAGGGCCAGAGATGGTTAAGAAGAGGGTAAATCTGAATGAAGCAGCACAGAGAATGGACCATGAAGAATAAAGAGGGCAATCGTGAAACAAACAACAAAGCAACTAGGTTTAAAGACTCCACTTAAAGATTACATTTCAAAAAACTTGAATAGTAATGGAAGCATTAGAAAATGACAGCATAGCATCTGTTGCCAAGCATAAAACTTGCAATAGATGGCAGGGAAATGGTTTTCAGTAAAATGGCTTTGTTCTTGTGCCATGTAGAACATTTGCCTAATACTGTTTTTTTTTTTTTTAAAAAGGGAGCAAGATTTAGGTCTCACCTTACCCCCAGCATCTTTGACCTATGAAACTCTGAAAACATTACTTAGAGTGAATTTGTAGAGGAGCAGAGAATGAGATTTAGCAGGTTATTTTTTCATCGTTTCCAAATAGGTTTTATTTTCTTTTGTGGGGCTCATTTTACTATACTGGCTTTGTAAATGAAGAACTCTCCCCACCCGGAAATACCAACACGTATTAGGCTTTTACCAGCTTGCCCTCCCTTCACAAATGTATGAGGGCAGAAAAATAAAAATACAATGCTTTTTTTTTTTTTTTTGAGACGGAGTCTTGCTTTTTTTTTTTTTTTTTTTTGAGACGGAGTCTTGCTCTGTCGCCCAGGCTGGAGTGCAATGGTGCGGTCTCAGCTCACTGCAACCTCCACCTTCCGGGGTTCAGGCGATTCTCCTGCCTCAGCCTCCCAAGTAGCAGCTGGGATTACAGGCACCTGCCACCACGCCCAGCTAATTTTTGTATTTTTAGTAGAGATGGGGTTTCACCATGTTGGCCAGGCTGGTCTCCAACTCCCGACCTCAGGTGATCTGCCTGCCTCGACCTCCCAAAGTGCTCAGATTACAGGCATGAGCCACCGCGCCCAGCCTATACAATGCTTTTTATTGTTATATCTAATGCAAGATAAACAGCAGGTATTTCTATTTATAGAGAACAGAGGGAATCTGGAAGAAAATTATCAATTACCTTCCCAGCATGGTATCCGGATGAGCAGTGAAAATCTGTGGATTCACAACAAAACGTGTGCCATCTACAAGAAGCGTCACTTTCTCTGGTGCTTGGGAATGGGAATTACTGCCAAAGCCCACACTACTGTTTCCAAATCTTTCTGGAGCAATAAAAGGTTCATGGTTCCGTTTATTCCCACTTTGGAAGCAAGAACCTTTGATGTCTTCAGCAAGGGACATTATGTGAGGGAACTGAAGATTTGCTGGCTGAGAGGCATAGTCAAGCGAGAGGTCTAAAAGAACATACAAAGAAACCAAAACAACTTGAGAGCAAAAGCCTTGAGAGAAAAACCCTATCTTCTTCAAAACAAGCAAACACACAAAAAACCTCCCAAATTTTAGGTGTTGACAGGCAAAAAACCTCTTGCCTATAGCTAGTAAAAAGCAAGCAAACAAACTAGAGACTCATATTGGATCTCCTCCATGTACACGTGAGGGTTGGCGGAGGGAGGGGAAGAAGGCAGAATGCTCACACTTGAACATTATTTAAATCTTCTAAAGTAAACTATGTATATGGTTAAGAAAAACAGTAGAGAAGAATTTATGTGGAGGCCCATGAGTCTCCCCTGCTATTCCCTGTACCTTCCCTGGTGTTGGTTCAGACGCAGTCGCTTTTTACTTGTTTTCACTTCTATTGCTAAATAATACTTTTATATTTCCTGTGTTTTATTTAAGGAACCTGCTATTAATATGTGCCAAAACTATTCATTTTCAAATTCTTCAAAATTGTTTTAAAATTTATTTCCCAGAAGGGATAATGATAGTCTTTAATTTTCCAATATATTACTTTTCCTAGAAATTCACAGTAAAAGGCATTTTCACTATGTACAGGAGAATCCTAACATCACCTACACTATTTTTTCAAAAAGGCAGGTCTTACTCTCAGCAGAGAAGTTCCAGTGCAAATGACATTAGGATTCATTCGTAAAATCTGTTTCTCAGTGTCACCAAAAAGCTGTTTTCTTTAAGCAATTTATTTAAATTTTTTTTTTTTTTTTTTTTTGAGATGGAGTCTCACACTGTCGCCCAGGCTGGAGTGCAGTCGTGCAATCTCAGCTCACTGCAAGCTCCACCTCCTGGGTTCACGTCATTCTCCTGCCTCAGCCTCCTGAGTAGCTGGGACTATAGGCGCCCACCACTACACCTGGCTAATTTTTTGTATTTTTTAGTAGAGACAGGGTTTCACCAAGTTAGTCAGGATGGTCTTGATCTACTGACCTCGCAATCCGCCCGCCTCGGCCTCCCAAAGTGCTGGGATTACAGGCGTGAGCCACCGTGCCTTGCCAGTTAATTTATTTAATTTTTCTACCTGGCCCATCATCTATAAAATGAGGATAAATAATGTTCACTCCATCTACCTCACAGGGCTGTTTCAATTACAAACTGAAATTAAGGATGTGAGAGCACTTAAAAATAGGCCGGGTGTGTGGCCTGCAAAGTGTTGGGATTACAGGTATGAGCCACCACACCCAGCCCTATTTCATTTTAATGTAAAAAAGGTTTTTAATGAAAAATTCCAAACATAGGAAAGCACAAACTTAATACATAAGCCCTATCACCTACATTTGGTAAGATTTGTTAACATTTTTCTACCTATTCTTCAAGCCCTTTTTGAAAAAAAAGAAAAAAGAAAAAAATGTTATCAATACAACTGAATTACTCCCACCTGTCATGTTTATAAAATTTGTAAACAAATTCAGGAACATGATTAATGCCCATGACCTCTGGGAAATTAGTCTGATTTCCTACACTCAAGACAACCAAATAAATTGTTGGGCACAGGACACTTAGTTTTTTTTCCCATTTGTTTGTAGATAAAAGGCAACAGAAATATAGACCAAAAACCTATTTAGAGTTCACAACCCATAGCTTCTCATAAACTTTCAATGTGGTCTCATGGTTGCACACCAAAAGCTATGCTTCCAGGTAACCCACAGGCAAGCTTGTCGCAAGAAACACTTGGATCACCAGGATAGGCTTTCACACTTGAGGTGCTGTTTATTAAAAATGAAATAGATACCTGCGCCAGGCGCGGTGGCTCACGCCTGTAATCCCAGCACTTTGGGAGGCCAAGGCGGGGAGATCGCAAGGTCAGGAGATCGAGACCATCCTGGCTAACACGGTGAAACCCCGTCTCTACTAAAAATACAAAAAATTAGCCAGGCGTGATGGCGGGAGCTTGTAGTCCCAGCTACTCAGGAGGCTGAGGCAGGAGAATGGCGTGAACCCAGGAGGCGGAGCTTGCAGTGAGCCAAGACTGCGCCATTACACTCCAGCCTGGGCGACAGAGCGAGACTCTGTCTCAAAAAAAAAAGGAAATAGATACCTGAATTACTAATTCAGTTCCTTATAATGCTTGATTTCTCCCCAATAATGAAGCAATTAAAATGGGTTTATTCCTAAACCCAAGGAAGACACCTCAGGTTCTATCCTGCTTAAATGGGTGAGTAGGAAGAGAGATTCCTTGCACAAGTTCTCCCTAATGGTGTACTCTTTGACGGCAGTCATATGCTTTTCTGTCAGTTAATACACATATAGAAATCATCTCAGCCCACTACCTCCTAGCAATGTGAACCTGGGCAAGTTACCTAAGCTTTCTAAGCCTCAGTTTCCTCATCTGTAAAACAAGGATAATAGTTGTAAGGACTAATCTGAAGTAGAGTCAGCAAATTTTCCATAAAGGGCCACAAAGTAAATATTTTAAGCTTGTGGTCAGTCTCTGCCACTACTGTAGCAGGAAGGCAGCCATAGACAACATGGACATGATGGCTGTTTCATTAAAATTTTATTTACAAAAACAGACAGATTTGACCAGTTTGCCACCCCTGATCGAAAGAATGTATGTAAAGTTCCTAGTACAGTGAATGCTCAATAAATGGTAGTTGCTATTATTGGTGCTATTGTTTTACTTAAAAGTTAAAAAGAATCTCAGTTTATTAGGAGCTTTCACATCTATTAACTTGTTAATCTACTATTCTTGTGAGGTAAGAATAATTTCTTTTTTCTTTTTTTTTTTTTTGAGACAGAGTCTCGCTCTCTTGCCCAGGCTGGAATGCAGTGGTGTGATCTAGACTCACTGCAACCTCTGCCTCCCAGGATCGAGCGATTCTCGTGCCTCAGCCTCCCAAGTAGCTGAGATTACAGGCATCTGCCACCACGCCCGGCTAATTTTTGTATTTTTAGTAGAGATGGGGGTTTTGCCACGTTGGCCAGGCAGGCCTTGAAGTCCTGACCTCAAGTGATCCACTTACTTTGGCCTCCCAAAGTGCTAGGATTACAGGTGTGAGCCACCGCACCGGGCCTAGATAGAATATTAATAGCCTTGTTTTCCAGATTAAGAATGTGAGGCTCGCCAGCCTGGGCAAAATGGTGAAACCCTGTCTCTACCAAAAATATAAAAAATTAACTGGGTGTGGTGAATACACCTGTGGTCCCAGCTACTTGTGAGGCTGAGGTGGGAGGATCACTTGAGCCTGGGAGGCAGAGCTGCAGTGAGCCAAGATCACGCCACTGCACTCCAACCTGGGTGACAGAGTGATACCCCATCTCAAAAAAAAAGAAAAAAGAAAAAGCAGGGCTCAGAAAGACTGAAGATCTCATCCATGGTTACAACTAATAAGCAGCAGAGTTAGAAGTTGAATGTCTTCTGACTCCAAACCTATGGCTGTTTGTTTGTTTGTTTTAATACCATTATCACCACATTAGATGTGCTAGACTGATTAAATAAGTGGAGATTTTCTGTGAAGGTCAGCTTTATATAATTGTGATATGCAAGCTAAGCAATTAATTGGATAATTTATTTAGATTAAACACATTCATGCCTTCTGGGTAGGGTAGCTGCTTTGGTATTGGAAAGCCCCCCAAATTAAGTCAAGAGCTAATCACTGTACCTTCATTCCTGGGACCTAGAGGATAAGTAAGATTATGAGGACCAGATGAAGCCAGGCTATTTGCTTCTTTTTCTTGGGCTGCAACTGAAGTATCATCCACTAAGCAGCTGGCCTCCTGCCGCAATAACCTGTCACTGTCACTGCCACGGTGAACATTCATCCTTAGATTCTGAGTCCTGAACTGTCCGTTTGATCAGAGAGAAATCCTGGAACACAGGAATATGCATGATTTAGAACTCAAAAAACAGATTTCTAAGGACTTCCATGATATGAAAGCCAGACTAGAAAACTGACAGCTAGCATTCCTGTTCTCAGGAGAAACAGGCATCTTACACATTTTTGTGATTTTTAGATTAATAGGAATTGGGCTGATTTAAATGGTCTTTATCAAATCACTAAGAATGCAGATAAACTTGTTACCAGGGAATAATTTTATCCATGAACAGACATCAAATTCACTGACTTCGGCCACATTCATGATCAATTCTACATTAAATGGTGGTACAATAATTTTGTGGTATTCACATTACAGAGACATAGGGTAGCAGGGAGTTCAAATTTCAACTAAAGAAAACCTATGTTTTTCTAAATTGACACATATGCTTTTGCAACAGTTAAGCACTAGGATATTAAAAAACAATTACAACCTTAAAGCCAGTATGAGAATCATCTGAGCTGAAGAAAAAAGCTAATTCTGATTGTAGTGCTCAAGTTCTCCTTTTTTATCTCCTCTTTTCTCTCTTTCACTTTGTATACCTTATGCTCAATCCCGAAACCCCACCTCAGAATCACACTGACTACAAAGCTAATCACGTCATTCATCTCTCTCAAAAGCAGTGCAAAGTCCCCATGACCAACACACACTATGTAACTGCCACGTGCAAGACCCCCAATGATCAGGCAGGATGGAGACGCCACAGCAGCCACACAGGGGTCTTCATAACTTTCTGCTGGTTAATCATGCCCTGCAACCCCTCCATCCTCGATGGTGGCTAAACTACTCAAAATATTCCTGAAGTTCACTCTACTTAACACTTTCACAGTTTACACTGTGCAAGTTTCCACTGGCATTCTGGTGGAAGAATCATCTTAAATCATCAGTAATTTGTATGCATATGGATTACATGCGTAATAATATTTTAGGAAACAGGAAGCTCACTAAGGGCAGTAATGCTTTTTAATACTCTGAATTTCCTGGCATACCAAGCATGTGGTAGGTGCCAATAATCATCTATAAAAAATAAACATGATATCTGTAATGTAAATTAAATTTTGAATCCCTTCATAATGTATATTAAAATATTTTTAGCATAAAATTGATCAGTTTATGCCCTGTTTTCACTTAGATGAAATGTAAAAATGACCACTTTGATAAGATGGATAGAGGAATACGCCTGAAAATAAATCATGCTAAAGAAGAGATACTTTCAGTTGATGAAATCTTTCTCAGACAATGGCTCTTATAAAGCAAATTGAAGGAATAAAGTGAATGTATTGATCGAAAACCTTCAATGTGACTACAGCTTTTTTCACAATTATCCTTTCTTAAAAAAAGTATTTATATTACAAAAATGCAGTCATTTAAAGTTGATGCTTGGCGACTGGTAAAGTCAAACAGAACCACCAATGCCTTCAAGTTTGGCTCAGATGTCAAAATCAAGTCTAGAGAATAAGATAAAGAATGAGGTCCATGGAATTGGAAAGAACATTACCAAAGATGGTCTGCTTCTTTAATCTTAACTGGTTTTAAACCATAATGTTCCAATCTACTTACAGCTCCTCTAGCTGCTCAAGAACCAAGTTCAAACTTCTCTTTGTTGCACTCGAAAAGATCTCTTGAACCAACACACAATAAGCTTGACTAAGCCTGCCTCTTGAGAACTTGCATGGACTAGACTGTATAAGCCACTTAATTTAATCTCATAATGTAAGAAAATCATTTTGTTATCATGGAATAAAAAATGTCCTAGTTTATAAAACCAGGGCTCCAAAATCAGTTTAATTTGTATATGGTGAATTAATAAATGGATGTACTTGGAGTTTAGCAGGGTAGGTATCACCAGTGAGGGAAAATAAAGTAACTTTCTCAGCACTTAAAAGGTATTTGCATTTAATTAATTTTTATTATAAGTAATACACAGATATATTCCCAAGAAAATTCAAACCTTATAGATAATGTGAAAAAGGACCTTTTGATCATCATTCCCAATCCCAGTCATTTCTCCAAGTAACTATCATTACTTGGTATGAATCCTTTTAGACTTTATTAAAATGCACATTTATTATACAGATATACTGGGGAAAGCATATAGTTTTTTAAAAACACACAAATTATACACTATACGCATCATTCTCATTCTGTAATGTTTTTCTAAATGTTCTTGAGAACCATCTATGATTGAAGATTGAGATCTAGTTCATCTGTTTTTAAGGGCTGTATAATATTCTACTAATACAATTTTACTCTCCTCCCTATGAATATTTAAGTTGTTTATAACAAACAAATGCTTTGATGAATAAGATCAGAGTGTACTATGGAACTCCAAGAGAGGATTCAATTTGCAGAGTTTTCCCAAATGGATTTGGTTTCAGAATTTCTTTTTTCAAGAAATCCTTCAGGGCCGGGCGCAGTGGCTCACGCCTGTAATACCAGCACTTTGGGAGGCCAACGTGGGCGGATCACAAGGTCAGGAGATCGAGACCATCCTGGCTAACACGGTGAAACCCCATCTCTATTAAAAATACAAAAAATTACCCGGGCGTGGTGGGGGAGCACCTGTAGTCCCAGCTACTCAGGAGGCTGAGGCAGGAGAATGGCGTGAACCTGGGAGGTGGAGGTTGCAGTGAGCCAGCCTGGGTGAAAGTGCAAAACTCCGCCTCAAAAAAAAAAAAAAAGAAAAGGAAGAAATTTATTTTTTTCAGAGACAGAGTCTCTCACTCGTTGTACAGGCCGGAGTGCAATGGTGTGATCTCGGCTCACTGCAACCTCCACCTCCCAGGTTCACACCATGCTCCTGTCTCAGCCTCCCGAGTAGATGGGATTACAGTCACCCACCACCACACCCTGCTAATTTTTGTATTTTTAGTAGACATGAGGTTTCACCATGTTGGCCCGGCTGGTCTCAAACTCCTGACCTCAGGTGATCCACCCGCCTCAGCCTCCTAAAGTGCTGGGATTACAGGTGTGAGAGACCACGCCCAACCCAGGATTAATGTTTAATGGCACATACTTTCAGATAGCACCTAACCCAGCATTTCCCAAAGTCCCCTATAAACTCTGTTTCCTCTAAAATCCCAGAATGATGGAACAAAAATCTCTTGACCTATGGAACCTAAGAAGCAAACTGACACCGAGTTCTTCAACAAACCAGAGCAGGCAGTTTAAATATAATAGTAAGGTTTCTATTCCCTTTCCAGCATGGATGCTTCATTCAACTTTGAATGATATTTTCATTGCCTACCCTGGTTCACTTCTGTAGCCATCCCGCAAATGAATCTTGGTCCTCAGAACAGATTGAAGGGGGGAAAAAAAAGAAAAAAAGGCAAGGCGCAGTGGCTCACACCTGTAATCTCAGAACTTTGGGAGGCCAAGGCAGGAGGATCTCTTGAGCCTGAGAGTTCAAGACCAGCCTGGGTAATACAGTAAGACCTCATCTCTAAAAAAAATTTAAAAATTAGCCAGACGTGGTGGCGCATGCCTGTAGTCCCAGCTACTTGGGAGGCTGAGGCGGGAGGATGATTAAGCCCAGGAGGTCAAGGCTGTAGTGAACTGTGATTTTACCACTGCACTCCAGCCTGAGCAGCAGAGCAAGACCCTGTTTCAAAAAAAAAAGAAAGAAGAAAAGAAGCAAAACACAGCCAGGCACAGTGGCTCACCCCTGTCATCCCAGCACTTTGGGAGGCCGAGGCAGGCAGATCACGAGGTGAGAAGATTGAGACCATCCTGGCCAACATGGTGAAACCCTGTATCTACTAAAAATACAAAAATTAGCTGGGTGTGGTGGTGTGCACCTGTAGTCACAGCTACTCAGGAGGCTGAGGCAGGAGAATCGCTTGAACCCCGGAGGCGGAGATTACAGTGAGCCGAGACCACTCCAGCCTGGGTGACAGAGAGAGACTCCGTCTCAAAAAAAAAAAAAAAAAAAGAAAAGAAACAAACAAACAAAACACTTCAACAACAATATAATTCTCTATTGCTGCAAAACTATTTTTTGATCAACAGAACTCTGAAGGTCACAGCAATGTGAAAGAACCAAAGGTTCACCACCCTCTGTTATAGCTTAACAGTAACTGAAGAGACTGCTTTGGAAAAGCAGCAAGAGTTAAAAAATATATTAATAATGGAACCCAGAATATACAGCTGTGAAGCAAAGAAAACTTAACATCCAGCAAGCCCAGTTTATGCTTCACTTCCATACATTCTGTGAAAGCATTTTACACACTCAAAAGAGCTATATATTTTAAGAGTATATATTTTATTATTTATTTCACAGGCTTCTCATGAAGGCCCATAGTTTGTTGAATCTTGATTTTACTGACCTGGAACAGCAAAACAGTTTTAGCACCATCATCTATCCATCTTGGAAAATTTACATACAGTCTTTGATAGTGGAATTATCTCCACATATTCCTTGCACCTAAAAAAGAATGCACTGGTTTCTCTCTAGAACAGTCATCTTGAGTATGAATCCACAATAACCTGTAGATAACAAATTTATATATTTTCTTATTTGCAATTTCTCCTAGTCAATTATTTCTGAACAAGATATTTACCTAGATCACTATTCCCTTAAATTCAATATCCTACCATTGAGCTACTCAGATTTAAAAAAAAAAAAAAAAAACCTAGTTGGAATGGGGTGGGGGCAATAATATTGATGTATCTCAAAAGCATAATGCTTTCATACTGTTTTTTTGTTTTTGTTTTTGAGACGGAATCTCACCCTTCTTGCCCAGGCTGGAGTGCAGTGGTACGATCTCAGCTCACTGCAACCTCCGTCTCCCTGGTTCAAGCGATTCTCCTGCCTCAGCCTCCCAAGTAGCTGGGATTACAGGTGCGCACCACCACACCTGGCTACTTTTTGTATTTTTAGTACAGACGGGGCTTCATCATGGTGGCCAGGATGGTCTCGATCTCCTGACCTCGTGATTCATCCGCCTCAGCCTCCCAAAGTGCTGGGATTACAGGCGTGAGCCACCGTTTCTTAAGTTAATAGTGCAAAGACATGATCTTTTAAAAGGCAGTACCCTTATTTATACTTAGGACCATATCTCCACTCTGTGTAGGATGTGGAAGGTGAAGATGAAGTAGGATGCCACAGAATTTGGTAAATAAGCTAATTTGCCCATGGTAAATAACCCATACCCCATAATCAAACTTAAGAAGTAATTATATCTTTGCCAAACCTTCATTCCAAACTGAAAAATCCTAGGCCTTCCAGTCTGTTCTTATGTGAAAACCACTTGGTCTAGTTTCATTGTGCTTTTCTTTATGCATGCTAATATTAGAGAACTCTGCTAATGTTTTCTATTAAGCAGGTTTTCTGTTTTGCTGCACATAATGCTGTCTGGTGACACCCAGAATTTCTGGGAATAGGTTAAAATGGGATGAAGGTTGGGGGAAGGGAAACGGAGGGGGATGGGGGAAATCTAAAATGTCTACAAGACCTCCTTCTAGTACTATTATTAACTCACAGTAAGAGGCTACCATATTCCAAAAGTACTGAGTCTCTACAAAAGATAAGAAATTAGCTGGGTGTGTGATGATGTACACTTGTCTCAGCTGCTCAGGAGGCTGTGGCAGGAGGATCACTTGAGCCTGGGAGGTCAAGGCTGTAGTAACCCATTATCATGCTATTGTACTCCAACCCCGGGTGACAGAGCAAGACCTAGTCTCTCTCATTCATTCGTCAATCGAGTTTATACTGATATTTTCAGTTCAAATTTAATACTGGTTTTTCCTAACTCATTTTATATTAGTGTATCTTTTCCCTCACATTGAAATTCTTGATTCACAGACTAGTTTCAGAATTATAATGTCAAATTACTAGTAACAATAAACCTAGTAAGTTTAGGTGTTTTGATCGGGGGGGCAGTTCTTTTTGTCCTTAAAGCATATCCCACTAAGGATATAGTCAGCATGCTATATTCAAAAGTTACTGTATATTTTTTCTCTGTATGTTCTGTAAGGTAGGTTTCATTTGTTTCCCTTTATATTCAATTATTGCATTTTTCCATTATTTTTAAAATGTATTTCCTGAATATGTAAAACATTTACACGGTTCAGAAGTTGAAGACCCATAAAAAAGGAATGTTCAGAGAAGTCTCTGTCCTTCCCCCTTTCCCTCTCAATCTGTTCCTATTTATTCCTTGCAGATAACCAGTTGTCTTAGTCCATTTGTGCTGCTATAAGCAAAGTGCCTGAGACTGGGTAATTTATAAAGAACAGAAATATATTTTCTCACAGTTCTGGAGGCTAAGAAATCCAAGCAAGATTAAGATGCTAGCAAATCGGGTGTCTGGTGAGGTCCTGTTCCTCAAAGATGATTGTGTCTAGACATCCTCACATGATGGAAGGAAAAGGGCTAGCTAGGTTCCTTCAATCCCCTTTTATAAGGCCTGATCACCTCCTAAGGGTCTTCCCTCTCAATAGTATCACCTTGGGGGTTTAAGTTCCAACATAACAATTTTGGAGGGACATATACATTCAAAATACAGCACTGGTTTTGTTAGTTTATCTTGCATGTTTTGTATGTTTCTCTTTGCAGACATAAGCAAATACATGTGTGTATATACATGTATTCTTAACTCCTTTTTTCTCTTATACAAAAGATAGAATACCATATTCTACCAAATAAAATACCCTATTTTGTACCTTGTTATATTACTTAACAGTATATCCTAGAGATCACTCCATGGGAGTTCATACAGATCTTCCTCATTCTTTATTATGTCTGCCTAATACTCCACTGTGTAGCTATTAATATGCAGAGATTAGATACAGAAAAGGGAAAAAGGGCATTCCAGGCAAGATGAATGACAAATAACTGGCAGGTAAATAAGAATAAACAAGGCTTTATTAGTATATGAAAGAGAAAGTAAACCAATCAGGCTAGAGTGAAGGATTAATGCAAAAGGGTGGGAAAAATCAAGGTTACTACCATATCATACAATTCCAGGGAAGACCATGCACATCGTCATCTAAGGAGCTGTATAAAGCACAGCTTAGATAGTTGTACACACTACCTTGGGTAAAGCTAAAGACGAAAAGTTGGGGCCAGTTTACAGAGGCACTTAGATTATAAGGTAAAATAGGATTTTGTCTTGTAGCCAAAGCTTCTGCAGGAAGGTGTCATGTTCAAAATGTTGCTTTAAGATAAGTAAGACCACAAACAGACTGGAGGGGGCTATAAGAGGAGGTTACTTAAATTGTCTAGGAGTGAGGTAGTAAGGATCTTATTGGGCTGACGGCAAAGAAAAGGGTATTACCTAAGACGTGGTCTTGCTCACCTTCAAAGAGCTTACAATCTAGTTGTTGAGATAATGTATTATTTAAGAGTTACATAACACAGAAGTGATATTTTAGAATCAGAAGAGACCTCAGTGATCATATTGTCCAGTGGTTCTCAAATCCAGCTGATAATCAGAATCACTGAGAGGAACTTGTTAAAACATCTTCTTGGGCCCCATTCCCCAGAGATTCTTATTCAATATGTCTTTAGTTGGGTCTGGAGAATCTGAATTTGTGACACACTCCTCAAGTGATCTCCCACTGACTGGCGATGTCTGTGAACTGCTGTTCCAGTATCATCTTTTCATTTCATGGATGAAAAGTTGAATCACAACAATATTCTTTTCCAAGAATGTTCAAGGAGATTACAATCTAGGGGTTGGGAAGCCTTTTTAATCAAGACCCAAAACCCAAAAGCTAAATGAGAAAGACAAATCTGACCACGAAACACTTAAAAACTTTTGTATGGCAAAGGATCCTGTAAACAAAGATAAGAGACTTGAAAAACTGTATCTGTAACAGACTACAAAGAGTTGTTATCATAATACCCCACAAGGGTTATGAAAATACATGAAACTAACACAACAGAAAAATGGCGAAGGATGGAAAAGGGGCAAATACCCAAAAGAGAGTTGGTGAAGCTATATTAATAGCCTACAAAATAGAATTTAAGGCAAAAAACTACACAAGCTTGGCAAGGCAGAAAATTCAAAGGATATCTGTGGACAGGACTATTTCTGTTCCTCATTTCTACCTTGGAAAAAAATCGTAACAAGAGAAGTAGGAGAGAAGAAGGCATTACAATTCCACAGGAAAGCTGGTACTCCTCTGACTCCACTTCCCTTTTCCTTCCTTCTTCTCTACAAATCACAGGCCAGGCTAACAAGCTGACAGATAAAAGTACAATGACAGAGTGACAAGATTAGAATTGCTTGGATAAATTTTCCTGTCTCCTCTATTTGACACTCCTAACTTACTACCCTCAGAACTTTTTTGTCAATATAACTTACGTTGAAAGACAGCTTTTGTGCACATAAAAGACTATATGAGTTACTTGGATTTACATTAAGACCTTAAGTTCAGTATATTAACAGTCTAAAGACCCTTAAATATTTTTTATAACTGTATCAGCCTAATTACCTAATTTAAAAATATTAATGTACTACATATAAAAAGATTTAAAGAACCATATAATAAAAACTCTTGTACCCACCTCCAGTTTAAATATAAAACATGAATCCCCTAAATTTGGCATTCCCATCAAACATCTTCAGTACATTTAGCTTAATATATGCTCTTTTCCTATGTTAGCACTTCAAATGCCTACCAAGCAAATCTGTAAGTACTCAAAAAGCTCTGGTAGATGTTTAAAAAATTAAACTTATAAATATAGTGCACATAAAAAGGTCCTAAATATTACAACACTTTTCAAACTTAGCAAAGTTTTCTGGCATTCTTAAACTAATAATCAAATCTAAACCCAATTACTCAAGACCATATCTTAAATGAGAATCACAAATTAATCTGCTGGATTCTTTCATATGTCAAATTACTGCAAACATTACATCCTAAGTCCAGATGGACTTAAACTTTATTGATTTAACACATATCATGCACTATATATTATTTAAGTACTTTATAAATATTATTTAATACTCAAAAAACTTTATGAGGTAGATGCCATTGTTACCCTCATTTTACACATAAGAAAACTGAGGGAAGAAGGAGGTTAAGGAAAGCTCCGACAGTCACAAAGCTAACAAGCAGTGGAGCCAGACTTCTGGCTTCATAGTCTATGCTGTTTACCACCATGCAGTGCCACTGCTTCTTACAGGTATAATTCACTTCAACATTTCTATGTAAGTTTTACAGGACTGGAAATATGATTCCAAGCTGAAGAGCTGGGGCTAGGACATATAATCTTTCTGTGCTGATAATGGGCACATCTAGCACCTTTCCTCTTTAAATAATTGCTACAACAGAGCCTCTAAATCAAATACCGCCAGATGGGGGTTGATTTTACAATCTGAGTTCAAATTAAGATCTAATTGTGAGGCCGGGTTCGGTGGCTCATGCCTGTAATCCCAACACTTTGGGAGGCTGAGGTAGGTGGATCACTTGAGGTCAGCAGTTTGAAACCAGCCTGACCAGCATGGCAGTTCGAGACCAGCCTGGCCAACATGGTGAAACCCTATCTCTATTAAAAGTACAAAAAAATTAGCTGGGTGTGGTGGTGGGACCTGTAGTTCTAGCTACGCAGGAGGCCGAGGCAGAATTGCTGGAACCTGTGAGGTGGAGGTTGCACTGAGCTGAGATCACGCCACTGTACTCCAGCCTGGGCTACAGGCTCCGTCTCAGGAAAAAGAAAAAAAAAGATATCTAATTCTGCTGTAACTTCTTTCAACTTTATTACCTAAATACTGGTTAGATGGAATTCTACAATTTCCATGTGGGGTGCTTCCTCTTTTGATTGAACTTAACTAGTTAAGGTCATTCTAATGAAACCTTAAGGAGAACAATCCGAGGCACATAATAGGTCAAAGAAAGCTCACAAGTCCTACGAAAAAGCTGGTCAACATACAATAGAATTTCCAGGGTAACGTCTTCAATGTCCAGGATACTCCTCTACTTGGCTATTACCTAAAAGTCTCTAAAGGAACAACTACATAGGCTGTAAAGAATAATTCAAAGACAAACTTCTAGGAAATCCAGGGGATATACTATTAGTAATAACATTTTTTAAAGCAGTGCAATTAAAAAATTGAAAGTATATTAGCCAATACAGTAGATTATTTTATAGAAAAGAGCTAAGCATTTATATGGCAAGAAAAGAGCTGAAGGCTTTAGAGGACAGATCCATAAATCAGTACTGTAGTAACAGAGCTAACATGTAGAAAATTCATGTTTATAGACAATCCACAAATCACTGTCAGAAGACAGTGTAAAGGTCATCTAGTTCAAGGACCAGCACCAATTGCTGTCAAAAGCTTTCATGCAGTCTTGTCAAAAATTAGTCCAATGTAGATAAAGTAACCCACACACCATTTTCTGAGTCCTAAGACACTTGACACTAAGACATCATCAATCTAATAACTTTTTAGGAAAAAGAAGCACTATTATATTTTTAGTAGAGATGGGGTTTCACTACATTGGCCAGGCAGGTCTTGAACTCCTGACCTTGATCAAGTGATCTACCCACCTCGGCCTCCCAAAGTGCTGGGATTACAGGTGTGGGCCATGGTGCCCAGCCATCTTCACTTCTTTTTTAATATTAAAAATGTATTTTTTTCCTTCATTAGTATAGTGGTCAGTATAAAAAAAGAAAAAACAGACTTGGACTCCCAGGCTCAAGCAATCCTCCCACTTCAGCCTCCCAAGTAGCTGGAACCACAGGTACGTGCCACCACGCCTGGCTGATTTTTTTCCCCCTTTTTAAATTCTGTAGAGGCAGGGTGTCACTATGTTGCCCAGGCCAGTCTCAAGCTCCTGGGATCAAGCCATCCTGCCACCTTGGTCTCCCCAAGTGTTGGGATTACAGGCATGACCACCTCACTTGGCCAAAAATGCCTTCTTTAAAAATGTAATAGTCCAGACACCATGGCTGACGCCTGTAATCCCAGGTCTTTGGGAGGCCAAGGCAGGAGGATCGCTTGAGCCCAGGAGTTCGAGACCAGCCTGGGCAACATAGCAAGACCTTTCTTTCTTTTTGTTTTTGAGATGGAGTTTTGCTCTTGTTGCCCAGGCTGGGGTGCAGTGGCACCATCTCGGCTCACTGCAACCTCTGCCTCCCAGGTTCAAGCAATTCTCCTGCCTTAGCCTCCTGAATAGCTAGGATTACAGACATGCACCCCCACGCCCAGCTAATTTTTTTTTTATTTTTAGTAGAGACAGGGTTTCTCCATGTTAGTCAGGCTGGTCTCGAACTCTCGACCTCAGGTGATCCGCCCACCTCAGCCTCCCAAAGTGCTGGGATTATAGGCATGAGCCACCGCACCCAGCCTAGACCTTTCTCTACAAAAATAAAAATTAAAAAAATTAGCTGGGCATGGTGGCTCATGCCTGTAGTCCCAGCTACTCGGGAGGTTGAGATGGGAGGACGGCTTGAGCCTAGAAGGCTGAGACTGTAGTCAGTCATGATCATGCCACACTGCATTCCAGCCTGGGCAACAGAGCAAGACCCTGTCTCGAAATACAAGGCTAGATTTTTTAATGCCCTTACATGACAAAATAAAATGCCAGCAACCTTATGATGGTCTCCCAATCACCCACCCGCCACAATTTTACCAATCGTGAACCTCAAAATCTGGGATCCCAAACCTTCCACCCAAGACTACAAAACACCTCTACTAGTTCATCCCAGTCTACCTAAAAATATCCAAAAATAGTCTATTACACCCACCGTGACTTCCATGCACTAGTTTAATCCCATCCCCTGGAAAAACATATCCTTCCATCACTTCCAACCCTTTAAATATTAAAGACAAGTACCATAAATTCCCTTCTTTGATCAGCATATTAAATCTACAATTCTTGCCACGGTTTTGCATTTAACACTATTTCCAGACTTCTTGACATTTTTGCAGTGGCAGATCATGGCTCACTGTAGCCTCCAACTCCTGGGCTCAAGCAATCTTCCTGCCTCAGCCTCCCAAGTAGCTGGGATTACAGGTATGCACAACCATGCCCAGCTAATTTTTTAAATTCTATTTTAAGTAGAGATGGGAGTCTCACTATGTTGCCTAAACTGGTCTCTAACTTGTGGGCTCAAGCAATCATCCCACCTGGGCCTCCCAAAGCATTGGAATTATAGGCGCGAGGCCCCTTACCCGGCCTCAATATTTGATTAGGATACAGATTTAAAAATAGCAAGGCCTTCTTTAATGCTCAGCATTAGTAAAATTACAAGAAACCATCCCAATTCTCAATTCCACAATATGACTGAGGAAGGTAATGTGGGAATCTCTGAAAAGCATCAGATGAGTGATTTAAAGGACTACATAGTATCTTCATTAATTCAAGAATACAGCCCCCAATGGCTCACACATGCAATCCCTGTACTTTAGGAGGCCAAGGTGGGAGGACTGCCTGAGCCCAGGAATTTGAGACCAGCCTTGGCAACACAGTGAGACCCCCATCTCTCCAAAACATAAAAAATTAGGCCGGGCATGGAGGCTCACACCTGTAATCCGAGAACTTTGGGCAGGTGGATCGCTTGGGACCAGGAGTTCCAGACCAGGCTGGGCCACATGGCAAAACCCCGTCTCAACAAAAAGAAAGAAAAAAAATTAGCCAGGCACAGTGGCATATGACTGCAGTCCCAGCTACTCAAGACACCAACATGGGAGGATTACATGAGACTAGCCTGGACAACACACCAAGATTCCCATCTCTTTACCATCTCTTTTTTCCAGATACGGTTGTGCACACCTGTAGTCCCAGCTACTCAGGAGTGGGCTACAGGCTCCACAGGCTCTTTACCATCTTTTTTCCAGGCATGGTTGTGCACACTTATAGTCCCAGCTACTCAGGAGGCTGAGGCAGGAAGGTTATTTGAGCTCAGGAGGTCAAAACTGCAGTGAGCTGTGATAGCACCACTATATGCCACTGTGGGTGACAGAGCAAGACCCCGTCTCTTAAAAAAAAAAAAAAAAAAATGGCTGGGCGTGGTGGCTCAAGCCTGTAATCCCAACACTCTGGGAGGCCAAGGTGGGTGGATCACCTAAGGTCAGGAGTTCGAGACCAGCCTGGTGAACATGACGAAACCCTGTCTCTACTAAAAATACAAAAATTAGCTGGGTGTGGTGGCACATGCCTGTAATCCCAGCTACTTGGGAGTCCGAGGCAGGAGAATCACTTGAACCCAGGCGGCAGAGGTTGCAGTGAGCCAAGATTATGCCACTGCACTCCAGCCTGAGGGATAGAGCGAGACTCCGTCTCAAAAAAAAAAGTTAATTTTTTAGCGATGGGTTCTTGCTTTGTTGCCCAGGCTAGTCTCAAGCAATCCTCCTGCCTTGGCCTCCCAAAGTGCTGGGATTATAGGCATGAGCTACTGCATCTGGCCTCAGAATATTTTCTAGAACACCGGGATTTCTGCTGCTACCAATGGGCAAGTTTCTATCAGAATAAACCTCCTACTGGAGAGTGCTCAGAAAAGCTGAGTGAAACAGGAAAAAAAAAATCTGTCTGAAGGCATCAGACAACTAGTAAAGTGGCCCAGACTCCAGAAGTCAACTCCTACAGAGAGGATGTGATGGTCAATTTTATGTATCAACTTGGCTAGGCTACAGTCCCTTTATTCAAACAAGTGTTATTCATACAAGTGTTGCTGTCAAGGTATTTGGTAGATACAATTAAAGTCTATAGTTACTTACTTTAAGTAAGGAAGATTATCCTAGATAATCTGGGTGGGCCTGATCCAATCAGTTGCTTAAGGGCAGAACAGAAACTTCTCTGAGGAAAAAGAAATTCTGCCTGCAGACTGTAGCTTCTGCTCCTATCCGAGAGTTCCAGCCTGCCCCTCCTGGCTGCAACCTGCCTTACAGGTTTCAGACTTGCCTAGCTAGTCCCCAACACTGTATGAACCAATTCCTTGCAATAAATATCCTAATACATATGTATGTTGTGAACACACACATACACACACACTACTGGTTCTATTGATTTGGTGGAACGCTAATAGAGAAAGCAAATAAATTAAGGTAAGCCCAACACTCTGTACCACTTTTCTCCTCCAGATATTTGCCAATTTGGAAGCAGCTGCCAAAAGGCTGTAAAGCTAAGTAGAAAGCAGCTGCTAAAAAGTTGAGAAGTTTTTTGTTTGTTTTGTTTGTTTGTTTTTTTAGATGGAGTCCTGCTCTGTCACCCAGGCTGGAGTGCATGATCTTGGCTCACTCAACCATGCCCAGCCCAAAAGTTGAGAAGTTAAACACAGCTTTTGTCAGCATCAAGGTGCTGGAGAGACAAAAACTGGAATGGGTCTGCAGAGGAGGAAAGATCCTGTGAAACACCCCAAGTTTTCCACTGGGAGCCTAAAAGTAACACTGTAGAATGGGGTGGCAAACTTTTCTGGTAAAAAGCCATAAAGTAGGCCGGGCACAGGGGCTCACGCCAGTAATCCCAGCACTTTGGGAGGCCAAGGCAGACGGATCACCCAAGGTCGGGAGTTGGAGACCAGCCTGACCAACGTGGAGAAACTCCGTCTCTACTAAAAATACAAAATTAGCCAGGCGTGGTGGTACATGCCTGCAATCCCAGCTACTCGGGAGGCTGAAGCAGGAGAATCACTTGAACCTGGGAGGCAGAGGCTGCAGTGAGCCAAGATGGCACCGCTGCACTCCAGCCTGGGC
This sequence comes from Mandrillus leucophaeus, assembly GCF_000951045.1. Taxonomy (NCBI): domain Eukaryota; kingdom Metazoa; phylum Chordata; class Mammalia; order Primates; family Cercopithecidae; genus Mandrillus; species Mandrillus leucophaeus. The sequence goes on along the minus strand of NW_012103142.1, from coordinate 3,596,994 downwards.
AACAGGAGTGAAACTCTATCTAAAAAAAAAACAAAACACCATAAAGTAGCCTGGACGAGGTGGCTGATGCCTATAATCCTAGCACTTTGGGACACCAAGGCAGGCGGATCACCTGAGGTCATGAGTTCAAGACCAGCCTGGCCAACAACATGGTGAAACCCTGTCTCTACAGAAGTACAAAAATTAGCCTGGCATGACTACAGGCAGGTGGGTGCCTGTAGTCCCAGGTACTTGGGAGATTGAGGCGGGAGAATTGCTTGAACCCAGAGATGGAGGTTGCAGCGGGCCGAGATCGTGTCACTGCACTCCAGCCTCGGGGACAGAGCAAGACTCCGACTCAAATAAGAAAAAAAAAAAAAAAAAAAAAAAGCTGGGCACAGTGGCTCACGCCTGTAATCCTAGCACTTTGGGAGGCCCAGCTGGGTGTATCACCTGAAATCAGGAGTTCGAGACCAGCCTGACCAATATGGTGAAACCCCATATCTACTAAAATCACAAAAATTAGCCGGGTGTGATGGCGTGTGCCCGTAGTCCCAGCTACTCAGGAGACTGAGGCAGGAGAATTGCTTGAACCCGGGAGGTAGAGGTTGCAGTGAGTCGAGATTACGCCACTGCATTCCAGCCTGGGCAACAGAGCGAGACTCCATCTCAAAAAAAAGAAGAAAGAAAATAAAGATGCACATTATAAGGATCACAGATGAAAAAAGACTATCATTACAGATGCCATGAGATTAAAAGGATGAGCAGTTATTCTGTACAACTTGTGCCAGTAAATTAGAATTTGCAGATGAAATGAATATTCCATAATTTATTGAAACTGACTTAGAAAAATTAGAAAATCTGTGAAGTCCTATATCTAGTAAAGAAATTTAATTGATAATTAAAACTTTTCCAGAATCAAATGGCTTGACTAGCAAATTTTCCCACACTTTTAAGGAAGAAATTATATCAAACTTTCTCATGCACGTAATCACAAAAATCCTAAACAAATTATGAGAAAATCAAATCCAGCCACATAAAAAAGGGTTATACATTATGGCAAAGATTGGCTTAACATTCAAAATTCAATTCATATGATTCACCAATGAAAAAAATAGGCCAGGCACGTTGACTCACACCTGTAATCTCAGCACTTTGGGAGGCCAAGGTGAGCAGATGACTTGAGGTCAGGAGTTTGAGACCAGCCTGGCCAACATGGCAAAACCCCGTCTCTACTAAAAATACAAAAATTAGCTGGGCATGGTGGCACGTACCTGTAATTCCAACTATTCAGGAGGCTGAGGCATGAAAAGCACTTGAACCCAGGAGGAGGAGGTCGCAGTGAGCTGAGATTGCGCTACTGCACTGCCTGGGTGACAGAGTGAGACTCTGTCTCTAAATAAATAAATAGAAATCTGTTTGAAAATAACTAAAATAGGGCCAGGCGCAGCAGCTTATGCCTGTAATCCTAACATTCTGGGAGGCCAAGGCAGGAGGATCGCTTGAGCCCAGGCATTCAAGACAAGCCTGGACAACACAGTGAGACTTCGTTTCTACAAAAAATAAAAAAATTAGCTGGGTGTGGTGGCACATACCTGTAGTCCCAACTACTTGTGCAAGGCTGAGGTGGGAGGGCTGCTTAAGCCCAGAGGTCAAATTTGCAGTGAGCTGAAATCTTGCCACTACACTTCAGCCTAAGTGACAGAGTAAGACCTTATTTCAAAAAGAGAAAATAACTGAAATAGCATGAAATAGTATGGATGTATTAGATTTTTAAAAGGCAGATTGAAACAATAAATGTATCCACATAAAAAAAAGATGGAAAAGATTATTCTCCCTTAACTGTAGAATCACGTGACTTTTCTTTTAAAAAGTTATTGTCTTACTGAATATTCTAAAGTCTCTAAAATGAATGTGTTATTATCTTTAAAATAAGGAAAAATGAAAAGTATCTCAAAAAACAGATACCTCCTCAAGAAAATGTTGGAATCATTGGAACAGTTTCTTAAAAACTGCTTGTAGCTTGGTTCAGTGGCACACTTGTAGTCCCAGCCACTTAGCAGGCTGAGGTGGGAGGATCACTTGAGCCCAGAAGTTCTGGGCTGTAGTGTACTGTATCAATCAGGTGTCTGCACCAAATGTAGCATCAATGGTAACCTCCCAGGAGCAGGGGTCCACCAGGATGCTTAAGGAGGGAAGAACTGACCCAGGCTGGAAACAGAGCAAGTCAAAACTCCTGTGCTGATCAGTAGTGGGATCAAGACTGTGAATAGCTACTATACTTCACACTGGGCAACATAGCAAGACTTCTATCTCTTAAAAAGTAAAATAAAATAAAGTAAATTTTTAAACTGCCTGAAGCAGTTTAAGAGAAAATTTTTAAAGTTTAATCAGAAAACAATATATTATCACATAAAATAGTCTGACATTCTTCCATCTAGAGTAAAGAAGAAATGTGCTTAACAGATGAATTAGGAATTTAGGTTAATGTATGGAATAGATTTTCAAGCACATTATTCAGTAGGCTAACAGGATAATCTTAAATATAACACAATGATTTATGCAGAGGCATAATATGCTTCTTAGGATATACAAAAGTAAGCATGGTTCTGAAGAACAGGTAAAGCCAGTCACAAGAAAATGAATGCTGCCTGGGCCTCATGGCATAGGACATAGTGATAACAGCAAGGGAGCATTCAGAGTACCCAACACATAACCTTTTTTTTTTTTTTTTGAGACGGAGTCTCACTCTGTTGCCCAGGCTGGAGTGCAGTGGCACAATCTTAGCTCACTGCAACCTCTGCCTCCCAGGTTCAAGTGATTGTCCTGCCTCAGCCTCCCGAGTAGTTGGGATTACAGGCACGTGCCACCGTGCCCAGCTAATTTTTGTATTTTTAGTAGAGACAGGGTTTCGTCATGTTCACCAGGCTGGTCTAGAACTCCCGACCTCAGGTGATCCACCTGCCTCCGCCTCCCAAAGTGTTGGGATTACAGGCATAAGCCACTGCACCAGCCCCAACGCATAACTTCTTAAACAGACTGTCAGGGCTGAACTGTGTCTCCCTCAAAATTCATATGTGAAGCCCTAACCCCTAGTCCTCAGAATGTGTCTATATTTGGAGACAGGGCCTTTAAAGAGGTAATTAAGGTTAAATGAAGTCATTAAGGTGGGCCCTAATCCAATACGTCTTGGTGTCCTCAAAATGGGGAGATTAGAACACATAAACAGAGGGATGACAATGTGAAGATGAGGTGAAGCCAGCTGGACTTCCTGGGTCAAGTGGGGACTTGGAGAACTTTTCTGCCCAGCTAAAGGATTGTAAACGCAATTGGAGAACTTTTCTGCCTAGCTAAAGGATTGTAAACCCACCAATCAGTGGTCTGTGTCTAGCTAAAGGATTCTAAATGCACCAATCAGCACTCTGTAAAAACGCACCAATCAGCAGGACATGGGTGGGGCCAAATAAGGGACTAAAAGCTGGCCGCCCAAGCCAGCAGCAGCAACCCACTCAGGTCCCCTTCCACGCTGTGGAAGCTTTGTTGTTTTGCTCCTCACAATAAATCTTGCTGCTGCTCACTCTTTAGGTCTGCACTACCTTTAAGAGCTTTAACACTGACTGTTAAGGTCTGCGGCTTCACTCCTGAAGCCAGCGAGACCATGAACGCACCGGGAGGAACAAACAACTCCGGACACACCACCTTTAAGAGCTGTGACACTCACTGCGGAGGTCTGCGGCTTCACTCCTGAAGTCAGCAAGACCACGAACCCACTGGAAGGAAGAAACTCCGGACACGTCTGAACATCTGAAGGAAAAAACTCCGGACACACCATCTTTAAGAACTGTAACACTGGCCGGGCGCGGTGGCTCAAGCCTGTAATCCCAGCACTGTGGGAGGCCGAGACGGGTGGATCACGAGGTCAGGAGATCGAGACCATCCTGGCTAACATGGTGAAACCCCGTCTCTACTAAAAAATACAAAAAACTAGCCGGGCGATGTGGCGGACGCCTGTAGTCCCAGCTACTCGGGAGGCTGAGGCAGGAGAATGGCGTGAACCCGGGAGGCGGAGCTTGCAGTGAGCTGAGATCCGGCCACTGCACTCCAGCCTGGGCGACAGAGTGAGACTCCGTCTCAAAAAAAAAAAAAAAGAACTGTAACACTATCGCGAGGGTCCGTGGCTTCATTCTTGAAGTCAGTGAGACCAAGAACCCACCGGAAGGAATAAATTCCAGACACAAAGACACAGGGAAAAGAAAATGGTCATCTACAAGTCAAAGACAGAGGCCTCAGAAGAAAATAAACCCTCCTGACACCATCTTGGCCTTCTAGCTTCCAAAATTGTGAGAAAATAAATTTCTGTTGTTCAGACCACCCAGACAGTGGTCCTTTGCTTTGGCAGCCTTAGCAAACCAATACACAGATATAACTGCAAAAATTAAATTTCACCTTCCCCCTGTAAAAAAGAGATTTGAGAACACATGGAGGATGTCTTAGATAATTTTAAGATATGTACTGTGATCTTCACATAGAGGTGTAAGTTACTACCTGTTTTATTCTAAGGAAATTGAACTTCCAATAATCTATGCAACAATAATTCATTGTAACTTTCCTCCATAATTTTTAAGATGGTATTTTACATTTGTATAGCATATAAAATTCAAATTTCATCCCTATTTGTCACTTTATTTGATCCTCACAACCTTCTGTATAAAACAGAAATTTTGAACCTAGAAACACAGAGCTAGCAGTGACAGCGACAACTAGAAGCAAATCATCTGACCTGGATCATGGATCTTTCCACTACATTTCAATGCTTTCCAAAATTTTAGTAATGTTCCTATTTTAGTAAGGGCAGAGATAAAGCTTACTTTATATCTATACTTATCATTAAACCTCAGTTATTTCAAATATATATACAAATATATATTTGGAGACAGGATGGTGCTCTGTCGCCCAGGCTGGTGTGCAGTGGCACCATCTCAGCTCACTGTAACCACCACCTTCCGGGTTCAATTGATCCACCCACCTCAGCCTCCAGAGTAGCTAGGATTAAAGGCGCACAGCACCACACCTGGCTCGTTTTTATATTTTTTGTAGAGATAGAGTTGTGCCATGTTGCTTAGACTGATCTCAAACTCCTGGGCTCGAGTGATGTGTCCACCTCAGCCTCCCAAAGTGCTGGGATTATAGGTGTGAGCTACAGCACCCACCGTGAAATAAATTATAAATATGTTTTCCTTTCTAAGCACAACCGTATATCAAAAATTATAATTTTTTCCTTTTTGTTTTTGAGACGGAGTCTCGCTCTATCGCCCAGGCTGGAGTGCAGTGGTGCGATCTTGGCTCACTGAAATCTCTGCCTCCCAGATTCAAGCAATTCTCATGACCCAGCCTCCCCAGTAACTAACTGGGATTACAGGCGCATGCCACCATGCCCAACTAATTTTTTGTATTTTTAGTAGAGACGGGGGTTTTGCCATGTTGGCCAGGATGGTTTCAAACTCCTAGCCTCAAATGATCTGCCCACCTCAGCCTCTCAAAGTGCTGGGATTACAGGCTCGAGCCACCCTGCCCAGCCTAAAAAATATTTTCTAAAACATTAATGGCCAGCATTTCCTGAAAACTTACAGTTTGTGAGGCACAGTTCTATTAACTTTACATGAATTAACTCAATCCTAAAAATCCTGGGATAGGTAGGTACTATTACTGTCTATTTCAGAGACAGAAACTGATAAAGTACTTTATCCAAGCTAGTAAATGGAGGAGTCAGGATTTGAACCCAGGCAACATTAACTCCACAACCCACATTCTTTTTTTTTTTTTT
>NW_012103142.1:3586750-3589501 GCF_000951045.1 Mandrillus leucophaeus | reverse complement strand
GCAGTAGTACTCCCACTTTTTATGATTTATATGGTTACATCATATCCTCCTTCAATCTCCATTTTTCCAGATAAGATACTATTGCTTTTGTAGTCACATGAAAGTCTCTCCATTTTCTCCATCTACTTATAATTTCTCTGGACCTTTTCTACTTTTGAAGCATTTTTCTTGAGATAATTTGGTGGGAAGAACACCGGGCTAGGAGCCAGAAGTCCTCACTCTGCAATCTCATCTCTCAGATTCTTTATCTGAGATGATTGCACTTGATAAATTTGTAATAGGCTCCTTTATATCTCTAAGCCTCATATATCTAAGACTCTGGATCTTCCAACTAAAAATCATTTGGTATTCTAACAATTCCCCTCAATTTTTTACTCCCCTTAGCCAAAGAGGGGCAGGAAGATCAGATTGAAGGGCAGAGGAAGACACAACAATCAGGAAGCTCAGGGCTACAGAAGGAAGACATGACATTTTACGAATCAACGGAAAAAGATTCAATAAGAGAAATCAGACACCAAAAAAAGGAAAAAAGTCAGAGAAACACATGGCCTAATTCTAACCTCATCTCTACACATCTATTTGAAGGGGGAATAAGAAATACAAAAATGTGTATATTATTGTCCTTACTAAAGTTATTAGGTGTCTCTGTTACAGAATTTTTTTTTTTTTTTTTTTTGAGAGGGGGTCTCGCTCTGTTGCCCAGGCTGAGTACAATGGCGTGATCTCGGCTCACTGCAACCTCTGCCTCCCAGATTCAAGTGATTCTCCTGCCTCAGCCTCCCGAGTAGCTGGGATTACAGGTGCCCACCACCATGCCTGGTTTATTTTTGTATTTTTAGTAGAGACAGGGTTTCACCAGGTTGGCCAGGTTGGTCTGAAACTCCTGACCTCAGGTGATCCACCTGCCTCGGCTTCCCAAAGTGCTGGGATTACAGATGTGAGCCACCATGCCCGACTTCCGTTACAGAATTTAAGACTGACCTAACTACTAACCTCATCCAATGTATTTCTTAACTTCTTATGGAAAACGAGATTATTGGAATAGTACGCATATTTCTGGAATAATAGGAAGGAATGAATTATGGATGAATAAAGAGAACCTTTGGCAGCAGTGGAGTTTATCCAACCCTCATTTCTGCCTCAGAGAAGCAATGCAACTCTGTGCCAAGATATATATGTCTATATCGCTATGCTGTTGATAAAACGGCCTATGACAGTGCTTTGAAGAAAATAGGCATTACGCAGATATTTGATGACTAAATTAATGTCCAGCTGAACTGGAAGCCCTCATAATGCTACTAGTACTGCTACATACCGGATAATATGACAGTCAAGGCCATGGGAATTATATGGCATTGGCTGCCCTGGATCCATGGGGAGACTGAGTAAACTGGGCGGAGGAGATTTGGCCTAATGGCATTAAGCTCTGACGATACTAGAAGCAGCCCTCAGAAGGAAAAGATAAATGGGCTATCTCTAAACCACCAGAGCAATATCGGAATATGTATGAAAATCATTTCCTACCCCGTGTCAGGGTCAAAAAAAAGCACTATGTTTTCTCATACTGGCTTCTGGAGAGTTAGAGCTTCTTGTCCTAGGACTGGTTTGGGGCAGGCGACTGGTTTACGACAGGTTTGGGGAGGAATACATCGACAAAGGGTTAAGGTTGTTGGGCAGCCCAGCCTAAAGGTGGTGTTTCTCAGCGTGTGGTCCCTGGACCAAGAGTGGGGGTGCCTGCTTAAATCCCAGACTCAGGGACTCATCACAAATCTCTAGAATCAAATTTATGGAAGAGGTGCTACGGTACTGCAACCTTATTACTAAGGAACAATCTTCTGTTTCAGAACTATGGCCTAGGATTTGGGGTTTCAGGTGGGGGCCTTGAGCGGAAGTCCTCTGACTCTGGATTCATCACATCCGACAGACATTACTACAACACTTTGTTTTGGAGACCACTAAAAAAATACCTCAACTTCTCACAGGGCGAACAGGAACAAAACTAAGGACTCTGGAATGTATTTTCATAAGCTGGTTAAACACTAGTTCCTTTACAGCCTTGTTTATTACGTTAGTTTGTTCTCTAGGTTCTTATTTAAAAATAAATCTCTTCAACCGAAGAATTTTCTGAAAGAATCACAAACTCCAAAACAGAAGAGGTTTTCTCATAGTACAGAACTGGGCTTGTAAACCTGAAGACACTGCTATAAAAAGCAAAGTTTTATTTAAAAGAAAATTGCTGGTTAAGGCTTTCCCCAGCGCTTTTGCACTCAGAGCCACGAATGAAAGCTGGCAATTTGCGGGTGGCAGGGAAGGAAGACGCGGAAACAGGGCTGAAAAGACCGGGCAAAATGCACCCGGCTCCAGAGTTCAGGAGGAAGTCCCACCAACTACCTAATTTTTAATGGAGCCAATTAATTGCCAGAAGAACCGCGTCTGCAAATGTTTTGCCAGTCAACACTCCAGGTTCTCGCCATTCCTCTCGGGATGAACCACCCGAGGCCTGCAAAAAGCAGTCAAGTTATACTTCAGCTGTGCCCACCACCTCGGCGCAGCGTCGCCTCCCTCCCCAGGATCACCAGACTCTGCCCTCCGCGCGGAAACAGGACCCCATCACGCCGGTGCCGACAGGTTCCTCGCGCCCAGCTTAGCCCCGCGGCCTTTTGACTTGGGGGTCCGAGCCGCCGCCGCGTGCGGAGGAGAAGCCCCCTCGGCCACAAAGGGGAGACTCGGGCCACGCCCGCCACCACACTC
>NW_012103142.1:3583059-3584980 GCF_000951045.1 Mandrillus leucophaeus | reverse complement strand
CCAAAGTGCTGGGATTACAGGCATGAGCCACCGCGCCCGGCCCACAACCCACATTCTTAACCACTTCACAATGAAATACAACTAGGACACTCTTGAGCATATATTTTAATGGCTTTGAAGTCAAGTGGACTTAAACTTTACTACAGGCTCAGCCACTTATTAGGTACATTATTTGGGGCAAACTTAATCTCTTATATCTTAGAGTCTTTATCTATAGAAAGGAGATAATTAAATGGGACAGTGATGTAAAACCATTTAGTAAGTGGCTGGTATAGAATGTATACTAATTATTAAGCCCTTACTATTTTTATTTTTATTTTTACTACTTTCATGAATATACAAGAGCAATCAATCCTACAGAGTCTAATTTGGGGATTCCAAGCTAAAACATCAAAAGGCCCTCTTTCTTCATCCGTAATTCTTTCCTTCCTATTCTTCCAGAAATATATGTACTATTCCCAATAATCTCATTTTCCATAAGTTAAGAAATATCACATTGGATGAGGTTAGTAGTTAGATGAGTCTTAAATTCTTTGTTCACTTTTTAATTTTTAAAATAACACAGACAGGATCTCCCTATGTTGCCCAGGATGGTCTGGAACTTCTGGGCTAAAGAAATCCTCCCCCCATGACCTCCCAAAGTGCTGGGATTACAGGTGTAAGCCACCACACCCAGCCATCAGTCTTAAATTCTATCACAGGGGTACCTAGTAAGTTTGGTAAGGACAATAGTTATACTCTTGATGACAACTTCCAAAGATTCTGGGCATTGCTCAAGCATTTAACATATTTTAAAAATCACCAAAGTAGTTATCTAAGCTTTTATTTAATCTTTTTAAAAAATACTGAGTTCAGGCCTGGCGCGGTGGCTCACACCTGTAATCCCAGCACTTTGGAAGGCCCAGGAAGGCAGATCACCTCAGGTCAGGAGTTTGAGACCAGCCTGGCCAACATGGTGAAACCCCGTCCCCACTAAAAACACAAAAAATTAGCCGGCCATGGTGGTGGGTGCCTGTAATCCCGGCTACTCAGGAGGCTGAGGCAGCAGAATCACTTGAACCTAGGAGGCGGAGGTTGCAGAGAGCCGAGATCGCGCCACTGTACTCCAGCCTGGGCAATAAGAGCGAAACGCTGTCTCAAAAAAAAAAAAACACCTGAGTTCATAACATTTCTTGGGCTTTACAAGATAGCTATCTCTTGCTCTTATTTGTCCTTTCACTACTTATTTCAAGCTTCAAAGAATTCCTTTGCAGTAGTACTCCCACTTTTTATGATTTATATGGTTACATCATATCCTCCTTCAATCTCCATTTTTCCAGATAAGATACTATTGCTTTTGTAGTCACATGAAAGTCTCTCCATTTTCTCCATCTACTTATAATTTCTCTGGACCTTTTCTACTTTTGAAGCATTTTTCTTGAGATAATTTGGTGGGAAGAACACCGGGCTAGGAGCCAGAAGTCCTCACTCTGCAATCTCATCTCTCAGATTCTTTATCTGAGATGATTGCACTTGATAAATTTGTAATAGGCTCCTTTATATCTCTAAGCCTCATATATCTAAGACTCTGGATCTTCCAACTAAAAATCATTTGGTATTCTAACAATTCCCCTCAATTTTTTACTCCCCTTAGCCAAAGAGGGGCAGGAAGATCAGATTGAAGGGCAGAGGAAGACACAACAATCAGGAAGCTCAGGGCTACAGAAGGAAGACATGACATTTTACGAATCAACGGAAAAAGATTCAATAAGAGAAATCAGACACCAAAAAAAGGAAAAAAGTCAGAGAAACACATGGCCTAATTCTAACCTCATCTCTACACATCTATTTGAAGGGGGAATAAGAAATACAAAAATGTGTATATTATTGTCCTTACTAAAGTTATTAGGTGTCTCTGTTACAGAATTTTTTTTTTTTTTTT
>NW_012103142.1:3565247-3577587 GCF_000951045.1 Mandrillus leucophaeus | reverse complement strand
AGTCCCCTCCGCGCGTGGCACGCCGGGAAGGCCGTGTCGGGGGACCCCGCCCGGGGCCGCACCGTAAATGGGAGTCGCCTTTCCTCCAGTCCACTCTGCACCCGACCGCAGCGGGCGCACTTTTCTGAGTTGCGCATACCCTCTCAATTATTAAAGGTTGCAGACGGAAAAGTTAGTAGTTTTCGGAATTGTAGAATGCGCTCGCGCAGCGCCGGGACGGCTGATACTTACCCGAAAATGTGGAACCCTGATCTCCCCATGCTTGGAGCGGGATTGGGGGCAGCGTAGTAAGAATACTGGAGTTGCTTAAACGCATTTGCTCGAAAGTCACTACCCTGGACATACATTCTGGCCAAAAGAAAGGGGGAAACCTCCACGTTTTTTTTCAAATACTGAGTTTCATGAAGGTACCTGCTATGACGAAGTTATATTACAAATTTTAAATCCACCGGAAGCAAGTTACTGGGAAAACTGTGTTATGAGTAAAATATTTCAGCATTCAAAAAACATGTATGTGTGGTCCATGTCCTATAAACCGAATGCTGGAAAACCCAAAAGGAAGTTCTTATTGTCATGGTTTCTAGTGGCTTTTGTACTTTTAAAAATTACACTAGGCCGGGCGCGGTGGCTCACGCCTGTAATCCCTGCCCTTGGGAGGCCGAGGCGGGCGGATCACCTGAGGTCGGGGTTTCCAGACCAGCCTGGCCAACATGATGAAACCCCGTCTCTGCTAAAAATACAAAAATTAGCCAGGCATGGTGGCGGGCGCCTGTATGATTCTAGCTGCTCGGGAGGCTGAGGCAGGAGAATCACTTGAACCCAGGAGGCAACTGGGAAGTTGCAGTGAAGTTCCCTCTCAAATATATATATATATGTCTCTATATACTAATTAAATATACTAATTATGCAAGCTATTGTAAATTGTTGAAAGCTATATAAACTAATAATAGCACAATTTTTTAAATTCTGGGTCGATTTTCCTTTTCCTTACAAGAGTCTCTAAAAACTAATTTGGAACTAAGGATTAAAATTGGTGTTGAAGTGGAAAGAATGTAAGAAAATAGTTTGACTCATTTCAGTGGGTTTCACATGGTTAACGGATACTTGTATAGCAAACTTGTTTTATCAGGGTCAAAAACTTTAATTTTCAAAACTGAAGACATAAGTTGTTTCATTATAATTTGGTCTTAGAGGCATAAAGGGTCATTTTCCATTTCTGTTCTCCCTCGTTTATGACTGTAAAGTATGCAAGACTGTATTGTGTTTATCTCAACATGGGCTAGGCTGTGAGGCTGCACACTCGTCATCTGTAAGTCAGTCTCACGTCCCCATGGTGACTCAGCTTCCCTGCTGCTTACGTCTCTGGCTCTGCCATCCTAGCACTTCCGGGCTGGCAGAAGAGCTAGACTGGAGAATCCTGTAAGGGCCCTCCTTTGCCTCTGCCAGAAGTGAGTGGCCTTTTCACTTCTGCTGATGTGTTTCACTGTCCTGAACTAGTCACCCGACTCAACCTGACTGACTCTAAGAAGGCTGTGAGATATAAATTCCTGCATGCCTGGAGAAAAGGAATATGAAAAAAGATTTGGTAAATACATGGCTATAAACCAATTTGAGTGAGTTATAGTCTCCAAACTTTACAATAGTAGCAGCATAGAGGATTGTTCAAACTAATGCCTTTATTTCCGTTGTTATAAAGTACAGTGTTACGGCCTTTGAGTCAAAGAAAAAAAACCCTTCTGATATTCCTGCAAAACAGTTCTTGAAACAAATTCTTCCTTTCTGGAAAGATTCCTTCCTGCAGATTTGTATATTGTCTTTTTTTTTTTTTTTTTTCTTATTGTGGAGAACGGAGTTCTTATTCTATTGCCTACGCAGGTCTTGAACTCCTAGGCTCAAGCTATCCTCCAGATTCTGCCTCCCTAAGTTTGGGGATTACCAGCATGAGCCACTGCACTGGCTGCAGATTTGTGGTTTACAAAAATCTGGCCTGAAGTTTGGAGAATCAGGCTAACTACTGGGTCTTATTTTTTTTTTAAACACTTTCATTTTGGAAATTAAAGCATACAGAAAGATATGATAAACACTTGTTATCCATCATCCAAAATAAATAAGTGATAACATGACTTTTAATTTATAGTTAATGGTTCTACTTTTGGCTAAAATTTCATATAATGAACAGCGTATCAGACTGGGTACCTTTTTTGGGCAGACTTCAAGGAGACAGGATATGAGAAATGTATATTCACAGAAAGCATAGGTGTTTGCTGATTTTTATCATTTTATTTCTAATTTAATGTAGGTATCTCAAGACCCTGAGTCTCTGAGATGTATTTCTATCTGAAATTAAAACCTTTTTTTTTGAGACAGGGTCTCCCTTTGTTGCCCAGACTGGGTGCAGTGGCGTGATCACCACTCACTGCAGCCTCGACCTTCTGGACTCAGGTGATCCTCCCATCTCAAGCTCCAAGACAGCTGGGACTACAGTCATGAACCACCACACCCAGCTAATTTTTAAAATTTTTTTGTAGAGATAGGGTGGGAAGGGGGAGTCCTAGGCTCAAGCAGTCCTCCCAGTTTGGCCTCCCAAAGTGCTGGGGTTACAGGCATGAGCCCCTGGGCCCCCTACTGAAACCCTTTCTAGTGTCAAATTGGTAGACTTGGAGTTTTCAATTGACATAATGGCAATATAGTTCATCTGATTTGCTGAATTATTTAAGTCTCCTTAAACAGCATCTATTACCAGTAAAATTACAAAGCACTCATCCCAACATTTTATATCATTTAGGCTTCTTAATAACCATAGAAGATAGATTTTATTACTCTTATTTACAAATGAGGAAATCAAGACATAATAAGCATGAAGTGTTTAAGGTCATTAAACTACTAACGAGGTGCTTGTGGGCTGAGAACTCAGGTCGTCTAATTTCAAAGTTCTTGTTCGTCATACACTAAATAGTGACAATTCCAAACAACTAATTTAAGGTTGACTCTTAAGAATAAAAATATTTTTAAAATAATAGCTATTGTAAATTGTCGTACAAAAAGCTAATTCTCATTTCTACTGACTAATCTTATGTAGTAAATGTAAAAACTAACCAAAAATCCCCAGATTTTGAACTATCTCTCTCAAAGTAATTACATTTGCCAAATGTTGGTTTTGTTTTCTGAGACAGAGTCTTGCCCTGTCCCTCAGGCTGGAGTACAGTGGTGGGATCATGGCTCACTGCAACCTCAGCCTCCTGGGCTCAAGTGATCCTCCCACCTCAACCTCCTGCGTAGCTAGGACTACAGGTGCAGGCCAACAAGCCAAGCTAATTTATTAATTTGTAGAGAGGAAGTCTCACTATATTGCCCAGGCTGGTCTCAAAGTCCTGTGGGGAGTCAGGATAGAGGAGTCAGGAAATGTGGAAATGTGTTACCCTGGGTTTCGGCGAAGGCTGGGCGTAAACTGATAATGTTTATCTCTTGTTATTCCTGTTACTGGTTTACGAACGGACTCTGGCCTTCCTATCCCATGTACCGGCTCTGACAGCTCACATGACCTCTTGTTTATGAACATACAAGTCTCATTCTTAAACCTAATACTGAGAATGCCTAGAAGTTTTCTTTTCTTTTTCAGCCTTATGTGAGTGTTGTTGTTGATGATGTTTTGAGACGGAGTTTCCCTCTGTTGCCCAGGCTGGAGTGCAATCTCTGCTCACTGCAACCTCCACCTCCCAGGTTCAAGTGATTCTCCTACCTCAGCCTCCCAAGTAACGGGGATTACAGGCACACGCCACCGTGCCCAGCTAATTTTTATATTTTTAGTAGAGATGGGGTTTCACCAGGTTAGGTCAGGCTCTTCTCCAATTCCTGACCTCAGATGATCCACTGGCCTCTGCCTCCCAAAGTGCTGGGATTACAGGCGTGAGCCACCACTCCCAGCCACCTTATATGGGTTTTAAATAAACAGTATTTGAAAAAGAAAATAGGCAGGACACGGTGACTCATGCCTGTAATCCCAGCACTTTGGGAGGCCAAGGTGGGAGGATCACCTGAGGTCGGGAGTTTCAGACCAGCCTGGCTAACATGGTGAAACCCTGTCTCTACTGAAAATACAAAAAATTAGCTGGATGCGGTGGTGCGCCTGTAATCCCAGCTACTCGAGAGGCTGAGGCAGAAGAATCGCTTCAACCCAGGAGGCGGAGGTTGCAGTGAACCTAAGGCAGGAGAATTGCTTGAACCCAGGAGGCGGAGGTTGCAGTGAGCCAGGATCACACCACTGCTCCAACCTGGGCGACAGCGAGACTCTGTCTCAAAAAAAAAAAAAAAAAAAAAAGGATTCCAATAACCCACTGAGCCACTACAGAAAGCTATGAGATATTTATTTAGTAGATAGGTAAACTTTATTTCGCAAGCCCAAGGGGATAATTTACTTTCCATCCCCCTCTCTTTCAAAATAGAGAACCTCCAACAAATGGTATATAAAGGAAAACAAAGCAAACAAAAGAGGGAAACTTTGCAGTTTATTAACTCAAGCATGAAAGTACAGAAAATAAGCAGGGCTCAACATACTTGGAAAAGTAAGTCTGAATTTATTGCATTAAAACATGGTGTTGCACTAATCCGGCCGGGCGCAGTGGCTCACGCCTGTAATCCCAGCACTTTGGGAGGTCGAGGCGGGTGGATCACGAGGTCAGGAGATCCAGACCTTCCCGACTAACACGGTGAAACCGCATCTCTACTAAAAATACAAAAAATTAGCCAGGCGTGGTGGTGGACGCCTGTAGTCCCAGCTACTCAGGAGGCTGAGGCGGGAGAATGGCGTGAACCCAGGAGGTTAAGCTTGCAGTGAGCCGAGATCACACCACTGCACTCCAGCCTGGGAGACAGAGTGAGACTCTGTCTCAAAAAAAAATAATAATAATAATAATAAAAAGAAAGCATTAATAAAACAGAACCTACTTTTACTTCAGTCATTTGGTCCCTAGGAATTCAAAATAATGCGGAAGGAGATGAAACATAGTAGTTTATAAACAATTTTGAGACCAGCATGAAATGACTAAGGACTATGATGTAATTTCCTTTTCAGAAAACATACAATTCAGGACAAACAGTTATCGATGGAATAAATAAACAAACATACAATTATCAGACACAGCCATAAGACTTATTTAGAAAAGAATAAATAACATATCTTTATCCTAGAGTTAGTTCTAGAGTTATTCTACTACATTCTGGATGTGGTTGAGGGCAGCATTTCCTATAGCTGAATGAAATTAGTTAAAAGATATAGGTTATGCTTTCAGTAGTGAAAAGTGAAAATGATTTATTCTAGAAACCTTGATTTTATTATAGTACTGTCAAATTATTAAAATATTGACAAATTATGTACAGTTTAGTAAGAGCTGGCAGCTCGCTATGAGATTCTTTTATTTTGCTCAAATCATGTCCTCCTCCTTTCCCCAAACTAGAATAATTGAAAACATGGAAAATCTGTTTATCAAAACATGTGTCCTCCTGGCCCCTATGTCCACTGTAAGAAACTTCATCATAAGGAACAAACACATAAACAATAAGATAAATAATGAGAACTAGGTAAATTCAGAAAGATTTCTTTGGCTTATTAACTAAGAGTCCAAACAGAGTTTTCTCTTTGCTTATTCAGAGTTGTGATGCCTACTTGGAAACAAGTCAGTGTTTGTGAATATATATATATAAAGTACATGAAAAGGGAAGAATTAAACACATGAAGTGATGGCCAGGAGCAGCGGCTCACGCCTGTAATCCCAGCACTTTGGGAGGCTGAGGCGGGAGGATCACTTGAGGTCAGGAATTTGAGACAAGCCTGGCCAATATGGTGAAACCCTGTCTCTACTAAAAATACAAAGATTAACAGGCATGGTAGCACATGCCTTTAAGTCCCAGCTACTCGGGAGGCTGAGGCAGGAGAATTGCTTGAACCTGGGAGGTGGAGGTTGCAGTGAGCTGAGATCATGCCATTGCACTCCAGCCTGGGCGTTGCAGCGATACTCCATCTCAAAAAAAAAAAAACAAAAACAAAAAAAGAAAAAAAATGTTATATCATTTTTATAAGGCAGTATGATGTAGTGAAAAAAAAATTGGAAAACAAGCCAGAGGACCTGTGTTTGAGGCTATTTCACACTTACTGACTAAACAAGTCACCCAGAAGGTTAGGTTTCCTAATCTGTAGGTAACTGACCTACTTTTGCCATGAGGTTGTTATGAAAAAGAAAAAATCAAAATGTATGCAAAAGTATTTTATAACCTCTAAAAATTAGCTGGGCATGGTGGCAGGTTCCTGTAATCCCAGCTACTCGGGAGGCTGAGGCAGAAGAATCGCTTGAATCCAGGAGGCAGAGGTTGCAATGAGCCGAGATCACGCACCTGCACTCCAGCCTGGATGACAGAGCAAGACTCTCAAAAAAAAAGAAAAAAGAAAGCATTGGCCAGGCGTGGTGGCTCACGCCTGTAATCCTAGCACTTTGGAAGACCAAGGTGGGCAGATCACGGGGTCAGGAGATTGAGACCATCCTGGCTAACATGGTGAAACCCCGTCTCTACTAAAAATACAAAACATGTAGCCAGGCATGGTGGCAGGCACCTGTAGTCCCACCTACTCGGGAGGCTGAGGCAGGAGAATGGCATGAACCCTGGAGGTGGAGCTTGCAGTGAGCTGAGATTGCGCCAGAAATTTAGATCACGCTAGAGAAATGTAAGGTACTAATAGTATTAATATGATATATACACCCCATCCAAACTAATATTATCTTTTTCCTGAGGTAAAATTGTCCTCGTTAATGTCGACCTTAAATTGTTTGCATATCAAAATATACCAGTTAGTTTTCTTAACATTTGTTCTGCAGTTTTTTGTTTGTTTGTTTTTTGAGCTGGAGGCTTGCTATATTGCCCAGGCTGGTCTTGAACTCCTAGAATCAAGAGATCCACCCGCCTCAGCCTCCTGGTTAGCTGGGATTACAGGCACGTGGCACCATGTCTGGCTTGTTATACAGCTTTAATGAAAATAAAAACATGTTACAGTGATGAAATATTTTCAATTTTTTTCTTTTATCCATAATCATGAATAACAATAGAATTACTATTTTAAAGAGAATTAAACATCACTTTTTTTTTTTTTTGAGACCGAGTTTCGCTCTTGTTGCCCAGGTTGTAGTGCAGTGGCATGATCTCAGCTTACTGCAACGTGGCACCATGTCTGGCTTGTTATACAGCTTTAATGAAAATAAAAACATGTTACAGTGATGAAATATTTTCAATTTTTTTCTTTTATCCATAATCATGAATAACAATAGAATTACTATTTTAAAGAGAATTAAACATCACTTTTTTTTTTTTTTGAGACCGAGTTTCGCTCTTGTTGCCCAGGTTGTAGTGCAGTGGCATGATCTCAGCTTACTGCAATCTCCACCTCCCTGGTTCAAGCTACTCTCCTGCCTCAGCCTCCTGAGTAGCTGGGATTATAGGCGCCTGTCACCACATCCAGCTAATTTTTTGTATTTTTAGTAGAAACTGGGTTTCATAATGTTGGCCAGGCTGGTCTTGAACTCCTGACCTCAAGTGATCCACCCACCTCGGCTTCCCAAAGTGCTGGCATTATAGGTGTGAGCCACCAGGCCCGGCCTAAATATCACTTCTTAAGGGGATATTTGGTTTTCTACCGGATGTGTCCTCTTTAGTGCCTTTTAAAAATCATACACTAAATAATTGTCCTTACAGATTCTTATTCTTAAAAGATTGTCAAACACACACACACAGTCAATGTCCTAGGCTGAATCTGGAAGGAATTATTAGGAATTGCTAGCTCATTGCTTCCTCAGCTACTCTTTGATTTTTAATATACTATATGATAGCAACATATGAATAAGGCTGACAGCTTTTGGAAAGTTCCTCTTCTTGCTTTGAATCTCTGTGCTTAAGCTAGTAAGTGGGTTGGTCTCTCTTGGTTTTTATTTACTGTAAATGGAAGTAGGTCCATATGATACTGAAAATTAGTGGATACTCTACCTTGAAATGGGAACCATATACTTCGAAATTGACTTTAAGAAGGATCCAGGTGAGAGTAAGCTGAATAGGAACTAAGAAGATCTGACAGCCTGGTCACCTTTAGATCAGTCATTGCCTCTCTGGTCTCATCCACTTTTATCTAAAAATGGGGAAGTTTAGATCAAATGATACCTACCATTTGTTGAGTGCATCCCATGTGGTGGACAGGCACTAGCTCTAATTGGCAAGCCTCATTAGTTCCATATTACAGATGTAGAAATCAGGGTTTAGGCTGGGCGCGGTGGCTAACACCTGTAATCCCAGCACTTTGGGAGGCCGAAAATGGATCACTTGAGGTCGGGAGTTCGAGACCAGCCTTACCAACATGGAGAAACCCCGTTTCTACTAAAAATACAAACTTAGCTGGGCATAGTGGTGCATGTCTGTAATCCCAGCTACTCAGGAGGCTGAGGCAGGAGAATCGCTTGAACTGGGAGGCAGACGTTTCAGTGAGCCGAGATCACACCACTGCACTCCAGCCTGGGTGACACAGCGAGATCCCATCTTAAAAAAGAGGGAAAAAAAAAATATATATATATATACACACACACACACACACATATACACACACACATATATATACACACACACATATATATATATGAAGAAAAAAGAAAAGGAGAGAAACAAACATAGGAAGAAAAATGTAGAGCTGGGGAGAAGGGAAAGAAAAAAGAGTTGCAGGCCTGATGCGGTGGCTCACTTCTGTAATCCCAGCATTTCGGCAGGCCAAGGCGGGCGGATCACCTGAGGTCAGGAGTTCGAGACCAGCCTGACCAACATGGAGAAACCCTGTTTCTACTAAAAATACAAAAAGTAGCTGGGTGTGGTGTCACATGCCTGTAATCCCAGGTACTCGGGAGGCTGAGGCAGGAGAATCGCTTGAACCCGGGAGGCGGAGGTTGCAGTGAGCCGAGGTCGCGCCATCGCACCCCAGCCTGGGCAACAAGAGCGAAGCTCCATCTCAAAAACAAAACAAAACAAAACCAAAAAAAAAAAAACCCCAGCACTTTGGGAGGCCGAGGCGGGCAGATCACGAGGTCGGGAGATTAAGGCCATCCTGGCTAACACTGTGAAACCCCGTCTCTACTAAAAAATACAAAACAAAATTAGCCGGGCGTGATGGCAGGCGCCTGTAGTCCCAGCTACTCAGGAGGCTGAGGCAGGAGAATGCCGTGAACCCGGGAGGCGGAGCTTGCAGTGAGCCGAGATCGCGCCACTGCACTCCAGCCTGGGTGAGAGAGCGAGACTCCGTCTCAAAAAAATAAAAAAATAAAAAAGTAAAGTTGCAGAGAGTTAGAGAAGGAGAAGGAGGAATCAGAATGGACGAGAGAAACAGAGTGGTCCAGAATAGGAAAAAGCTGGTCTTAGAAGGGAGAGAAAGACTAGAACAAAGGGGAACCACAGTGGAAGCCAGGAGAGATAGGTTAAAGGAGTTCATTTTTTTCATTCAACAAATATTTATTATCCAACCACTGACTGCAGAGTACCCTGATAAATGCATGTCCTGGGAGAAAAAAAAAAAATGCATTACTCATGGTCTAACCCCAAATAGAATTTCATTTCTTAGTAACTTGGGTTTTCTTTTCTTTCTGATAATAGAAATAATATATGCTCATTTAGAAAATATGGAAAACAAGAGCTGAAATAAAGAATCTCTCATTCTAGCCTGGGGCTCAGTTTGAAGGGGCAGCACCACCGAGAGAAAACTCTTCTCATTAAGATAGCAGAGGTGCAAAAGAGCAAGCAGAAAGTAACCAGGCCTCTTTAGACCTAGGCTTGAAATAGTGCATTGTCTCTTCTGTCTCTGTCTCATGAAGCCACTGCAAAGGTGTGGACACAGGGAGGGGTAAAGAAATGGGGCCAGTAATCAGGTATGTATAGAGAGAATATACATATACATACATATACTATTAAAATTAGTAACTCAAGTACCATGTGTGGTCTTGCGGTAAATGATCTGATTTTCTGATACAATGAACAAATCTTAGTAAAATTCAGAAAATCATTAAACAACAATAACAAAAGTATAAGTTTCCCTTGATTTATACCATAGATGCATTCCTGGAAATCTGGTATATATAAAACCCACACAAGAAATATTTTTTATTTATATGTGAAACAGACAAGTTCTAGATTCAGATCATTATGACTGGATTTTTTGCCTATGAGAGTATCCAGAGGGACAGTCAAAATACAGAACGTAGGACAGTTTTTTTGTGGAGGGCAGGACCTTTACAGGCATTGGAGGAGGTCTAACATACCTGACTCTACCTATTAAATTTGGGTTTTTTAAAATTTTGTTTGTTTGTTTTGAGATGGAGTCTTGCTCTGTCGCCCAGGCTGGAGTGCAGTGGTGTAATCTCAGGTCACTGCAACCTCCACCTCCTAGGTTCAAGCGATTCTCCTGCCTCAGCCTCCCAAGTAGCTGGGATTATAGGCCTGTGCCACCACGCCTGGCTAATTTTTGTATTTTTAGTAGAGATGAGGGTTTCACCATTTTGACCAGGCTAGTCTTGAACTCCTAACCTCAAGTGATCCACCCACTTCAGCCTCCCAAAGTGCTGGGATTACAGGCGTGAGCCACCGCACCTGGTCTCTATATTTGAATATAACCTCACATTAATGTAACTGTACAATTGCACCCCAACATTTTGAACAATGCCCCCTAGAGACTAGTACACCCTAGTTGAAGTCTACTTATCAAATATCCCATATTGTGAAATTTTTGTTCACTATTGTAACCTTGCATCTAGTTTGATGCCTGACACATAGTAAGAGTTTAATAAATATTTCCTAAGGAACACAAGAGTGTTCCTTTTACTTACATGGCATTTTTCATATTCCTTACGATAACGACTCGCATTTGTTTTTCCAGTCCTGACCTCTCTTCTGAGCTCCAAATTCATATTGGCAAATGCCCACTTAACATCTTTACTTGAATGACTTTCACATACCTCAAAGACTAAGTATATCCAAAATTGAACTCGTCATTTCCTGCCATTGCATCCCTCCCCCAGATAAAACCTAGTACCAAACAAGGCAAAATGTTAATTCGTGCTGGTGCTCTCTGGTTTAGTAACTGCCACTATGACCCACTTACTTAAGGGATCATCAGAACCCTGGCATTATCCATGATTATTTTCTACTTATCATCCCATTTTCTAGTCAATCAATTCTAGTTCCTAAATCTAAAATTTATCTCCTTTCCATCTCCAGTGCTTCTACCCTAGTGGATGATTGAATTACTACAATGGTCTCTTGCCTACTTCCAAACTACCACCATCCAGTAGCCAAAGACATCTTTTAAAACAGAAATCCCATCAGGTCATCCCCCTGTTTAAATTCCTTAAAGAGTTTCTCACTTTTTTTAAGGACAAAATCTAAAACCCTGCATGATTTGGCCCCTGCCTATGTATCTTTTCTTATTTGTGCCACTTAGTACTCTCCAATCACGCTGAGCTTTTTGTGTTTTTTTTTTGGCTTACATTCTTTTTTAAAATTAATTTTTATTAAATGAATCCAGGCACATCATTTAAAAACCAATCATTGTTAAACAGTTTGTTTTTTAAAAAGTTTATGGCACAGTCTTGTTTTCCAGGATCCCTGCTTTCATCTCTGTTGACTTACTCCTTTCTTTTTGTAGAGCCCTTCCCTTCTCCACTAGCTTCCTGATGCAAGGGAGGTTAATTTTTTGAGATGTTGCAGGAAAAGGGGGTTTATTCTAGTCTTACTTGTTTGTTAGTGTGAGTAGGTGTACACTCTAGATTGGAAAACATTTTCTCTCAGGATTTTGAAGGCTCTACTGTCTTCTAACTTCCAATAGTGCCGTTGAGTTTGTTCTTAATTTATTTTTTTCAATCTGGAAGATTTTAGGATTTATCACTGATGAATTCCAAGATGTGTGTGTGTATATTGGTTTCGGTATTTTCCATTTGTTGTGCTGGGCCTTTTCATCCTGGAGACATATGTCCTTTTGTTCTGCGACGTTTTCTTGCATTTGTTCTTCCCTTCTCTTCCCTTCCCTTCCCTTCCCTTCCCTTCCCTCCCCTCCCCCCTCCGCTCCCCCCTCGGTATTTTCCATTTGTTGTGCTGGGCCTTTTCATCCTGGAGACATATGTCCTTTTGTTCTGCGACGTTTTCTTGCATCTGTTCTTCCCTTCTCTTCCCTTCCCCTCCCTTCCTCTCTCTCCCCCTCCCACCTTCCTTCCCTTCCTCCTTCCCTCTTTCCCTTCCTTCTCTTCCTTCCCTTCCCTTCCTTCCCTTCCTCCCCTTC
>NW_012103142.1:3553971-3565197 GCF_000951045.1 Mandrillus leucophaeus | reverse complement strand
CTGGGCTCAAGTATCCTCCTGCCTCAGCCTCCTGAATAGCTGGACTACAGGAGCAGAGCACCATGTCCAGCTAATTAAAAAAAAAAAAAAAAAAAATTGTAGAGATGGGGTCTACCTATCTTGCCCAGGCTGGTCTTGAACTTCTGAGCTCAAATGATCCTCCTGCCTTGACCTATCGAAGTGCTGGGATTACAGGCGTAAGCCATTGTGCCTGGTCTGGTTAATCTTTTTAATTTTTTGTAGAGATGTGGTTCTCCAACTTCTGGGCTGAAACAATCTTCCCTCCTCAGCCTCCCAAATGCTGGGATTAAAGACATGAGCCATCACACCTTTTTTTCTTTGATAATTTCTTCTCTACAGCTTTTGCTAGTTTTTCTTTTTTCTTTTCTGGAATTCTTATTATTCAAATATTGTAACTTCTAGATACTCTAATCTTATCTTTTTTTATTGTCCATGTTTGTCTTCTATGACAATTGAGTTTTTTATTACCTTCAAGGGTGATTTTCAACCACATAAAAGTACCTTTCAGAAAAGTTAATCTCCCTAAGCTGTTAAAAGAAGCATAAAGAGAAAATTATAACATTTCAGCTGATATATTTTATTGTTTTAGTTAAAAGGCTAGCAAATTTTAGCAATCAGTTGAAAAGGGACTTTTGCCGCTTAACTAAAGACAAATCGTTTCAAACCACAGGCATTTCAAATATTTTATTTCTTCTTTATATACCTGAATTGTCTGACAAACCTTCTCAAGTACTTAAGCATCTATTATAGACCTAATACTGTTATAAATATGCATGATTATTGGTTCTCTTATAAACCAACTTCTCTTGGAAATTACAAGTATAGATTTGATTTTGTTTGGCCTTTATACACCCAACTATTTCACCAAAACTAAGGAGAATTTCAGTTACGTCATTAATGTTCCAATCCGATTGGAACCTATAATGGCTACCTCATTTGGTTGGATTCAACTAATTTATTTATTGCTTTTCAAAATAGGCCACAATTCTTAGAGACATTAACATAAAATTTTATTAAATTTTAGATCTCTCATGACTTTTTTGTTATGAAAAATTTCAAAGATAAAAAGTTGAGGGTATAGTATTTCAACAAGTATACCCACTACTTATATGCAATAATCATCAACATTTTGATGTGTGTGTACATTCCAAGATGTGTGTGTATATACTGGTTTAGGTCTTTTCCATTCGTCGTGCTGGGCCTTTTCATCCTGGAGACATATGTCCTTTTGTTCTGGGATGTTTTCTTGCGTTTCTTTGTTTCTTTTCTTTTCTTTTCTTTTTCTTTTAGAGACAGGGTCTTACTCTGTCAACCAGGCTGGAGTGCACTGGCATGATCATAGCTCACTGCAGTGCGCTCCCAATATTTGCTTTATTTCTATGACTGTTTATTATGAAAAAATTCAAATATAAACGAAATTTAAGACTAATACAACCAACACTAGTATATCCACTACTTATAATAGATTAAACAATTGCTAACATGTTCTCATATTTTCTTTATTTTTATATTTGTCTATTTTGCTGAGCTATTTGAAAGTAAGTGGCAGACAATATGACATCTCACTCCAAAATTGCATTTGGTTTTCTTATCTCTTTAGCCTCTTTTCTTTTTCCTTTTTTTTTTTTTTTTCTTTTGTGAGATGGAGTCTTGCCCTGTCGCCCAGGTTGGAGTGCAGTGGCGCGATGTTGGCTCACTGCAATCTCTGCCTCCCAGGTTCACACCATTCTCCTGCCTCAGCCTCCCGAGAAGCTGGAACTACAAGTGCCTACCACCATGTCCAGCTAATTTTTTTTTTATTTTTTAGTAAAGACGGGTTTCACCGTGTTAGCCAGGATGGTCTCGATCTGCTGACTTCGTGATCCACCCACCTCGGCCTCCCGAAGTGCTGGGATTACAGGCGCGAGCCACCACGCCCGGCCTAGCCTTTTCATGTAGAGCAGTACCCTTCCCCATCTGCCTACCATTTTGTTCCCCCATGACAATGATTTCTTAAGGACATCAGAGCAGTTTTCTTGTAGAATCTTCTCATGACTTTTCCTGACTTGTAACAATTTCCAAGGTCATTCTCTTTTGGAGCATTTTTTTTGTCTTTATCTTTCACAATGTATATATTTTTACAGATTTCTAATTATAGTATTTGTAATTTCCAGCTGCTCTTGTTTATTCTTAGAGTGTTTCTTCTTTTAGCATCCTGTTCTTGTTTCATGGATATAATATTTCTCTGATGATATAATTTATTTGAAGTATTTTTATGCTCCTTGCATTGTCTCAGTTTTCTGTGACTTTTTTCCCCCTTGATTGTTCCATGCTTGAGGTTTAGAATTTTTTTTTATACTGCAGATTTTCCTCTAGTAGCTGATGATTTTTGTACATTTATATTTTAAGAATAAAGTCCTAAAAGCTAATTGGAAATTCTAAGTATATGTTTGCGTCTTATCAATTGAAAGAATTCACTGGAGGCTTTTTCTATGGGAGCCCCCAAAATGTCAGGTTATTTTCCCCTAAGAAGTACTTTTTTTTTTTTTCTTGCTAGAGAGTAGAACCTGGCTATGAAGTTCTATATCTATGCAGAAGAGGCCTGGGTGTTTTCTTTTCAGTAATATGTCTGACTCCCACTCTGATCTATGCCAAGTGTACCACTATCTGTAACTCCTTTAGTTTACTTTCTCCAGAGATGGCATTTCCCGTTTCCTATGGAGGTAAAAGTATAGCTTGATTACATTAGATGGGGTGGGGCTCTGGGAGACCTGCCTACTTCTTAAACAGATTTTCAAACGAGTCTCCTTTTCGAAACACTACATTTCTCCCACTTCACTGCTTCTGATACCTGAGTCTTTCCAGGGCTCCTCAGGGAGACATGCCTTGCTTCTCCTTGGTTTCTCCTTCTCTAAGCACTTAGGCTTGACCTTCCTTGGATCTGCTAAGTCCTTTAATAGCCTCCATCCATTTTCTATTTTCAGGCATTGTGGTTTGAGGTGAGTCTCAGTTCAAGAAAAATGAAATGAGTGTTTCTAGGTGTTTCCCCCCACTTGCTATTTTTGAGAGAGTTGTGCGGGGAATATCTCAGCTATTTTGAATTGAAAGTTCTGTTTTTATTTTTAGTTCTTTACATGCCTTGAATTATTTACTACCTTTGGGCTTTTGCATTTGGTGTTCAGCTCTCCCGGACATTCTTTTTCCCTTGCTCATCCTCCCTCCAGGCTAATTCCAAGTCAAATTTTAGGTCCTAACTTAAACATCATTCCTAGATGAGTCCTTCCTGATCACCTAGACTAGGTTAGGTCCACCCTTCATGATATATCCATCTATCTATCTGTGTGTGTATACATATATTTTTTATATTTTAATTTGTTGAGACGAGTCTTGCTCTGTGGCCCAGGCTGGAGTGCAGTGGCACTATCTCAGCTCACTGCAACCTCTGTCTCCCAGGTTCAAGCGATTCTCCCGCCTCAGCTCCCTGAGTATCTGGGATTACAGGTGCCCACCACCATGCCTGGAAATTTTGTATTTTTAGTAGAGACGGGGTTTTCCCATGTTAACCAGGCTGGTCTCAAACTCCTGACCTCAAGTGATACCCTCACCTCAGCCTCCCAAAGTGCTAGGATTATAGGCATGAGCCACCACGCCTGGCGCATATGTGTGTGTGTATGTGTGTATATATATATTTTTTTAATTTTATTTTTTTAGGCAGGGTCTCACTCTATTGCCCAGGCTGGAGTGCAGTAGCCCAATCATGGCTCACTACAACCTCTGCCTCCCAAATTCAAGTGATCCTTCCACCTCAGCCTCCTGAGTAGCTGGGACCACAGGCACATGCCACTACACCCAGCTAATTTTTCTATTTTTTGTAGAGACACGGTTTCATCATGTTGCCCTGGCTGTTCCTGAACTCCTGATCTCAAGCAATCAACCCACCTCAGCTTCCCAAAGTGTTGGGATTACAGGCATGAGCCACTGTGCTGGGCCGATGTACTCTTGTAACACCTAGCATGACTCTAATATAGCCTCTTTCTTCTGCTAGACTGTAGCTCCGCAAGAAAAGGAAACATGTGTGTCTTGTTCACTGCTGGTCCAGAGCAGTGCCTGGTATTCAGTAGGAGATCAATATATATTTTTCATTGTCAACCAACGTATGTTGATTGCTGTAAAGATTTGTAGCTTAATTTACAGTTGCCATCACTAATAAGTAATTATTTAGAGTTCAGCATTCCTAGTTATTATGATCATCTGTTTATTGCTATGGACAAGAGCCCATTTTATAGTATAGTGTTTCCATAATTACATTTTCAAATTTATCTTACAATGAACACTTCTAAAATGACAATTTACGGCCAGGCACGGTGGCTCACGCGTGTAATCCCAGCACTTTAGGAGGCTGTGGTGGTGGGCTCCTGTAATCCCAGCTACACAGGAGGCTGAGGCAGGAGAATTGCTTGGGCCCGGGAGGTGGAGGTTGCAGTGAGCCAAGATTGCGCCATTGCACTCCAGCCTGGGTGACAGAGCAAGATTTTGTCTCAAAAAATAAAAAATAAAATAAAATGACAATTTACTAACAATATTATGCACTGAGATTAACATAGTATATCAATTTTCTACTGCTGCTGTAACAAATGACCACAAACTTAGTGGCTTAAAACAATACAAATTTATCTTACAGTTCTAGAGGTCAGAAGTCTAAAATGAGTTGGCAGGGTTGCATTCCATCTGGAGGCTCTAGGAAAGAATCCATCTCATCTTTTTCAGCTTCTAGAGGCTGCCTGCATTCCTTGGGTTATAGATTCTTCTCATGTCACTCGGACCTCTGCTTCCATTGTCACATTTCTTTCTGTGAATCTGGCCCTCTTGCCTCCCTCTCTAAGGATTATGTGATTAGGTTGGGCCCAGCTAATCCAGGATAATTTCTTCATCTCAAGAGCTTTAATATAATTACATCTACAGAGTCCATTCTGCCAGGTAGGGTAACATATTCACAGGTTCTGGGAATTAGGATGTGGATATTTTGTGAGGCTGTTATTTAGCCTACAACACATAGACAGCAAAATGTGAACCCACAGATGAATTAATAATTAACAAAAGAAATGATAGGAGATTTACTTTTTTTTTTTGGAGATGGAGTGTCGCTCTGTCACCCAGGCTGGAGTGCATTGGTGCAATCTCACCCCACTGCAACCTCTGCTTCCTGGGTTCAAGCGATTTTCCTGCCTCAGCCTCCCAAGTAGCTGGGACCACAGTCATGTGCCACTATGCCTGGCTAATTTTTGTATTTTTAGTAGAGACAAGGTTTTGCCATGTTGGCCAGGCTGGTCTCGAGCTCCTGATCTCAAGCACCTATCTGGGCCTCCCAAAGTGCTGGGATTACAGGTATGAGCCACCATGCCTGGCCAAAAGCTTTACTTCTAATGTATTTTAAGCTTTATATCAGAACAACCCACAAAGAAGATAAAATAAATTATTTTATTAAGTAAAAGCTTTCATAAATATATATCAAAATAATAAGACTTGGCCCGGCATGGTGGCTCACGCCTGTAATCCCAGCACTTTGGGAGACCGAGGCAGGTGGATCACTTGAGGTCAGGAGTTCGAGACCAACCTGGCCAACATGGTGAAACCCCATCTCTACAAAAAATAAAAAATTAGCCAGGCATGGTGGCATGCACCTGTAATCCCAGCTACACAGGAGGCTGAGGCAGGAGAATCGCTTGAACCTGGGAGGTGGAGGTTGCAGTGAGCCGAGATTGCACCATTGCACTCCAGCCTGGGCAAAAGGAGTGAAACTCCATCTCAAAAAAAAAAAAAAAAAAAAAAAAAAAAAAAAAAAAAAAAAAAAAAAAAAAAAGTAAAGGAAAAGAAAATAATAAGACAAGATACCTAACATAAACCAGTAATTATTAAATTGACAACATACATCAACTAAATGGTTGCTGAAGCATGTACAGATACATTCTCATGCTTTCATGAATTCTGAGATTTCCTGGTTATATATAATATTTTCAGGTAGGGCCAACATTTCTTAAGGGTATTTATGCAATTTTTTTTTTTTTTTTTTTTTGAGACAAGATCTCACTCTGTTGCCCAGATTGGAGTGCAGTGGTGCCATCTTGGCTCACTGCAACCTCTGCCTCCCAGGCTCAAGCTATTCTTCTGCCTCAGCCTCCTGAGTAGCTGAGATTATAGGCATGCGCCACCATGCCCAGCTACTTTTTGTATTTTTAGTAGAGACAGGGTTTCACCATGTTGGCCAGGCTGTTCTGGAACTCCTGACCTCAATTGATCCACCCGCCTCTGCCTCCCAAAGTGCTGGGTTTACAAGGGTGAGCCACTGCGCCCGGCCTGGTAATTATCCAGTTATACTAACAGTTACATAAAACAGCATAGTGTTTTTCTGACATTTATGTACATATATATGTATATATTTTTTCTTTCTTTTTTTTTTTTTTTTTTTTTGGGACAAGGTCTCACTTTATACCCCAGGCTGGAATGCAGTGGTGTAAACACGACTCATTGCAGCCTCAATTTTCCAGACTCAAGTGATTCTACCTCAGCTTCCCGAGTAGCTGGGATTACAGGTGTGCGCCACCACGCTAATTTTTGTATTTTTTTGTAGAGATCAGATTTCACCATGTTGCCCAGGCTATTCTCAAACTCCTGAGCTCAAGCAATCAGCCCACTTTGGCCTCCCAAAGTATTGGGATTCCACGCATAAGCCACACCACTTCTGGTCCTGACATATATTTTAAAATAAGTTTTAGGCTGTGCATGGTGGCTCATGCGTGTAATCCCAACACTTTGGAAGGCCGAGGCGGATGGATCACCTGAGGTCAGGAGTTTGAGACCCTCCTGGCCAACTTGGTGAAACTCTATCTCTACTAAAAATACAGAAATTAGCTGGGCTTGGTGGCACCACTGCACTATAGCCTGGGTGACAGAGCGAGAGACTCCGTTTCAAAAAAAAAAGGTTTTAGATGAAAAATATAATTAGCATTAATTATTTTCAATAAATACCTATTAACATACTGCAGTATTGTTTGAGGGAAATTATAATAAAAACCTACTTGGGAAAAATAAAATCCAACATTCTTGATAGTTTAAAAGGCTGTGGTTAGATATTTTATTCTCAGTTGTCTAGCAATGTTACATGAATGACTAGTACAAAATGACAGTTTCACAATAGGTTGATGAGTAAAGCTGTCAGCCAGCTCTTTCAGGTAAGAACCTCGCCTGGTAGCTGCATCTTGATTATCAACTTTGCTTATTTAGGAACAGTTTTGTTTTTTTTTTTTTGAGTCTCGCTCTGTCACCCAGGCTGGAGTGCAGTGGCACGATCTCGGCTCACTGCAACCTCTGCCTCTAGGGTTCAAGCCATTCTCCTGCCTCAACCTCCTGAGTATCTGGGACTACAGGCGTGTGCCATCACACTGGCTAATTTTTTGAATTTTTAGTAGAGACGGGGTTTCACCGTGTTAGCCAGGATGGTCTTGATCTTCTGACCTCATGATCCGCCCGCCTCGGCCTCCCAAAGTGCTGAATTACAGGCATGAGCCACCGCACCCAGCCAGGAATTTTAATACTTTTATCAGTTCATCCAGGTCTGATCTGGCTCTGACACATGAGCTGAACAGCATGTCTTACTTGACAAATCAAATTAGGGTCAGAAGTTTGCCTAATGAGTCCAGTTAAAATGCCAGGCTGCCCAAGGCACTAAAAATGCTCAGAAACCCACAACAACTCATTTCTCAGCTCCCTTTCCCCTAGTCTGGCCTGAATTACAAACTTAAGCAATATATTGAGGTAGCATTCTACGCTGGAAAATGTGGTACATTTGAAAAACGATGAGTCACAATTCTATTTGACAGTCTTTCTCCCCTTGGTTTGTATGGCTGGCTGTCCAGTAAAGTACAGTACAGTAGCCACTGACTGCATGTGGCTACTGAGTACCCAAAATGTGGCTAGTCTGAATTGAGATGTGCTGTAAGTGCAAAATGCATACCAGATTTTGAAGACTTAAATTAATAAGAATGTAAAATAATTCATTAATAATTTTTTATATTGATTACATGTTGAAATGACAATATTTGGATTTATTTGGGGATAGAGTAAATAAAATATATCATTAAAATTAATTTCACTCACTTCTTTTTACTTATTAAATGTAGCTACTAGAAAACTTAAAACCATATATGTGGTTCACTTATTTGTATTAGACAGCACTGATGTAAGGCTCCTGAAGTCCGCCTCTATTATCTTAGCAGCTCATTGTGGTCTTATCCATTCTTTCCCTTTGCAGTAACTTAGATTTAGAAGTTAGAATAGCAGGTAGATTTAGGAGGTAGAATAGAAAGTTTTGAACCCTGTGGCCACCCTTCAAGTCAAAAGAATTAAATGCCCAGGAAGACAACAAAAGTCATAATGCGGCCGGGTATGGTGACTCACGCCTGTAATCCCAGCACTTTGGGAGGCCGAGGCGGGCAGATCACGAGGTCAGGAGTTCAAGACCAGCCTGGCCAACATGGTGAAACCCCGTCTCTACTACAAATATAAAAATTAGCTGGGCGTGGTGGCACACACCTGTAATCCCAGCTACTCGGGTGGATGAGGCAGGAGAATCGCTTGAACCTGAGAGGGAGAGGTTGCAGTGAGCCGAGATGTGCACTCCAGCCTGGGCAACAGAGCAAGACTCCGTCTTAAAAAAAAAAAAAAAAAAGTCTTAATGCAATTCTTCATCTCATTTGGATTTATTCTACAATATTGGAGGGGAAAAGGGAAAGGGGGCAGAAGAATCATCTTCATATAAGTGTCTGCAGAGACAGAATGTGTGTGTATGAAGGATCAAAGAGGACTATGAGAATTATTTTGGGGAGGAAACACACACACCCACGAGGAAATAGGACAAAGAGTGTGTTGTAGTCCATCTCCACCCCTCTCCACCTCTCTAGGTTTTGATCTACTTTATTTTGGCTATACCAATTTTTCTCTCTTTTTCTCAGTGTACCAATTTACACACTTCCCCTGATGGAATGTGGCTCTTGAAAAGAGGCCAGGCGCCGTGGCTCACGCCTGTAATCCCAACACTTCGGGAGGCTGAGGTGGGCGGATCACCTGAGGTCAGGAGTTTGAGACCAGCCTGGCCAACATGGTGGAACCCTGTCTCTACTAAAAATACAAAATTAGCCAGGCATGGTGGCACATGCCTGTAATCCCAGCTACTCAGGAGATGGCGCCATGGCACTCCAGCCTGGGCAACAAGAGCGAACCGAGATGTGCACTCCAGCCTGGGCAACAAGAGCGAAACTCCGTCTAAGAAAAAAAAAGAGAGAGAGAGAAGAAAGACTAATGGGAGATAAGGATGCAGGCAGATGTAATAGGTGATAAGGATGCAGCAGCCTAGAAAGATGTTTAACTAAATTGAAAAAGGCCTCACTCTGGTCCACCTTCTACTCTAATCCACCTTCTACTGTAATCCATAACTCTCTTATATGTGGAATAAATGCTGCTGATATTGTTAAAACATTAATATTTATCCAAAATGCCAAATATTTAACTGAGAAATGGGGGAAAGCCTCTGAAAATATGTTTTTCAACAGGGAAAAAACAAGAAGAAAAAACATGATGGCATTGTTTATGAAACTAAAGAAGTTCTCAATCCATCTCCCAAAGTAACAAATTGTTGCAAATCACTGTGGGTAAAATACAGTTTTCAGAAGGCATACATGACCCAACTTGTCAGCTCCCAGCCAGTTCCAGCAATGTCAAAGAACCCAGGTAAGATCTTATTTGGATTAAACTAAGATAAATAGTTTACTTAGCATGTGTTTTTCTTGATATTAAGACCATAAAATTGGACATTTTATATATATATATATTTATTTATTTTATTATTATTATTATTTTG
Source organism: Mandrillus leucophaeus (assembly GCF_000951045.1). Lineage (NCBI taxonomy): Eukaryota > Metazoa > Chordata > Mammalia > Primates > Cercopithecidae > Mandrillus > Mandrillus leucophaeus. The sequence goes on along the minus strand of NW_012103142.1, from coordinate 3,555,284 downwards.
AGATGGAGTCTCACTCTGTCGCCCAGGCTGGAGTGCAGTGGTGCGATCTCGGTTCTCTGCAACCTCTAGCTCCTGGGTTTAAGTGATTCTCCTGCCTCAGCCTCCCGAGTAGCTGGGATTGCAGGCGCCCGCCACCATGCCTGGCTAATTTTTTCATATTTTTAGTAGAGACGGGGTTTCACCATGTTGGTCAGGCTGGTCTTGAACCCCTGACCTCAATTGATCCCCCCTCATAGGCCTCCCAAAGTGCTAGAATTACAGGCGTGAGTCACTGCGCCTGAATCACATTAAATATATTATTTAAATATGAACTATAAGAAAATCTATTCATCCCGGTTCTTAGGTGGCAAAAATCTAAAAGTGACTTTGCTTCATGGTACTAAATCTCTTTAGTTTCTATTAGCCCTGAATCATTGCTGTGACGACCAATTAAGGTAATTCCAAATGGGCTAAAAATAGATCAAATTTATCTTTTAATAAAAATTAGTCTTTAAATTGGACCTGATAGTGTCTGTATTGTTAAGGTAGGGAACATTCAGATTAGATTTCTTCTTGATTTTGCCACTAGAAGAGAGAACATGAAGGAAAGATAAATTTGAAATTTTACGTTGCAAAAATGTGATTCCTAAATGTCCCAGAATGCTGGAAAAGTAAAGTTTTATGTTTTGAAGAGCATTAAAGGGCAGTGTTAGGTAAATTTATGAGGTTTTAGACTTTTAGATAAAAAACATGCTAGATACCCGAGAGGGATTATGAACATTAATTTCAACCTAATATCTAATTTTAAAATAATTACATGCCTCCTGAGACAGTGGAAATTTCAAGCATCCTGATAGTTGCTTGCCACCACACCAAATACTTTTTTTGTTTTTGTTTTTGTTTTGTTTTGTTTTTTTGAGACAGAATCTCACTTTGTCGCCCAGGTTGGAGTGCAGTGGTACAGTCTCGGTTCACTGCAACCTCCGCCTCCCGGATTCAAGTGATTCTTCTGCCTCAGCCTCCCAAGTAGCTGGGATTACAGGCGTCCGACACTACGCCAGGCTAATTTTTATATTTTTAGTAGAGCCAGGGGGTTTCCACCATGTTGGCCAGGCTGGACTCCTGACCTCAAGTGATCCGCCGGCCTCAGACTCCCAAAGTGCTGGGATTACAGGCGTGAGCCACCGTGCCCGGCCTGGTATCCATTTTTTAGAAAGCACTGAATTGACTGAAATTTTGAATCTTCTTCTTCTTCTTTTTTTTTTTTGAGACGGAGTCTCGCTCTGTCGCCCAGGCTGGAGTGCAGTGGCGCGATCTCAGCTCACTGCAAGCTC
>NW_012103142.1:3546810-3552876 GCF_000951045.1 Mandrillus leucophaeus | reverse complement strand
CCACCATGCGCCCTCCCCATTGGCCACAGCTGGCCCACGTGACCTCTATCGCCTAACCTGCTCGTCCGCGCGCGCTTTTTCCTCCACAGAAAGCCTAGGGCGGGAGCGGGCGTCTCACGGGTGCGCGAGGTCGTTCGGAGGACCTGGGGGGCGCTCTCTGGCGGGGAGCCTGAGACAATGCCTAAGTACTGTCCAGAGGAAAACTCTTACTGAGGAAGCAGAAGATTGAGGAGGTCCACCTCTCCCCTCAGTGGTTTCTGTCCCGGGCTGTGACACAGACTGACTGAAAATGGAAATCACAAGCCTTTCATTGGCAGGAATGTGACTCGCTGAAGCCAAGATTTATCTCTTTGGGGGCGCTCTACACATACAAACCTAACTCTTCGGGGGAAAATACATAATTTTTGTATGGGGAATTCAAAGCCACTTTTTCTTAGAAGAGTTGAGGGTCGTGGGAAATCCGGAGCAACCATCCTGATACACATCATTTAAGGGAAATTAGAAACTCCTGGGGAAACAAAGATGAGTAAAAGCAGAAGGAGGCCCTGCACACCATTGCTGTGCGGGAATGGAATGATTTGACAAGGGCCAGTAGTGTAATAATTACAGATAGGAAAGGGCTAAATAAATGTGTGTGCATGTGTGTGTAAGTAGTATAAATGGGAAATATAATTGTAGAATTCAGTAGAGTTCAATTTAACTTATTTTTCTCTTTAAGAGTGCTTTGCTTACTTCTGCTTTTTTTAATTTTTTGCTTCGAAGGCTTACCAACCCTTCCTCCTCTAGATAAACATTTTCTTTTTTAATTCGTTCATTCCAGAAATACTAGGACCTACTATATTCCAGGCACTGTGCTAGGTACTGAGATGACAATGATAAATAAAAACAGTACCAGTTCCTTCAATCATGGAGCTTATGGTCTGGTAAAGGAAGCAGACAGTAGTTAATTGCACATATCAATGTTAAATATAATGTGATAAGTGCTAAGGAGAGGTCTAGATGCCATAATGGGGGATTTGACCTAGCAGGGAGATCAAAGAAGGCTTGCCTCAAGATGCAACCCCTGACATGAGACCTGAAGGGGTTAAGGGGGTTGGAGGTTGCAGACAGAGGGAGCAGCTTGTACAAGGGAGCACTGGGAGCCTCTCCCCTTCCAATGACTGCCCACCTCACCCATTTCCACTATACATACATTCATCTTGCCCCTCAGTTCTCAGAAGACATTTGTTCTCTTAATTCCAAGTTCTTAGGGAGTGCCTGGTTGTAACCTACAATGATTGTTAAAGACAGTGTTACCCAATAGGTAAGTATACATATCAAATATAATAGCAATATACATTTAATATACAATATATATTAATATACAGTCTAATATGCATTATCTGTTGTTTTGTATAAGAAAAATATACAATGACTGTAACAAATCGTAGGATATGATATATCCCAATAGAACTAAAAGTGCTGTAGACAAAGTAGTGAGAGACCACATGATTTTGGAAGACTCAAAAAAGGCATCTTAGCGAAAGTAATTTTCAAAAATCATTGAGGTAAGATTTGGTCAGATAAAGATACAATTTAGTTAGAGCATAAGGTTCTAAAAGACGAGTAAGGAGGTTGAACCAATCAGTTGAAATACATTCCAAGGGCCTTGAAAACCAGTCTAAAGAGTTTGTAGAAACCAAGCTAGTGCAGTGGCTTGCCTCTGAAATCCTAGCTACTCCAGAGGCTGAGATGGGAGGATTGCTTAAGCCCAGGAGTCTGAGATCAGCCTGGGCAATGTAGCGAAACACACTGTCTAAAATATTTTTAAAAGTCTGTAGAAACTAAAAAGTTCTATTTAAGTTTTAAGAACTTTCCTGAGATACTTTTTCTCCCCTAATATTTGTCTTGGAAAATTTTAAATCTACAGAAAAGTGACAAAATTAACTCTATGGTTATTCATAAACCCTTCCCACAGATTAGTCAGTTTTGCTTTGTTTTGCTTTTTTTGAGACAGGGTCTTTTTGAGACTCAGTCGCTCAGACTGAAGTGCAGTAGTGCGATCATAGCTCATGGCAGCCTTGAACTCCTAGGCTCAAGTGGTCTTCCTGCCTCAGTCTCCCACGTAGCTGGGACCATAGGCATGCGTCACTGGGCCCAGCTAATTTTTTGTTTTTTTGTAGAGATAGCATCTCACTTTGTTGCCCAGGCTTATCTTAACTCCTGGGCTCAAGTGATCCTGCCTTGTCATCCCAAAATGTTGGGATTACAGATGTCAGCCACACCTGGCCTTGGTTTTTTGTTGTTGTTTGATTTTGCCTCATTTGCTTTATTCTAAGAACAAGGATATTTTTCTGCATAACCACAATACGACACTTGCGAGGTACTTTTTTTTGAGACAGAGTCTCTATCTGTTGCCCAAGCTGGAGTGCAGTGGCACAATCTCAGCTCGCTGCAACCTCCGCCTCCTGGGTTCAAGGGATCTTCTTGCCTCAACCTTCCCAGTAGCTGGGATTACAGGCACACACCACCATGCCCAGCTAATTTTTTTTTTGTATTTTTAGTAGAGATGGGGTTTCACCATGTTGGCCAGGCTGTTCTCAAACTCCTGACCTCAGGTGATCTGCCCGCCTTGGAGTCCCAAAGTGCTGGAATTACAGGTGTGAGTCACCGCGCCTGGCCCTGAGATACTTTTAAATTTAAATTTTGAATAAGTATTTATTTATTAATAAGTGACTTACCAATTTTAATTTCATACTACATTGTAAGTGCTATATGTTTGCTTAAAAATACATTTTCTTGGCTAGAAAAATAAAAAATATGAAAAGGCATACAGCGAAGACTATCTCTTTCATTCTTGTCCCCCATCTGCTCAGTTCTCACTCCCCTAGTTCCCTATCTTAGGCAACTATTGTTCTTAGATTCTCAGGTATCTTTCCAGAATTTCTTTATGCAAACATGGACAATTGTGAATATGGATTTTTGTTCCTATTTTTGGATGAAAAGTATCGTATTAAGCACACAATTCTTACTTGCTTCGTCACTTAATATGATTTGGAGATCCTTCTGCATTAATGCTTAAATAACTTCCTCATTGTTTTTTTACAGTGGCATAGTATTCCATTGTGTGGATATACCATAATTTATTTAAACTGTTCCCTATTGACTTACACTTGGGCTGTTTCCAGTTACTTAATATTGAAACCAATGCTGTAACAGATAACCTTAGACATATTTCTGTTTGTAAAATTTGATAGATAGATAGCATTGCTCCCTACACAGGTTGTACCAATCTAAACTCCCCCTAGCAATTGTGAGAGTATCTCCAAGCTTTTACAACAGTGGCTGACATATTGTAAGTGCCATGTAAGTGTTTGCTTAAAAACTAGATTTTCTTGTTTAGAAAAATAAATAAATGAAAAGATGTACAATGAAAAGCCTAGCCCTAAACCCACCTACTTGGGTGCTTACCCTTGGGCTGAGGTGAATGAATGCTTTGAGACCCTGGCTCTTTCTTCCCACACTATCTTCTCCCTCCCACTCTTGACTCTGTTGTAGGGTCTTGGAGATTTGGGGACCATTGTTGATCAAAGGCCAAATATTTCACCTGGTTCTAAACCGAGAGCTTTAAATATATGAATGTGCATTATTGTTGTTGTTTTACAACTTTAAATGAAAGGAGAGCTGACTTCAAGACAAATAGAAAGGTAGTGCTGTTTTTAGATAAAGTTACAGAGTAGCTGACCTTTTTCATCCAACTCTAACCTAATCAACAAATATCTATAGAGTACTGCCTATGTATAGGGCACTGAGCTAGGTCTTAAGAGTTATAAAATAGATACTTGCCCTCAAGGATTTCACTATTGTTTAGACAGGCACAAAATATAAATAATCATTATGTCAAGTTTCAACATGCAAAATACACCTCTTGCTTTTGGCACACTCACTGCTTTCCTTCCTGTCTCCTTCCTCCTCTGCCTCTTTGCCTACCTAACTGCCCTGATCACTGAGCTGCCCAAGGCTTGTTGGTTTCCTTGTAGCTCCTTCATTTCTCCCAGTGTCCGTTATTGAAACTTACCCAACTTGTATTTCACTTTCCTGATGCAGATATTAGAGTTTGTATTTCTCAAGTGATAATTAGTTATGATTAGTTATTCTGTTAAACTAATAGTTACAAATCAATATACTTTTGATTGGCACAGGCAGGCCTAGCCCATTTGGAAGTAGGTGAAATTTGTTCAGTCTTCCCAGTTGATTCCTGTGTGAGTACCTTCTCTCCTGGGTGAGCTCTCAACCCTTATTGATATCTTCACTTTTTTTTCGGGTGATTGTCAACTAATCATTAGGGTGTTATTTCAAAATGGTTTGAAGTGAGGATCTCAGGAATATGTGTTATGTTTCAAGATACAATTTTATAGAAAACTGAAATGACAGGCAATAGGGTTGCAATTTTGATCAGAAGGCTGTAAGCCACCGACTTAGGGACTTACCTTTGGCTGAAGTGAATTAATGCCCTGGCCCTCCCTGCCCCACACTATCTTCCCTCTGCCACTCTTTACTCTGTCATAGGGTCCTGGAGTTTTGGGGACCATTACTGTCATAGATCTTCGAACCTAGCTGGCAGCTGTTGCTCGGTGGCCTCTGGAGGAGAGTGGGAATGTAACGGTGGAAGTGAGTGGGTACTCTCCAGTGCTCTTAGGCACTCTTCCCTTTGTCTTCTCCCAGTCACCTTGCAGCCTGGCTGCCCATGGTGAAAGGTGATTTTTTTTCTTTTTCAATCTCTATCACTCTGTGTAGGTGGCTGCCTTTTCCACTCAGCAGAAGTGGTTCTCAATAGTTGCCCAATGTGTTTAAAAGTGTGGATTTGTATAATGATGCTGTATATTTGTTGCATTCATTTTAAAATCAAAGCAACTCAGGTTCATGGAAACAAATCAACTAGTACAGAGAGCTTATGGTGAAAAGGGACTTGGACCAGCGCCTGGCACATAGAAAGCCCTCTATTTGTTGAATGAATGAATGAATGAATGAATACAAAGTCAGTGTCCAGCCTGTCCTTTACACCTCCACCCCATCCCACCATTCCTTTACTAGAAGTGAAATTCCTTAATTGGTCATGTTTTCCAGTTTTCTAGATCCATGATTCTTATCCCTGGGTGCATGTTAGAATCAGCTGGGGAGCTTAAAAAACAAACAACAACAACAAAAAAAACACCTATGTGTAGTCTCATTCCCAGACTAACAAAATTACTTTTTAAGCCTCCAAACTGATTGTCTTGTGCAGCCAGCATTCAGAACCAGTATTCTAAATAATGTGCCTTTACATTTATTCCTCTCTTTCTTTTTTTTTCTTTTCTTTTCTTTCTTTTTTTTTGGAACAGGATCTCACTGTGTCTCCGAGGCTGGAGTGCATTGGTGCAATCTCAGCTCACTGCAGCCTTGACCTCCTGGGCTCGAGTGATCCTGCCACCTCAGCCTCCCGAGTAGCTGGGACTGCAGGCATGCACCACCATGCCTGGCTAAGTTTTTGATTTTTTTTTTTTTCTTTTTAGAGACGAAGTCTCACTATGTTGCCCAGGCTGGTCTGAAACTCCTGGGCTCAAGTGCTCCTCCTGCCACTGTCTCCCGAAGTGCTGGGATTGCAGGAGTGAGCCACCATGCCTGGCCCACTATCTCTTGGTTAATCATATTCATATCATCCATTGACTCCTTGACATGACAGATGAGGTTTAGCTCATACCGCACCCTCCTTTTTCTCATATTTGATGTTAAATTATTATTATTATTTTGAGACGAAGTCTTGCTCTGTTCCCCAGGCTGGGGTGCCATGGCGCGATCTTGGTTCACTGCAACCTCTGCCTCCCTGATTCAAGTGATTTTCCTGCCTCAGCCTCCCGAGTAGCTGGGATTATAGGTGCCCGCCACCACACCCGGCTAATTTTTGTATTTTTAGTAGAGATGGGGTTTCACCATGTTGGCCAGGCTGGTCTCAAACTCCTGACCTCAGGTGATCTGCCGGCCTCAGCCTCCCAAAGTGCTGGGATTACCGGCGTGAGCCACTACACCCAGCCACACATGGCCTTCTTG